>NC_139576.1:26673378-27175878 GCF_946808225.1 Silurus aristotelis | reverse complement strand
GTGAATTTTCACATTGCTAAAATCTTGGTCAAAACAGTTCCATCCATATATACACAATGTTAACAAAGTACCCCGATCGAGCTAAAACAGGCTCTGGTCTGGAGAGACTGTCTGATTACAGAGCTGACAGGAAAACACAGGCTACACTTTCCCAGAACAAAGAACTACACCAATGAGAAGTTAACAGCCAAATTAGTGTTGTGGTCAATAAATCCAGTGTTGGAGAGGCCTAATCAATTGCGGCGGTTAGCCAATTCATTTTAATTATGCATCGCTTACCACCCACTAGCTAATTTCCCTTCTAAAATGCTATTTCATCGTTAGAGGTGGGGGGTAAGAGAGGAGGAGGGAGCAGGGCCTGTCTGTTTTTCCTCTCCTCCTCTCAGCCCTTTGTATCCTTTTGCCTTTTTTGCAGGCACTCAAATTGACTGGTCTTGCACAGTTGCAGCCGGAGCAGGGAAAAAGAATCGTTGGTGTCAAGCCGCAGTTTACAAATATGACATCTCCTCCGTCGCAGCGGCAGATATGAAATATTGATTTATGTGCGGTAAAAGGTCTTATAAAAATGATCACATACACAAGAGGGATTAATGCGCAGGAGATCAATAGAAATTTCATTCTTGACGCTAGACTATGTCACCTATGGTGAAATGCTAAAATAGAGAAATCAATATTATCTGTGAAATGTCAAATTTATTATAATTATGAGGATGAGAGCTGGCCAAGTGGGGTCCCAGGAGGAGCGGTGAGCATCCCTCATGGTCCCGACCTCACCACCTGCCAATTTGAGCACAATATCAGAGCAGAGGGCCTCCAGTTGCAAGACTGGGCCAAAATCTTGAAGGAGTATTTACCTCAGAGTTGCTGAATTGTTGGAGTGCAGAGCCATTTCAGCACAGTTTAGAGATTTGCTACACAAATGCACCTGAATATCTAATAATGATATATGTTGACACACATTAAGCAACTATCCCTCACACACACACACACACACACACACACACACACACACACACACACACACACACACACACACACACACACACACACACACACACACACACACACAGACACACGCTTGTTCATAATGCAACATTTAACCTGTGATGTATCCTGTAGCGAATTTGAATGGGCCCCTCTGATTACTGGTAAAGAAACATCTAAGGACCGCCGTGTATCTTGTATATCGAAGTTTTAACATCTGCCAGTTCGGTGAGGCTGAGCTCGCTCTCTCTTTCTCTTTCTCTCTCTCTCTCTCTCTCTCTCTCTCTCTCTCTCTCTCTCTTTCTCTCTCGCTCTCTTTCTCTCTCGCTCTCTTTCTCTCTCTCTCTCTCTCTCTCTCTCTCTCTCTCTCTCTCTCTCTCTCTTTCTCTCTCTCTCTCTCTCTCTCTCTCTCTCTCTCTCTCTCTCTCTCTCTCTCTCTCTTTTTCTTTCTCATTTCTCAACTGAGACCGTTCTGTCCTCAAGCTGTATGTCTCACTGGGGGTGCAAAGGACAACCCTAGACAGACCTGGGAGCTGGAGACATGCCTAGCATTTAATGTTTTATCAATTTTACCACTTCAAAAAAGCTCTCTTATAGGTTCCACAATTAAAGCTAATTTGTTTAAAAGAAACATTTCTGCACAAGTTCCAGGACAAACTTCAAACTGATATCTGGGAGCAGCTCATGGCCATAGATATTGACAGGGTGAGGATAATATCAATTGCAACAAAGCTTTAAATGGAAAAGTCAAGAAGGTATCATATTTGATTTAATCTTTAGGCTCCAGTCTAGTCAGTTAGTGTAGGTAAATCTGTAATGGGTAGGTAACTGTTAAAAACCTACAGTAATAATTCACCCCATACTCTTTGTCTAAATCCTTTAAAAATGCACCATGCACCTTTTTTTCATTGAAAACTTCACCAACACTTGGGACAATTGACACATAATTTTTTTTCTAGAATACACAATGTGTTTTGAGAAAATATTTCTAGAATCCATGATGCTTTTAGTTTGAGTTCTTCCAGAATGCACCATTTGATTTGTCTGAATTAATCTAGAACACATAATGCAAACATTATTTTTTTTTTTAACTCACTTTGGCAATGATTTTCTGCAATGCACTTAGTTTGCATTTTTCAAGAGCTCACCATCCACTTTGGCATGTGTTATGAAATGAACATGATCAAAAAATTCTACTCTTTCTCTCTTCACTAGTTTGGCTAAAAAAAAAAAAAAAAAAAAAAGGGTACACAGGAGACAATAAATAGTGCTTCTTTCCAATCTTTGCATCTCACTGATCAACACATCACATACATGTTGTTGTTGTTTGTTTTTTTTTTTTTATGAGATTTTTAGGACACGCCAGTGGCTGAGCAGGTGAGCTGAGCTAATAAAACACACTCACACATTGAGCTCAGGTGCATAATTCCTTTAACAACAGTAGAGCTATTAACAATACAGCCAATACACCTGAACATAGCCAATAAAACCCGTACAATATCTCTTCACTACACAAACACATACACACAACAGAGTCGTGGTAAAATAAATAAAGGGACCATGAAAAAGTGAATGGAGTGACAACCTAAGATTTATTTATTTTTTTTTTCAGAGTGAAAACAGATGTAACATGAGTCGCAAAAAGCCTCTCCAGCTTGCTCAAGTACACCCTGAGCCACAACTCTTATCTCAGTTGGAGCTGTATAAATACAGCAACCAATTCAGCCAGTTTGATGCCAGAGAAATTAAGAGAGAGAGAGCGAGAGAGAGAGAGTGAAAGAGAGAGCGAGAGAGAGAGAGAGAGAGAGAGAGAGAGAGATAGGTGGGCTTGTACAGGGAGAAAAAGGACATCATTTTGTAGCTGCAATTCAAAGAGCAATAAATCGAATTCAGGGAGATCAGAACCTGCGAGATAGACGGTGGTTTATGCTGCTATTCCAGAAGGCTTATAGAGTAGCACAGATGAAAGAGCTGGAAAGGAAAAGGGATAGAGGGAGGATGAGTGGACGGCAGTGATGGCCATTCGGAGTGCGAGGAGAGCTGGATGTGCGATAAGACCGCAGACTGCAGGAGCATTGCTGCATCTATGGAAGGTGCTGGAACTTATCAGGTTGTGTTTATCCCCAGCTGGGCTGATTAACTGATGCTCATGGAGCTTAAAAACACTCAAAAACAGATGCTGAGCATGTTTTTACATTAGTAGTGAGAAAGTTGCCTGCATGGACTGCCTCGGAGCTCTGTGAATGCTCCCAAATTTTCCCTATTAAATCTAATATTAGTTTGATCCTTATTATTTTTATTGTTATAAGATATATATAAAAAAACATACGATACTAGCACCCCTAAATGAAAGGCATTTATTTCATTATGATTACATTTCTGGGCACAATCTTTAGGATTATAAAGGTTGAATTTTCACCATGCATAAACACTTTAAACATAAAAAAAAAACCCACTAAAAATGGTAGAAGCATTACAGAAAATCTATTAAAACTTGGTTTACAGGTACAGAAATTCAGATGCAAATAAATTCTGCTTTAATTCTGAGCAAATTTAATGACATTCATTTTAGAGCAAAATCTACAGTAATAATTATATTTAATATATGTCACAAATAATCGAGACAAATATTTCACTGCATGTTGTATTGTTGTGTATGTGAACAATAACATTTTGGATTTGAAGGCTTTTATTTATTACAATTATATAAAATATAAAATATAAAATATATATATATATATATATATATATATATATATATATATATATATATATATATATATATATATATATATATATATATATATAATTATTTTTTTTTGCAAATTTATCTTCCAAATTCTATTGATTACAATTTATTTTTATTCATTAGTCAAATCTATCTGACTAAGTTTTGTATCCATTTTTTGTGCCCATATATTTACTAGTTTTTATATATTATAGACTTATTATATAGAGTTTTGATTTTTGGTGTCTAATGCAGAAACTGCAACTATTCTCAAATATTTTTCCCCTAACCTCATTCCTCCCATGTGTTATTACACTGAATGTATATCGATAATTATTTGCAGGTTATGTTGTAATGGCATCCCCACAAAATAACAATACAGGTCTTGATCCCAGAGCAGCAATACACTGTTGGACATCTACATGTGGATCGCAATTCATGTCACACTACTATCTCTCCTTGCAATCCATGAGACTGTGGGGAGATGCTGTTAGGGAGCTGGGAGTTAGGGAGCATGTTTGCACTTGTATTGATTTGAATAGGGCCTTACTTTTCAGACTGCATAACAATATTTCAGATCTGTATTCGGTCACTGTCGGGCTGAGGTGAGACGGAGGCAAATAGAATTTATCTACAAAAAAAATCTGATTAAAAAAATCTAAGAAAATAACTGAAAAATATAAAAATAAAATGATAAATCCTTTACAAAATGTAAAATATACATAAAAAAATCGACTCAACCTACTTTCATATTCCAACTTTGTTTGAAAATAGATCTGGTCCATTTTCTTAGATCACATTAAATCAAAGCTGCAGTAATTACCTTGAAAAGTCGGAAAGAAAGTGAAATTAAAGGAATGTTTCCAAGACCATTAAATGTCAGTCCCTCAGTAGGAGGCCCACATTTTCCTCAGTACGTGTGTGTGTGTGTGTGTGTGTGTGTGTGTGTGTGTGTGTGTGTGTGTGTGTGTATGTGGTGTGTGAATCTCATTCTGAGTTTGTTTTTTTTAATGCATTGCCACTTTGTTTTACCTTCATTCTCTCGAGTCACCCAGTTCAGTCCAGCTGACCAGAGTCACCCCAACATCCTCATCCAGGTCTCCTCAGATTTGGGTCATTGCCCCAGCTGCTCTGGCTGCCTTGCTCATCTTTTAAAGTTGGGTGTAGGCCCTGGAGTGCTCTTCTGACAAGGAGGAGATCCTCTGATGAAGACTGCATGGAGAAATGCACTCCTGGTGCGCTTGCCTGAGCATTTTAGCGCTGAGGTCATCACAAGGGTCGTCCCAATCCCGCAGTATCTCTCCCTCGCTCCCAAACTTCAAAGACTGCTATTCCACAGAGTAATCTACCTGAGAGCAGCGCTCACTCTCCTGAGGTCAGGCTGCTGGCATTCTGTGAGGAGAGATCCTCACAGGTCCTACCACACACAGATATTTTCGAGCCGTGATGGTTACAAATGACCCGACTACATTCCCAAAGTATTTATGATGCAATTAACTGCAGTTGTCAGCAACAAGATGATAATTTCCACCGTATTTTTTTCCCCTTAGTGATTAAAGAGCGTTCGATCCCTCCTATAAACATTAGAAAATGTAATATATGAGCTAGTGTCCGCTTTTAAAATCTGTGCATAAACCTTACAACGTATCAGTCACTCTCCCCACGGGAGGCAAAATATAATTCACAGGATTAAAAGAGGCTTGTTGAAGCACTGGAGCTCTTATCCAAGGAACACACACACACACACACACGCACACACACACACACACACACACACACAAAACCAGTGTGAAGACGAGACACTAGGCCATATGTTATTTGCAATGATCCAAAGCATCTTGTCTTGTCCTTTTCACACACTTGCAATGAATTATGTATCCAGCATGATTTATAGGTCTCAGTATTCTCTTTTTTTTTCCCTCACACACATACACACACTTACATTCCACAGGGAGTCAAGAGGGAATACTAAAATTGCTCAATTTACAAAAGTAATTAAAACCATCCGTAATCAATATTTATCTGGAGTGGACGATGTTCTGGGATTTTGCTGCATGTCTGAAGGACCATGTGATTGCATGTGGGGCTTTCAGAGTTAGTTGAAGTTTCCTGCATGATAAAATTGTTTTAATCTTTGCATTCTCATTTTTTTTCATTGACTTTGGACAAATGTAGTAGAATTAATACAGGTTTGTTTTTTTTATCGGTGTTTAAATAGCGACACAATATTACAACTTTTTGCATTAGTACACATTAGTTGTAATTTAGAAATGAATAGATGTGATTAAAAGGATGTCTTTAAATCATTATATTTGACAAAAAAATTAAACATTTAGAAATGACTGCCATTTTCATAAATTGAACAAAACATAAACAAATAATTATTTTTATACTTAAACAATCAAATTTTTTGACGTCCTGAAATTTGGAACCCATAGACGCCTTCATTCTGACATTTAAGAACCTTTAAACTCTTTCTGTTTAGAAGGTTTGGGTGGTTTTCACTATGTTTTGTGTCATTATTCATTTGTTCTGTGAAGCACAGACCTCTTTATTGTGCAGCATTTGACTTATTCTTTTCATTTTACAATTCACATTGTGACGATGTGTCATAGTGGGGATAAACTAACATGGAACCCACTTATAGGCACTTAACTTATACATTATAACTTCTTTTTTCTTTGAGAAAATGTTTATTGTTAAATATGCTATACAAATTAAATTGAATCTGTTCACACTACCAAAAGTATAGGATCACCCAGATAATTTCACATTGTCCATGAAAGTCATACCTTTATTGATCACATGAACTATAAATAAAAAATGTTGCCCTGATTTTTGCTTGAAAAAAAATACAAATTGTAATTATTTGAATTTATTTTTTATCAATAAGCTATCATGTTGTTGGGGTCATTTGAAAAACTTTTTACTTCTTCTCCATGCACCTCTAACCAGTTGGACTGGCTTGATGAGCACGTTTTATGTTCCATACCATCAAGCTGCTTCTACAACAGCTCCATATCTTTGGAGGCTTTGCAGGTGCCAGTGCATTGCAAATAGAACACCAGTTGAGTGCTTCCTCTCTAAATAGTTATTGAATAGTTTAGAGAAGTGCTTTGGGTCATTGAGTAATAACCTTCCTTGTTCAAAACCCAAAGCACCATCACCTTTCGTCCACCATGCTTGACAGATGGCATCACACACTCCTCCAGCACCTTTTCATTTTTTTCTCAAAAATGCATATGACAAATGGTCTTCTTTGTGTCCCAAACGTCAACCTTAGATTAACCTGTCCATAACACGTTTTTTTTTTCCAGTCTTCCTCTGTCCAGTGTCTGTGTTTGTTGGCTCAAATTAATCTTTTTCTTTTATTGGACAGTCTCAGATACAACTTTCTCTTTGCAACTCCTAGAAGACCAACTGGCCTAGAAGACCACCATCCTGGAGTTGCTACTTGACTGAAAACTTGAGACTGGGGTTTTGCTGGCATTTGCTGCAGAGATTGGAGACAACTGTTTCTTAAACTAGAGACTTTGATGTACTTGTTCTTTTGCTCAGTTGTGCACCACAACACTTTCTATCATGTTAGTGCTGTTCTTTCACGAGAGTAATACACATTGTTGTATGAACTCTTCAGTGTCCTGGTAAATTGGCACATAAAATAGACTTCTGCCTGATTGGTTTTAGAAGAGAGCTGTTTTAAGACTATAATCAAACCCCAGCACTCCAGATACTCAACTAGTCTAAAGAAGTCCACTTTTATTTCTTCTTTAACCTGCACAGTGGTTTTCAGCTGTGCTAACATAATTGCATAAAGGGTTTTCTAATGATCAACTAGACTTTTCACATGATAAACCTGATTACCTGGACTAATTACCATAATGGGCTACTGGAACACAGGAGTTATGGTTGCTGAAAACCCTCCTTATGCCTATGTAGTCCAAATAAAAATCCAAGAATCCAGCTTTAATGATCATTTACAACATTCAATTGAAATAAATACAGCCTAGGCATGGGCATTTTTATATCAGTTATCCTTTACTTTTTTTAAGTGAAGTTTTAAACCATTGTTACATTAGTTACTTGAATAGACCCATACATTTAATAATGATAAAAAAAAAATAATAAAAGATAAAAATCCATTAAGTTACTGTGGAGAATTAAACTAGAGAACCATGAAGCTGGATTTAGACTGTAATTAATATATACAGTTTTTGACAGTGGCTAGGGCCTTCATTTAGTCTGAACAGTTTTACACTTGTGTCCATCAGTAAACAATTTATAATGTCAACAATGATGAAACTATAAATAAATGGACATTTGGTGTCTCCCAGAGAGATGGAGGAAACCCTGAGAGGAACCAAACTCAAAAGGGAAGCCATTATCATCTGGGTGACACCAAATCACTCATTTTGGAAAAAATAATTAATTATTTTTTTTTTTTTTTGTATGATTTACGATGCTAAAAATGTATAGGTGTCTTTTACTTTATTCTGTAAGACTGTATAAAAATAGATGGAATGAATAAAAGATTTTATAGTATAAACATTTAGTGTTTTAAACCAAGAATGGCTTTTTTTTTATCACTATTTTTACTGTAATACTTGCACAGATTAACAAATCATCTGTGATTGCATCCATTATTAATTAGCAGTAATTGTGCTTACATTCCTTACAGCGTATTTTACAGGTGCTTTTTTTTTTGCCGAACGGCCAAGACAAGAAGAGACACAAGAGTTTGCCAGGAGACAGGAGTGTTGTATTTATGCATGTGATGCGTTGTATGAATTCTCAATTGAGAACTTTAAGTGGATTAAAACAAGCAGGAAGACTGAAAACTGACTGGACTGCATGGAGAGTTAAAGTGTTTTAAAGCTTTTATCCATGATGTAGTGTTGTGACTGAGGAAACCAAAAGTGCCACTGGCTATACATAGTACTCTGGTCCATTTGTTGATTGTCCTCATTTTTCTCTTTTTTCCGCTTTTTGTTTATCTATGCCTTCTGTCATATTCTTTTCCATAAACGGTCTCAATTATTCCCTATAAATCTCCTTTAATCCCCGTAGGCAGTTACATCTTTGGAAAATAACTCCAAACACACTGTCATTTTGTGATAATTAGGCCAAAACAATTTAAAACCCAGAAGAATTTTTTGTCCTCAAATGAAAAGTTTCTGTTTTTGGGGGAGGTTTTGCAGACAGCACTGTCTCTTGGGCCAGTTTGAGATATTGCCTCTCTAAGGTGGGATTTACTAGTGACGTCTCATTTCAAAGAAATTCCCCATTCATTTGGTTTTAGTAAAGCTTTTATCAGGAGTGTCTTCAATACCTGTCTTATGTTTGAAATCGTATATTCTGGGAAATAAACACAAAAGAAATGTGTGGTAATTAGGCCAAAACATCAAAAAAATGGGCTGTTCTATTCTCCTGAAGGTTTCCTATGATAGTTTTCTGGATAATTTTCAAAACCCTGATAGAGAAGTGCCATTTCCACCCTTTCCCAAGACTCTTAATAAGTCTGGAAAATTCTTTCCATGTGTACGGCCTGTGTTAGGTGAGAGATGTACCGATGACTTTTGACTTGGACACTGCACCAGACTCTGGAGCTTAGCCTGGCCCAAGTAAAAGGATTTATTTTCTTGTTCCTGTGCTTGTTTATAGCATTCAAACAATACCGAATAGCCAGGAGAAATATTGAAGGGGAGCTCTAGACATGCAGGCTCAGGCATTTATTTATTTTTCCCATTCTTTTCTTTATCTCTGTCTTTAACACACATGCTTACACAGAAAACTAATAACATGGGTCTGACCCACAGTCTGGGTGCAATCCCACTTGTCAGAATCTCTACAATCTCAACCAATCACTGGTTTGTCTCAGTTATCAGGAATACATTTGAAAAAAAAAAAGAAAATTAAACAATATCAAGCTAGGAGTAGTTAATCCATACTGAATGAAAAAAAAAATGTTTTGAGAGTAAAACATACTAGTTTGCCATGTTAGGGAGAACTAAAACTAAATCCATGATGGATCTAGAAATGTTGCTGCTTTTCAGACATTGTTATTGCCAAAGTATGAAACATTGACCAGCATTTAAATACATTTCTGAATAGTGCAAAACTGTAAATAGATTTGAAATGAGATAGATTTATTTATGCATTTAAATTTATAGAACTTATTTGTTAATATGCAAACTAGATTATGTACACAATTATGCACTTATTTCTACTATAACATCATATTTTGGGAAAAGAAAAGTTCTATTTGATATTGCACTCCAAATGGTATATGAATTAAGTGTAAACTATTGTAAAAAGAAACCTATCAAGACTTGATTAAATAAGGTGCTTTTACATTTTATTCTGTAATAATATTTTTACCAACCTCATTATCATCTCATTTTGTGCAATCAGGCAACGATCACTCTAAATACTTACAACATTTTGGTAAAGAACACTGTCATACTGTTAAGAGACATCTGGAGACCTTTTCTCTAAACCCGTTGCTGTCCCACACCCTGGTTCCATCATCCAAACCCATAAAGCAGCTGAAATTAATTGAAGAGGAATCTCAAGACTTTGGCACATACACGAAAAAGGCATATTAAGTGTAGATAATGAGTAGCACACCTTATTGGAAAAGATGTGATGCCCTCGGGGGTTGAGCTTGAGACGCAGGCTATCCATAAACCAGGAGTAGGAGAGGAAAAAGTGCCATGACAAAAAAAAAAAAAAGGTCAGATAAGATTTTTTTGTTTCACTGCAATGTAAAAATTAAAAGAATAGAATAGAATAGAATAAAATAGAATAGAATAGAATAGAATGAAGAAAATAGAATTTAATGTAGATTGAAAAATCCATAAAGATCAAACAAAAGAAAAGGTAAAACAATAGAAAACAAAAAGGTAAACATTGAAGAGAAGAGCAGGGCAGTTGAAAAGTAAGGAAATAGAATATAATAGGATAAAACCAAATATTGAGGAAACTCTAAAAGTAAAAAAAAAATTATTCTACTTGAATACAATAAAAAAAAAGAATGGATTAGAGCTGTACTAATTAAATGAGAAAGAAATAGAAAGGAAGAAAACAAAAGAGAAGACATTAGAGACAAGAAGTTGGGAAGATGAACAACTGAAAAACAGCCACACAGAACAAATAGAATAGAATAGAATAGAATAGAATAGAATAGAATAGAATAGAATAGAATAGAATAGAATAGAATAGAACTCCAATTCCAAAAATGAGTCGAATGTAAACTGTAAATTAAAACAGAATGCAATGATTGCAAATTGAATAAACCTGTATCAGATACAAATTAGTAAATATAAAACATATGATATGCATTGATACTAAGGGAATGCACCATTTTAAAGAAATAATAAGGTAAGTTTAAATTTGATGACTGCAACACTTTTGGGACATGACCACATTTTACCACAATGTATCATCCACTACTTTAACAAATAACTGGGAGCTTAAGTGGGGACTTAGGAGTCCAGTTGCTGGAGGTTTTGGAGAAAAAATGCTCCAATTTGTGTCTGATACAGGATTGTAGCTGATCAACAATATGTGAGGCCTTCTTTAAAACAAACATCACCTGGAAGGAAGCATTTGTTGCTCTTAAACCTGTATATGCCTTTCACCACTGATGGTTTCTTTCCAGATGTGAAAACTCCCTATTCCACAGGCACAAATGCACTCCCATACCACCAGAGATGCAGCCTTTTGAAGTGCTGATAACAAGCTTAATGGATCTTGGGGTTTTTTGTCTAAAGAAAGCCACTTCCATGGATTTCAAAAATAATTTTGACTTGTCTGACCACAGAATGAGCTTTGGCCTAGAGAAGTTGGCAGTATGTCTGGATCATGTTCACATATAGCTGCTTCTTTACATAATAGAGCTTTAAATTGCTGTTTTTACAGACAGTGATTTCTGGAGGTGTTTCTGAGCCAATGTAGTGATTTCCATTACAAAACCTTATCTGTGTTTAAAGCAGTGCCACCTGAGTGCCTGAAGATCTGAAGATCACGGGCATCCACTGCTGAATTTAACCCTTGCCCCTTAAGTTTCTTCAGATTCTCAGAATATTTTGATAATATTATGTACTGTAGATGATGAAATATTTAAAGTCGTTGCAATTTCATGTTGATGAACATTATTCTAAAATTGAAATTTGTAGACGCAGATTTTGTAGATTGGTGGACCTCTGCCAATCTTTACTTCTGAGAGACTTCCCTTCTATAAGATACTCCTTTTATAGACAAATCATGTTACTGTACTGACCCATTGGCGATTAACCTAATTAGTTGGAAAATGTTTCTTGAGTAATTTTTTTTTTTTGAGTAAAATTTACATTTGTAGCTTTTTGTTGCCACCCAACTTTTTTAAGACGTGTTAAGGAAATAAAATTTTTAATTACCTTTTTTTCCCCTTAAAATAAACAGTTTAAACATTTGATATGTTTTCTATGTGCTATTGTGAATAAAATATGGGTTTATCAGATTTTTTAATGATTGCATTTTGTTTTATTTATATTTAACTTTTTTCCCAACTTTTTAGAATTGGGGTTGTGAAATAGAATAGAAATCAGACTGGAAATGAGCGAAAAGGATGAGAAGAACGGATGAAGAGTCCATGCTCAGTGGTATTAATATGTTTGAGTTCAAGGCAGAGAGTAAATGTCACACACGGCACTCCCAATTCTTTAAGGCAATTTTTCTACAGTAGAGGAAGCACACTAATCCTGCTGACACACCTAGAGAAGGTCAAAGTTGGTCAGCGAGCCAAGAAATACTCTATCAAAGTTTCCTTTCTCGGCCACTGCCGCCCGTATAAATGGTGGAATTAGTGTATTGATTTGAGAAGGCACCGTCCAGCAATCACTCCCCCCCCCCGGTTTTGACAACATGATTTTATCCTAGTTTTGCTGTATGATTACGCGTTGTATTTGAGTTATTCTCCAAGAATCGCAAGTGACAGGCACAATTTGCTCAATAAAAGAAGCCAGTCGAGGATGCAATCAGACACTGAGGATCAGTTTCAGTGCATGGAGAGGAGACTGCAACGGCTGCAAAGTAAACTCAGTCATCAATACGGCTCTAAAATCTCAACAATTCATCATTTATTTCTGGGATTTTATGTGAAGAGCTGCAGGACATTATTATACATCAGTTATTTTTTGTAGAATATGGCTTAGAAAGACTCTATGTTTGAGACTTTTATTTTCTTATAGTTTGTAAGTTATAAAAAAATATTCTATTTATTTTTATTCTATTAATATATAAATATTACATCAGTCGTCCAAGAACCGATATTTATTCTCAACACGGGTAAATGTAATTATATGCAATCATTTAAATAAATTTTGAGAAACCTGTCATATAGCTATCACATAAATGTTTTGCCAGCGTTCCACGGTATAAACATAAAAGTGTATGGACAAAATGTACATTACATTATTTGCTATATTTTAAAACATGCCAAATTATTGTATAAAAGAAAAATAATCAGCATTTAGTTGATAACATTAAATCTGCAATAGTAACTCCCATCATGGGTTGTGTCTATAGACTTACATAGAAATACTCACATAGCTTAAATTTTGTATGTGCAAGTCAGATGAGGTAAGAAGCTTAATCTAGCCTTAACCATCTTAACCTACAATACTGCATATTTAAGGTTGGATCGTCTAGAACACAAAGAACCCCTTAAAAAGTTCAAAAGAAAAACCCTTTTTTTAAAAGCACAAAAAAATATGACCTTCTATGATATGTTGCATTTTAATAATTAGAAAATGGGTTTCTCAAAGGTTCTTTGGAAAATGTAGGATTATTAGCTTTGCAAAGGTTCATACTTTAATAATAAACACTACTGTTAGAACTGGTCCTCAAGGACTAAAGATACGGACTAACGATTTTTCTTTCCTAAACGTATAACATGGGGACAGGTAATGTACTGTATACTTCAACATAGTGCAAAGTAGATTACCATTAAATAGCTAGAATTTCTTTTTTAAGAAAAGAGTAATTTTAAATCTGAAAAATTACAGATTTCATCATCATTTTATTGCAATAAATAGGACATTTGAAAAGTAAATTTTGTGCTAGCAATAATGTCCAACTGCATGCACACACACACACACACACACACACACACACACACACACACACACACACACACACACACACACACACCACACACACACACATTCCTGTTTTAAAAAAAAAAAAAAATCACTTTTTTTGCACTATAGAAATACATATTCTCAGAGCCCCAGCAGCGTCTGGCCATGGGAAAAGCAATATTGCCTCCAAGCGCTGATTGATGTACTCCCTCCGTTTATAATCTCATTTGGAATGGCTTTCTCTCTTCCTACTGTATGTCTGTCACTTTGCTGCTTGTATTTCATTACGCTAGATTGATACTCTCCAGTAAACAAAATCTCAGAGTGCCAAAAAAAATGCCTTAAGCCTTTATAATAGCACTCATTAATGCTGGTTTATGGTTATGTCTATCAATATAGCACCATTTCATAAATATCTGACAGACACTATAAGCTCAAATCTGGCTCGAGAGACCTGTCAGGCTGGGGTAAAGCGGATGCAGCTATGGCCATGCGACTCGTCAATAATCGATAAAATATTTTTCACCTTTTTCACAGTAATTTGTTTTTATTTTCCAGTCTTAGAAATGAAAGTTGTCTCATTTAAATCAAGATTCAGATTAGAATTCTGAAAAGACACAGAAACACTCACACCAGGATTATGATCTTTCTGTAAAGTGACACATGACAGGGCAAAATGGGGTTATCGGTGAGAGTGGTGTGAGTCCGGGGGCAACGGTTCAAATGGTCTAAGTCATTTTTCTTTTCGTTCTTTCAATTTAGAGAAAGAAAGAGAGAAGAAGAGAGAAAGCTGGTAACAGTATTAACTGTGCATTCTTTCTGTGCTATCCTTTGCCATTATATCCTCAGGAACACATGCTTGAGGAACAAATACAAGCTTAATAGCATGGAAGCAGCAGATATTTAGTTGTATTTTGTGTTGTTAAAAATGTCATTCTCAGCTGGAGGACTGGAAGAGTGCTTAAAAAAAAAAGGTTTTACCACATACTGTCATGTCACGCACCTTTTTTTCAGGGGAAAATTACTATGCTTTTAGTTTAGGAGTGTCACAGTCATTTTTGGTAATATGTCATCAGGTAGGTTATTACCTGTCAAATGTAATTAATTGCTAATTGCTAATTATAATGTCAAAGAGAAAATAATGTAAACAATTTCTATTTTAGCAAAGAAAATGTTTTTCCATTTGAATAAGCAGAAACTTAGCGATCAAGATTCATGTAAACTAATTTGCCTGTAGTTTAGAGGCAAACTCGTTTTTACTGTGTACTGTGTACTACTGTGTATAGTAGAAATGACAATAAAAGCCTCTTGACTTGACGCTTTTATTGTCATTTTTACTATACACAGAAGTACACAGTACACAGTAAAAACGAGACAATGGTTCTCCAGAACCCTGGTGCTACACTAAACAACAACATAGAGCTACAACGCAACACAAAACTACATAAAGTGCATCAAGTGCAACCTGGTGCAAACAGTGCAGACAAAAAAACAGTACAGACAGACAACACAAGACAACACACAAAACCAAGACCGCGCCGACCAGTAAACCTACTGTATACTTTGGTTATACGTTACTTTGAACACTCAAGTGTGTGTGTGTGTGTGTGTGTGTGTGTGTGTGTGTGTGTGTGTGTGTGTGTGTGTGTGTGTGTGTGAGAGAGAGAGAGAGAGAGAGAGAGAGAGAGAGAGAGAGAGAGAGAGAGAGAGAGAGAGAGAGAGAGAGAGACAGACATTAAATGCTTGTTCACCAGTGTAGGTTATTTGTTTATTAACCTTTCCCAAAGGCTTGTTGGTGTATAAGTTATCCATTTGGTGACCGTTACTATTTTAGAATAGATTAAATAAATCTGTTAGGGGAATTTTTTTTTTTTTTAAAGTAGTTATATTTCCTTTTTTTCCCATTATATGATTGTGCAACTTACACTTTGATGGTTCTCTCCTGTCTGTCCTCTTAAACCTCTCTGTTTCTAGAGATTCCCCATTCAGCAAATCTAATATAGGAACCATGTGACACCCTTTCCAGAGTAATTCCTCATGCAGGTGGGTGAGCCGAAAGAGGAAAGTACAGTGTGTTCGGCTGAGCATCGGGTTTATGATGGTGACAAAACTATAGTCACATGGCCCTGCTTTTTCACATTTTGAATGATGGTGAGTTCGAGAGAAAAACATAGAGAAGGAAAGAAGGAGAGATAATGACATAGATTCATTTGTTAATGTTCAGGAATTGGTTCATTTTCAGGCAAGATCAGTCGCTTATATGGAGTGCATCCGGAAAGTAGTCACAGCCATTCAATTTGTCGTACAGCCTTATTCCTGGATTTAATTTATTCTTTTCCCCAAAATTCTACAAACAGTATCCCATAATGCCAACGTAAAAGAAGTTTGTTTGCAATCTTTGCAAATCTATTATACATAAAAAATAAAAATAAAAATCACATGTACATAAGTATTTACATCCTTTGCCATGATACACAAAATTGAGCTTAGGTCCTGTTTCCACTGATCACCATTGAGACTTGATTGGAGTCCATCTGTGGTAAATTTAGCTGATTGGACATGATTTGGAAAGGCACACTTGTCTATATTAGGTCTCACAGTTAACAGTGCATGTCAGAGTAAAAAGCAAGCCATTAAGTCCAAGGAACTGTCTGTAGACCTTTGAGACAGGATTGTATTGACGCACAGACCTGGGGAATGGTACAGAAAAATTTCTGCAGCTTTGAGCACAATGGCCTCCATCATTTTGTAAATGGAATATGTTTGGAAACACCAGGACTCTTCCTAGAGTGGGCCGCCTGTCCAAACTAAGCAATTGTGGGAGAAGGGCCTTAGTCAGGGAAGTGACCAAGAACCCAATGGTGAATCTAATAGAACTCCAGTGTTTCTCTCTGGAGAGAGGAGAACCTTCTAGAAGAACAACCATCTCTGTAGCACTCCACCAATCAGGCCTGTAGGTAAAAGTACACATGACAGCCAGCCTGGAATTTGCCAAAAGGTACCTGAAGGACTCTCAGACCATGAGAAACAAAGATTGAACACTTTGGCCTGAATGCCATGTATCATGACTTGAGGAAACCAGGCACCACTAATCATCCGGCCAATACCATCTCTACAGTGAAGCATACAGTTGAAAGCATCATGCTCTGGGGATGGTTTTCAGAAACAGGGAGACTTGTCAGAATCGAGGGAACGATGAATGCACAAAGACATGTTTAATGAAAACCTGCATTTTGCACCTCAGTCCTTCCAATAGGACAATGACCCTAACAATCCTTAATCTATTTTGTAATAAGGCTGTAACATAAAAAATGTGGGGAAAAGTGAAATGCTGTGAATACTTTTCGGATGCACTGTAGGCTCTCAGGTCAGTAATATACACAAGAGTGGCAAGGAACTATAATGAATATATATTCGGTGCCATCAAGATTAAGAGGGGTTCCTTTTTGAGTCTGGTTCTTCTCAAGGTTTCTTCTTTATACAGTCTCAATGATTTTATTTATTTTTTTGCTACTGACTTGCTCATTAGAAATTAAATTATTAGGAACAATCTTTTAGGCATTAAACTTATATATTTCAACTTTACAACCTCTTTATCTCTGTAAAGCTACTTTGGGACATTGCCCATTTTTCAAAGTGCTATACAAATAAAACTCAACTAAATTAAAATACAAATAGAAAACTAATTAGATTGGATGGTTCCTTGAAGCTTGAAATTTAAAATAACAATTTCCATAAAATTATGAGTTGGATATTATAGTGCTGAATGTATTATTTTTGTATTTTGTAGTTTTCGATTATTTATTCTAAATTAAACCTTTTAAGGAAATCAAATCGAACACACTGATATTTTTATTTATATGATAAAATGTAATATACATCAATATACTTTTAATATACCGTAACATACATAAATACCTACATACATGCACAGCCACTTTTATTAAACCTACAATTATACAGAAGTTTTAAACTAAATACAGAAAACAATTAAAGCTGTGGCAGCCTCCTTATGTCACATATAGAAAATCAAACCCCTATCGACATGTTTGACTCATTAATGTGCGCCAGCATTTAGAACTATTATAAACATCCTGTCTCCACGTTTCACTACGTATACCAACTGCCACACAGATGATCAATATGCTATTCAACAGCCTGAAAATGTCGCTTAGAAAATCCATATGAGCTCCAGTAGTGATTGAAAATAAATAGTTGATTGTGCCATGCTGAGTGTTGTGGTAATTTTTTCTTTGTTTCACCCAACATGGACAACACAAGGTATGTGATGTCCGGGTCAGTACAGACTCAAATACCAAACAGCTGCTTGATTTGATGTTGGACAATTCACTGTCATTTTCCTTAATGTAAAAATAGGGATGTTAAATCGTATATTCAATGCAATGAAAACAGGGAAAAGGTCAATATTATGCATTTGAACAGCTGATACAGTAGGCAAATGTTAAATTATCAGAACAGTAAAAGACTTTGATAAGTATCTTTTAAAAATGTCTATATAAACATATACAGGATGATGGAAAATAGTCAAGAAATACGACACAAGCAAAACATTGTGTTCGTGAAATATCTGTTTTAGCTTTAATTTCCATTTCAGAAAAATGTGACAGAGTCATGAATGACTTATGCTTCCTAGGCCCAACATAAAAAAAATAAAAAAAAATAAAAAAATTGGGAGGCAAAATTGTGGAAAATAATTAGATTAAATTTCTGTATACCAACATCTCTGGCAGCAACCTTTTTCACAAAAACAAAGAGAGATATAAAAATGGGTGTAACTGATGTTATGGTGATGTTTTCTGGTGGGAGCTTTAATGTAGTATGTGGAGTGTAGTTCATATATTTTATGATATTAACTTCAGAAATTTTTTTGGCGATTTCCTAAACATGAAAGTGTATGACAAACAGGAAAAAAAAAAGATCGAAGAAAAGATTTCAAAATCGAATCATTTCATCTTCTGAATAACATTACAAATCTTCTGGTAAACTTTACAAATAAATTAGATTAGCTTAGATTCAACTTTATTGTCATTGTGCAAAGTACAAATCAAATGAAATGCAGTTAGCATCTATCCAGAAGTGAATAAGTGCTTATTTACAATAAATAGCAGTAAGATAAATAGAGTATGAGGTCATATGTACAGGGGTGAAGGTGAATAATATACAGAAGGTGCAGTATACAATAATATATGATATATAGTAATATACAATATACTGTGCAAAGATTATGCATTGATATACATGTCAGAAGACAATAACATGATAATTAATTACTATATACATACTATATACATATACTATATATTTAGTATATACAGAATAAATATGGGTGGAATATACAGTAGTGCAATCATAAACGTGAGTTATGGATGGTGCAAAAATGTAAAGTGGATAAGCAGTGCAAAATACACAGAAAACAGAAAATAAAGCAGTGCAAAATACACAGAATGTGAAAATGCGGTATGTATTGTTAACATTGTATGATGATCAGCTGTTCAGTGCAGTAACAGCCACAGGAAAAAAGCTATACTTCAGGCTCTGAGGCACCTGTAGCGTCTACTTAATGGGAGCAGGATAAATAGTCCATGGTTAGGGAGAGTGGTCCCTAGTCCTTAGCTCTGTGTTCTGTTATGTAGCTTTATGTTGTTTTATCTTGTTTTATGTAGCACCAAGATTATGAAGGAACATTGTTTCATTTCACTGTGTACTGCGTCAGCTATATATATGGTTGAAATGACAATAAAAGATTCTTGACTTTTGATAATGCTTCTCACCTTTTGCAGACAGCGTTTCTTGTGAATGACCTCCAAGGTGGGAAGCTGAGTGCCAATGATTCGTTGCGCAGTTTTCACCACCCAATGAAGGGCTTTACGGTCCAAAGCAGTTGCTGTTCCATTTTAAGATGCAGTTAGTGAGATGCTTTCAGTGGCACAGCGGTACCTTTTAAGTCTCCTCAGAAATAAAATGGCGCTGTTGTGCATTCCTGATCAGGATAGAAGAGTTCAAAGACCAGGTGAGATCCTCAGAGATGTGAACTCTAAGAAACAAAGCTGGGTACACGCTCCACAGCAGCTCATTTGATGTAAATGGGAGAGTGAGTGTGATTGCCAGCTCATCTAATATCCCCAATGAATTAATCTTCTTTGTGTTGAGTTCCAGGTTATTGTCCTCACACCATGCTACTAGGTGCTGTAGCTCCTTCCTGTAAGCCGTTTCATCATTACCTCTGATCAGGCCTACCACTGTGGTGTCATCTGCCAACTTAACAATGCTGTTTGAGGCATAGGCAGGTACACAGTCAAGGGTGAAGAGAGGGAATAAAAGAGGGGACAATACATATCCCTGAGGAACCACAGTGCTAAGGGTGAGACTAACGGAGGTGACAGTGTTCAGTCAAAAAGACTGTGGTCTAAGGGCCAGTTACAGAGATGAGTGCTAATGACAAGCTGTGTGTTAAACACTGAGCTAAAATCAACAAACAACATTTCGGCATAAGTGTCTGGGTTGTCCAGATGAGTCAGGGCAGAATGAAGTACTGTACAAATGGCGTCCTCGGTTGACCTATTTGGGCAATTGGTATGGGTCTACAGTGGGTGGCAAACAGGCTTTAAGATGGGTGAGGACCAGTCTTTCGAAACACTTTGCGATGACAGAGGTGATTGCAACGGGACAAAAGTCATTTAAAAGTATTTAACAATATAGATTGGTTCTTTAGATAATGATTTAAAAAAAAAAGAATATCAAATGGACACATGGATGGATAGAAAGATGAAATACTGATGACCCAAAAAACATAATAAATTACCCACCAATTAGGTTATGTCAAGAACTGACTTGATTTGTTGACATTCCACAATGGTTAATGATTTTGAACTATGGCTTTTACACACAGTACCTACTGTATATCTTGTGACTAAGTATTTGATCGTTTGAGTATGCATTGTGGGTAAAACCTGTGGAAAAAAAGAAGTTAAAAAATAATAAATGTCTTGGCTGAAGACAGTGGTGTTTATGGTAGAATGTAGAATTTGTATTAAAAATTACAAAAATACAAAAAAATAAATAAAACTAAAACATGAGATTACATTGACGTCAGATATGTGGTATCAGGCCAAGTTGGCTTTTTTGGTCATTTCATATACAGCACAGTACACCATGGATTGAAACAATTATTTTACACAAAACTAACTAGCAAACTACGTACATTTCCATATGTCGTTGTTTCTCTAAATCATTGTTCTGTCTCTGGTTTGTTGCCCTACTGTGATCACCTATTCTGTGTTGTCCTTCATTAGTTTCCCATTTATTACCATCTGTTTTGTTATCACAAAATCTTATTTTGCATCATCCAAGCATTTTTCCTAATATTATATTTATTGTTGATCTTTCTTGTTTCAACCTTCACCTGTTTAGCTTGTCTTATGATAATTTATTATCCTCATTTGATGTTGTGTGCTTGTATTTTGACCTTCACTATGGACTTCTTATTGGATATTTATGGATATATTGAGTAACACGGAAAGCAGACAACTTATTATTTCAACAAGTGACAATCGTACACAACTCCTAGAGTTCAATGAATAATTCTCTCAGGCTGAAATTCATTTTTGTTGTCTCCCCTCTTCTGAAAGTGTGCTGGCCTAATTACTGATTAATATATAAACATGCTTTTTAATCATCTGAGCTTTTACAACAGGATGGTCTCATTTCTTGGTGACAGCTGGGGACGCTGTCTTGTGATTCGCCGTAATCCACTTTTTATTATGAAGGAAAATCACAGCATTTCTGTATACAGACGGTGTGTCTTCGTGCAATAATATAGAGAAGAGAGTCTAATAAAATTGCACTTTATCCCACTTACATCTGCTAACCTCACTAGTGATTTAACTGCGTTAAACAAATCAAGACCAAATCAGGAAATTAGCCACTTACTGAACAAACAGCTCAGATAAATAAATAACTCGAAGTGAAGTAATTATCCGGCGAGCCAATAAAACTTTCTGCATGTGAGAAAAGCTCTCCTGGAGGCACAAGGCTTATCAAAAGGCATTTAAAATAGTGTGATTTAGGAAAGCTCTGCTCTCTGTGGTGGTCGTTATGCTCCTAATAGCATGATTTACACAGCCACACATGAAGACAAATACATTTACATTGCATGGAAAAAGACCTTCTGCAACACACACTGACGGAGCGCTCACTGTTTGGTTCTGTGTTTTCCATTTAGATTTTATTATGTGCACCATTATGCAAATGAAGCTGACCCAAATCTGTTCATGCAAATGAATGTATTTTACCTTTAAGAGCGGACATGGGATTCCCGCACACACACGTATAATAGTCTAACAGGAAGGTATGCTTAAATACTGTATATTACACACACACACACACACACACACACACACACACACACACACACACACACACACACACAGCTACTAAATGATATGCACAAATCACCCCAGAAATGTAATTTGGTCACATGACTCCTGGGTAATATTTTTTTAAACACAATCATTATTCATAAAGGAGGCACCACTGAGCTTTTTATCAGTCATAATAAAATAATGGCATCAACATTACAGGCGATTATAATGCTTTTGTTTGTTTTGTTTGCTTGTTTGTTTGTATTTACGCCCTAATTTCAGAATTATTCGATTTTATATCACTCATTTAAGTATTGTAATAAGAAAACAATGAGCAGCAACAGAACAGCAACATTTCTGTTTGTATTTCTAACAAAAATGATACATTTATTATTACAAAATAAACATGTATTTGTCGAGCTGCTGCACCACAACTCCATGTTATCCGGTTTGATTCTGAGCTTAGATGACTGACTCTGTGACCCCTGTATGGCTTTTTCCTGGGTTTTCAAGGTTCCTTCCATCTTACAACATGTAGGTGGATTGGCCTAACCTGTTTTTGTGTCAGTGTATGTGCACTTGTGCAACCCTGACCAGTATTAGTGATCTATCTATCTATCTATCTATCTATCTATCTATCTATCTATCTATCTATCTATCTATCTATCTATCTATCTATCTATCTATCTATCTATCTATCTATCTATCTATCTATCTATCTATCTATCTATCTATCTATCTATCTTACTTTTAAACCAGGGACATTCCTATGAATGGGTTATTACATTTCTTTAAAGGGAGGAGTCTACAAAAGAACAAAACAAATTATGCACATTTTGTTCACAAACTCACTGCTATTGGGTGTCATGAAAATTAATGAGTATTTACACAGCAATGGGACAGCTAAAAAGAAAAAAAAAAGTAAGAATGATCAGAAATAGCAATGATTCATCTGACTGGGTACAGATAAATTGTCTTTATTTCTCTCTTTTCTCCATTCTGAACTCTTCTCTAAACAAACTTAAGTTTGATTCAGTCTAATGCTTTGACATTCACTTTATTACTATTACAGTAACAAATTATTGTTAGCTAACAGCTCTGACGCAAATGTGCCCAGCAGCTCTACGTGCAACAATGTACAAAATGAAAAGTTGCACAATACACACAACAAAAACTGGGGACGCACACCAGCAGCGAGGTTAAGTCTGCTACAACAGACAGTCCTTAGCTAGACTGGCTCGAGACAGCGGCTGGAGACACCTTTTTTTATCTAGTTCCACTGCAAACAGCATTATCTTGATTAAAGTTTAATTAAGGATCACATTTGGCTGTGACTCTCTCCCCTTCTACAGGAGCAGATTTCCAAGGGCTTAACTCCGTGCCTGGCAAAATCCTCTTTTATTAGTTTCAACCTGTTGTAAAAGCTGCAGGCTGAGAGGGCTGCCAGGCGGCTGCAGCGGTCTTGTTTGCTGCTGGAAAAATCCCAAGTCTCCCGAGATACCCACCCCCCACCCCCACTTTTTCACAGTTTAATATCAAGCCCCCCTCAACACCACACCCCACCCTTCACTCTCTATACACACCACAGCCCCATTATTAATGATACAATTCATTAATTTCTTGTTGGGCTGATGTTATTTATTAAAATATTAAAGAAAGCTCCAGAGACATCCACATATATGCACATAATGAGCCAAGAGTCTCCTGCCTCCTACTCTTTCCTCTGTCTTTCCATGAATGCTCTCTAGTTTCACCTTCTCCTCCATTTTTTTTATACTCAACCGGTGCTCTTTTTTTGTTTTTTTTTGTTTTTTTTTACCCCCACTCTCCTCTAGATAGACCACGTAATGTGAAATTACTACTCCCAGACATCGTGCTCGCTCTTTCTCTCTCATTAGCTGCTCTCCTGAGCTGAGTGACACCATACATCCATTTCACACACACACACACACACACACACACACACACACACACACACACACACACACACACACCCACCCACACACACACACACACACACACACACACACACACGCACACACACACACACACACACAGAGTCACCCAGTGCTTTCTCTTTCGTTAATGAGGCATTCCCATGCGGGATGAATTGACTACTGTCCATCTGAACTAACTGGCCAACATTCATTACCCCACATGCAGATCTGGGTCAGCAGGTGACACCTTAATTCGTCATTAAGGAAATATGATAGTGCCAAGACTATAGGCTGGAAAATAACAAGACATATAGGTCTGGGGTGTATCCTAGTGCATTTCTACAATGCAATGTGTGATGCCGTTTTTACTCTTTTGCTTAAAACACATTATTACAGACAAATTGTCAGTTGTTTAGATATTTGTTGGTTTACTTTTGTTCCTTTATTTTACTTTAACCGTAATCCTATTGAGATTAAAGAGAATGCCATAGAAGCCCATTGTTGAAGCAAATCATATATAAAAGATGTGTAATGCTTGGATACATGCAGTATATACATACAGTAATATATACCGTATATACTGATTTTAGACCTACAAAGCTTTGTTCAGCCTATCAAGCAACAAAGCATGATGCAACCATTCATTTGTTTATGTGCATGTGCATGATGTAATTACAGCAACAATGCAATAAAAACATATTTAAGCAGAAAATGAGGCTACTGAGCAGGTTTAAACTCAAGAACCATGATGATGGATTTGGACTGTAATTAATATGCAGTAAACAGTTATATAACAGTTATATGTTAATAAGTCAAATCTAATGTAATTAAATTTAAAGTTTTCTTAACAGTGGAAATGGACCAAAAGATTTCTTAGAGCAATAATATGACATTGGAGAACAGATGTTTTTCATGTCGGCACTGGTAATAAACTACACATACCATCAACCCTAGAAAATGACATGACACCTGGTTTGTGTTTGCATTAATTAATAACATTACTTAAGCTACAGTCTGGGTTTAGTTGAGAAGCTTTTGTTGTGCGTCGAATGTTGGCGGTTATTTTGTGTGTTTAGTGTCATGCTTCTCTTCCCAGTTGTTTTGGAAATATTTAGATTTTTGTTTGTGATTTCTTTAAAATCTCGCATCCATCTCTGATTCCTGTCTCTGTAGTCATTATACACATACATATAGATCATACCTTGATTTAGTTGCCACATTTTTTTTTTTTTAAATAAATAGCTATCATAGCTAACCATATAGTGGATATACTATAAAAAAAATGTATACAAAACTTTATTTCTTCATATAATTAAATAATTAGACATATTTTAAAGATACATATTCATGTTCCTTTTGTTTATATGTAAAAATAAAACAAGGCAATTTAATGGTTATGAATATTTACCAAAATCACACAAAAACCCCCATAAATGTACAGATGTTAAAAACATCCAGACAGTTATTTTTCAAACATTTAGCTGAAATACTTTCCCCTGGCTATAAAAACTTGCCAAAAGTGTTCTTCACTAGTTAGATATTTCTCTCACTTTCCAGTTTATCCCAGAGCAGTTCAATAGGTGAACATAACATAACACTCCAGTATACTAATAACACTTACAAAGCTTGGACGTATGCTTCGGGTAATTGTCCTGTTGTATGGTGAAGTTGTTTCCAATTAGCTGCAGTACAAATGGAATTTAATGGTGTTGAATTTTGGAATGGGAGCCATGTTGGTTTGGTTTTCCTTTCACCCACTTACATTAGATCCTGTTGTCAAATGTGAAAAATATGTAATTTTCATCCAGCCATTTACTGTCCAAGTTTTGGGTAAAGGTGAAATAAGTATGTATACCTTTTTATTCAACTCTGTAAAAAAGATTCACACAAATTTCTCAAGTGTTTTTTGCATCTTTATGCACCTTTATGCTGTATTCATAACAAAGCATAACATAAAGAACCAACAAAAGGCAAGGGTTAAAAACACTGGTGAATCTATTAGTTAGAGTAAATACGTTTTCAATCATAGATATAGGAAATATTGCTATTATTTTGCTATAAAATTAACATTTACCAATCTTGTAACTTGTATATTTCTATTCAACTCTTTGCAATTACACTGATAAAGCTAAGGCAGCTAATGTGTGCCATTGTTTCTGTGTGAACAGGGTGCATGTTTAGTCTCGATGGTCTGTACCCGTGTTTAAAAAAAAGTTTGAGTGGAGGAACTCTGACGCCCTTAATTTGTCCCTGTCCTGTGTGCTTTACCCGATGTATTAATGGCCATACACTCAAAACGTATCCCCATTAATCATAATAATTAATCAGATCCAATTATATCGCATCTAAATGTGAACAAATTGCTGGAAAAATAATGATCTATCAGGGAGGTGTGACAGTCAGAAGGAGAGTAAAACAGTAATTAGGGGAGGGAGGTTTTTAGCAAAGAGTGCCAGGTTCCTTGGGCTTCCAACAAGAGCTGGCTACAAACGTGATGATGTAATTAGTGTGCGAGGGCACTTCAGGCCTCCTAATGAACGGCTGTTGAAACTGAGAGAGAGAGAGAGAGAGAGAGAGAGAGAGAGAGAGAGAGAGAGAGAGAGACAGAGAGACAGAGAGACAGAGAGACAGAGAGACAGAGAAAGAAAATGGTAGAGATGCATTAAAGGGATATGGATTTTCATTAATGTCATAAACAGAGTAAGGCAGTGCATGCAATTAATTTTGTGGCCGTATTACAGAGGTGCTGTGCTTTTTTACTTCGTTTGAGAATAGGTGGGGCCTTAAAAGCAATGTGTATAGCTGTTTAGTGGTTAAAGCATTTAATATGTAAAAAAAAAAGCACAGCAAAACAAAGTCAAAGCTGAGATCTTAATTAGGAACTATATTTTCACTTTAACCTCCTCGTCAGGGCAAACGAGCCAGGATGAGGCTTTTGTCGTTATTATGTGCTGTACAGTGACTTTATAACTTTGCACAAAATTAGAATGATTCCCTTATCGTATCAAATCATTTATTGTTTGGTAGGACACACACACACACACACACACACACAAGGCTGGCTAGCAGACGGGAGTTTCGAACAGTCCTGCTTTCATCTCAATGCTGCGGCTTATCATAGCTGTCACAGAGTCAACAGCTCTAGACCCTGAAATTGCATTTATTGCACATGATAGAGATAAGAGAGAGAAACAGGAACAGGTAAATCTCTGCACATGAAACAAAACCAGTAAAGAGCTCGAGGATTTTCTCATCTGCGGCCCATAATTCCACACTCCAGCTTCAAACGGCCTGTTTTCATATTAACACTTCAGTACTGACAGGATGTGGAAAAATGGACATCAAACACAATCCTCTAATAAATAGAGAACCACTCAATCCTGAGCATGCATGTACACACACACACACACACACACACACACACACACACACACACACACACACCACACACACATACATACATACATACATACATACATACATACATACATACATACATACATACATACATACATACATACATACATACACACCTACACAGTTATTCAAAAGGACAAAAAGCAGGAAAAATTCATCCATCTCCTCTCTCTCTTATTAGGAGAGCCAGTGCTCTCTGTCTCAGGAAGCTTGTATTAATCAGGGCACTCATGTCTCTCGCCAGCACAAGAAAACGCAAGACACAGCTAATAAGACATCCTCCTTCTTCTCCTCCCCCTGTTACCCACACAAGCCACGGCAGGACAAATATCCCCTCCCTTATGCATATGCAAATCTCCGGGTGCGCATATTTACTTATTTATTTATTGCTTCCACCGGCAGAGGCTGGAGAGCACTAATATCAAACGGGCGGCTTTTAGAGGGTGCTAAATGAGTGCGGGTAGGAGGCAGGAGGAGGTTCACACAGTGGAGTGGAGCACAGCAGCTTTACCAGTAATTAAGGGCTGTTTTACAGAGCATACATAATGCGGTTTGTATTAAAGCGAGCGAAAGAAGAGAGAGAGAGAAAGAGCGAGAGAGAGAGAGAGAGAGAGAGAGAGAGAGAGAGAGAGAGAGAGAGAGAGAGAGAGAGAGAATGGTGAGTCTGTTAGGGAGTTCAGGTTTGCTTACCTCTCCTCTCATTACTACAGGTATTAAACTCTCATTCAATTTTGCCACATTATAGCATCATTAGGGCAGAACATTTGTTCAGTTGCTGTTGCTAAAGTGTCTCTCAGCTCCAGGGTTCAATCCAGAGCTCGAGTTACTGCCTGTGCTGAATTTTGCATGTCCATGTAAGTTCCCCTCTTCAGCTTCCTCCCATTTCCTATTTCCCATTAGGTTTCACAAGACATTTCTATAGCAGTTGTGAGTTTATCTGCAGGCTGGGTGAAAAGTAACTAGACAACAGTTAATGGCTGTGGAACTTCGCGATCTTATTTTCATGCAGAAAGGTGCACCACCCCATTAGCTCTTACTACATGCTTACTAAGTTTTTCCAGGATGTTCACTGGGATATTGCGGACCTCATGACTAGCCTCCAACAAGTTCAGTAAATAGGATTTTTTCTTGTGGGGCTAAACAAAGAAGGAGGTTTATAGGACAAAGCCTTGCCCACTTTTAAGGACTTGGATGCACGGATTCAGGAGGTTCTAAGCAATATCCCAAACGACTTCTTTTAGAAGATTGATTGTGTATTCCATTTCCAGCCATTTGAGGAACCTGATTGACGCCACCGGTGCTCTCGTTGAAATTGAAAGATTCATTTTCCTATGTAATAGGACATATACATATACAATTTGTTTTAATAAAATTATATGATAAATATGGACTTTAATACCAATGTAAAGCCTAGTTACTTTTCACCCACCCTTTATATACTATGTTCCAGATTAACCAGTAATATTATAATTAAGGGAAATGTAATTATAATATTTAAATCATTAGGAATTTTATAAATTACAAGAAGCTTTATGACACTCCTCTGCTGTAATTTCCATTTTCCCCCCTATTCTCCCAAGACTGTATTTTTGCAAGTAAACATCAGAATAAACAAGCAACCATGCTTGTATACTCACTCGCATCCTGATCGACGGCCCGCATCCACCATTCATATTGTTTTATTTACTTGAACAACACAAACATCGAGCTGCGAACCCAAATATTTCTTGTGAATGTCCTCTGAGACTTGTGTCCAAATTACAAAATAGAAGCTGAGTCTAATCACAACAAGTTACTACAAGCGAGTTTTGTTATTCTGCTAAATCTTAGAAGCAAACAGCTTATAGATATTCATTTAAAAGAAAAGAATTAAAAGTAACATATATATAGACATACTTTAAATCCATAGATGTCTTTTTGGAAAGTTTGTGTCCTCTAAAATATTCTGGTTTGGGAGATAAAGGAAAATGTATTGTATTAATAATTAAAATGTAATTACATTACCTCTAGAAAGTTTGCTAT
Source organism: Silurus aristotelis (assembly GCF_946808225.1). NCBI lineage: Eukaryota > Metazoa > Chordata > Actinopteri > Siluriformes > Siluridae > Silurus > Silurus aristotelis. The sequence continues at coordinate 27,146,288 of NC_139576.1, read as the reverse complement.
TACACAATTGCATAAATAAATAAAAGCAAACAAACAGAAATATTACATAATACATAAACCAAATAATACATAATAAGCAAATAGTCAGATAAACAAAGAAACAAACAAATAATGTGCATTACTAAGTAAAATGCTAAATTACAAAAACATTAATATAATATAATTGTACTTGTGGTGCTACACTATAAATATAAGTTTGTGGACAATAAGATTCTTATGTGCTTTTGAGCTTTTCATTCCACTAGTCCACAAGTAGCAATGTTCCAAAAATTGTTTGATTGCGCTTGTGGGGATTTGTGTTCATTCAGCCACAAGGGCGTTAGTAAAGTCAAGTACTGATGTAGAGTGAGGAGGTCTGGGGTGCAGTCAGTCGTCCATTTTAACCCAATGGTGTTTAATATGATGGGGGTCAGAGCTCTATAGCAGGCCACTCAAGATCTTCATCTCCATCCCATGTAAACCATATCTTCATGAAGCTGGCTTTAGAGGGACATTGTCATGCTGGAATAGATTGGAGTTTAATAGTTAAGGGGAAGGAGAGAAAAAAAATACCCCATCCAACTACATACTATCGAATTGTGCCCTTCCAACTGTGTGGTAACAGATTGAGGAAGCACACATGGCAGGAAAAGTCAGGTTTTTTTATATTTTTGTCTATATGGTGTATAGAGAGCAATAGAATTCATGGATGTTAATGAGAGTTATCATTATTATTATTTTTATTATTATTATTATTATTATTATTATTATTATTATTATTGTTGTTGTTATTGTTATTATTATTGTTGTTAGTAGTAGTACTAGTAGTTTACTTTAAGTCTATCCTGGACTATCTGGAGTTTAATTACTGTCAAGTATCTGTACTTTATTAAAGTATTTTGTTTCCTTTTTTTTTACTTCACTTCTTTACATTTTAAGGTATAATATCTAATACACATGATGTGCAGGAGAATGCCACACTGAATTGCATTATTTATTCTCATAGAGATCTCATAGATCAGTATTTTTACTTTTGATGCTTAATTTTGGTACAATTACTTTTAGTCCAAACACAGGAATGGTAGACTTCATCCACTCTTGCCTTAGACCAATTATACTTGTCTCCTTGAAGGCCCATTCTACCACTTTTCCTAATCCCTTTTCTCTACCTCTATACTTCTCCTTCCCTCCATCTATCTTCAGTATCTAACAACTTGTTTACAGTTTATTTTTTAGTTAACTTCAGCTTTCATTTTGACTCATCTTATTTGGAAATCATGTGACTGAACCATGACTTGTAGTTTATAGTAATTTCACACAATAAATTACTGTGTGGCTGCTCAGCAATAAAATACCTCAAATGCATGTTTTTGGAGTGAAGCCAGCAGAACACAAGGACTGAAAGTTAACTCCTGTAGAATATGTGATAATTGCACGCCAATGTGCAATGAGAGTGTGAGCTGTTGTGAAAATCTCTGATATTTATATCTATGGCAGAGATCAGTGAGTTAAGAGAACGCTCGAGCGCTGAGCCTCCAATCCTCTCAAGAGCGTTCAGTGCTCACACATCCAATATCTTACACTATTTGTGGCACATTAATTAAAAGGGGAAAGAAATATCTCTCGGAGGATGTATTCTACATCTTAACGCCATATAATAAAAGAAGGATCTCATGCTGATCTGTCTAAACATGTACATAATCCATGCTACTCATTCCTTTCCCATTATAGTGCTTCTTTTTTTCCCTGCTGTTTAAATATACTTCTGGTATACACACACACACACACACACACACACACACACACACACACACACACACACACACACACACACACACACACACACTTATCGTTCTCATCACCTGTTCTCCCAGTGCTAAGAGCACAGCATTGCAGAAGGGACAGGAGCTACAATACAGGCTACAAGTTCCTCTGGGTGCAATTACAGCATCTGTGTCTCTCCTGAAGACGAGGACTTTGCCGAGGGGACGCCCCCCCATGAGCGAGACGATTTAGTTGTCACGACTCTTTGATGAGATATACCTCTCTCGCTCTACCTCTCTCGCCTAACTCAGCCATTCCCTTGAGGCAGGGGATTAGAGTGTCCAGCTCGAAGGTGCAATAAATCAATTGCACTTAACATGTCCCTTTGCAGGACACTACAAAATTTCTTTTTTTTCGGACCTCCTAAACCATTTTTCATTAGCTAGTGACAGTTGTGTTGCAGGAATCCCGGCCTGAGAAGGCATTTCTTATGTAATGCTGTGTTTTATTTTTGTTATGTGTTGTAGAGTCAGTGTTCAAATTTCCAATGTAATAAAATTACCACCTGACAGCTTCAATTCCATCTTGCACTTGGGTTGCTGAGTTTGTAGATCATCCCAGTTTCTATGGTGGTTTTATCTGGGTTCTCTGGTTTCTTCCAAAAAAAAAAAAAACACATGCTTTAATAGGTGTATTGATTGACTAGCGGAAACTGCCCTTGTGGTGTGAATAAGAGTAATAATTTGTGTACACACACGAGTTCCATCTACCATCGTGTCCTGTTTTCCAGGGATAAACTCACGATCCATCCAGACCCTGACTGGGATAATGCTGTTATCGAAGGCGGGTGAATGAACGAATGCTGAGGATTAAGTACAAGTTGTTGAGGAAGGAAAATGAATTAAGAGCATTCTCATGAGATAGTTAGCTGGTTAGAAAGATGGAAAAGTGCTCACTTTGCTTGAATTGCTTGGTGTATTTTATAATATTAATGACAATAAAGTTTCCTTTGGAAAAAGATCTGGATCTTTGAGGATGACGTACTGATGAGGAAATAATGTAGGCAGTGATTTCTCTTTATCACTAGGCAGTGAAAAAGAGAAGTGGGGGGGGGGCAGACAAACAGACAGAGAGACATAGAAAAAGAAAACGATAGAAAGAGAGAGAGATCTGCTCAGCAGGGCATCTCTCGTGTGGAGGAAGACGGGTCAGGGAAGGTGGCAGACTCTGGCAGCAGCTGCCTCTCCATGTTAAGCCACCCTGCTGTGTATTTGAGTACGGCTAAGTATCTGTGAGTGGGGTTCTCACTGGAGCACACCTGTGTGTGTGTGTGTGTGTGTGTGTGTGTGTGTGTGTGTGTGTGTGTGTGTGTGTGTGTGTGTGTGTGTGTGTGTGTGTGTGTGTGTTGGTACTTCAGTCTGCTTGTATTAATATGCTTACATTAGATTGCATGTTGTGTATGTGTCTTGATGTGTTTATTGTATATGTATATGGGCTTCAATTAATCCTTATGTGTCTGAGTATCGTGTGTGTGTGTGTGTGTGTGTGTGTGTGTGTGTGTGTGTGTGTGTGTGTGTGTGTGTGTGTGTGTGTGTGTGTGTGTAGGTGTGTGTGGTGCTGAAATCTCCCCATGCTGTGGAAATGTCATGCAGGCGGCAGGCAGCGAGAGTGAGCTCTACCCATGGTTGCTTACAGAGTACACACACACACACACACACACACACACACACACACACACACACACACACACACACACACACACACACACACACAGAGTCGAATAGAGGCACACAGGCATGTAAAAGGCAAAATATTTGAGTAATTATTTTTAGAAGATTTGAGTAAAAAAAAAATCAAAATATCTAATAATCTGTATTAGTGATGTTTTATTCCCATGTCTCAGATTTACACACAGTTCAGTTGCAGATATTGACACCAAACTATTAAGATAAATCGGCAAAAACTTTAGTTTCTCATGTACACTGAGTCAATGAATGTAACAAGTCTTTCCATTTTACACACTCATAGTTTACTGTGCTGATATGGATATAGTACAATAAAATATAATGTTAACCGAGTAAAGATGTATCTAATAAAGCTAAGAAACAGTTCATGGTATTGTAATCACATGCATTTCTGAAAGTGCAGTTATGTAATTAGCCTACTAATGTCAAAACGCCTGAATCAGGTTATATTTTTAAAATATTTTGAATGTTCATACAGATACACACAAAGCAATGAACAGTTGGAGTATGATAAGTGCTGCCTGATTGCAGATGAATTACACAGCAGAAGCAGCACTACAATGGGGACTCATACACACACCCACAGACACACACACACACACTCACAAATATTTCTCGCAATACAATGAAACCTATGTTACTTGTATCATTTGTGTGTGAAAATTCTGTATTAAAAATTGTATATATAATCAAATTAATCCTATAAAAAGAGTCAGACATTTTCACAAAAATAGCTATAAATATTCAATATCTATAAGATCTGGTGATTATGATAAATTATGGGACACTATTTTATCATTCAGAGAATATTTTTGGTCCCCAGAAGAAAAAGTTAAACACACACACACACACACACACACACACACACACACACACACACACACACACACACACACACACACAAACTCATGAAAGAAGGTCACAACCTGCAATAATACACACTCATACTTTGAGGCACACAAACATGACCTAGACTTCTCCAGGATAACAGCTTCCTCTCTGGAACCCACTCTCATTCTTCTGCTCTTCTATTACACCTCAGTTACAGTCTTTTGGATTTATCATTATGCCTCCTGAGTTCAGGAACTTCATCTTGTTGAAAGCTCCAGATAGCCTGTTGGTTATTTTATGGTTTTGCTAATTTGTATTACTTAAATAATAATAATTATTTAATAAATACATTTGAAAAGGTGTTTTTGAGGAATCTTTTTCCATCTCTGTTAACAGATGTGCGTTGAAAACATATATTGCTTTATTCAGATTTTGCCCTAAACTTGTTTTCTTGCCTAAGCATTTATTTTTCTTTATTATTCAATTTTAATTCTTTTTTTTTTTTTGGCCTTAACACTTGAAAACACTGGGAAAAAAACAGCTACATCACTTCAGTTCACGAGTTTTTTTTTATTTGGATAAATGTCACTCACGCATGTGCATTATTCATGCTTGTACCTTCCTTCAATATTAACAAGTTCAGTTAGTTCTAATTCCCAAAATGTAAGCATGCTACCAGTCTAATTTTATCCATCCCAACCCTGACCAGGCAGTTACTAAGGATGAATGAATGCATGTCGTACCCTGTATGTATGTGTATGTGACAAATACAATTGTATTTGATTTGATAAACAGTATATGTTAATGAACATAGTACATATTTTCTTTCAGAATAATGTGCTGATTACAAAACAAAACACATAATACAGTAAATAACAAAATTTAAAGAAGACAAGACACACAGAAAGGTGTAAACTTTGGTAGACAACAAAAATATACAAAAATAAAGTAAAAAAAAATAAAAATGATGAAAAATGATCACTGTTGAGATTTTTGTGGTAAAGAACTGGATCGTGTGTGTGTGTGTGTGTGTGTGTGTGTGTGTGTGTGTGTGTGTGTGTGTGTGTGTGTGTGTGTGTGTGTGTGTGTGTGTAGGCATTATTCACAGTAAAGCTACAAGGGGCATTAGCCATCAATCCTAGCCATCAAATCACCCATAGTCTGGTGTCCCTGCCTATTAGTGCTGAATTCATTTCCCTAAATTAAATCGGACTCCAAGCCTTCGTCTGGGCCCTATGTCTGTGTGTATGTGAGAGAGAGAGAGAGAGAGAGAGAGAGAGAGAGAGAGAGAGAGAGAGAGAGAGAGAGAGAGAGAGAGAGAGAGAGAGAGAGAGAGGGAGAGGGTGTGTATACACTTTTTATCCATTCATCCACCTATTTGTCAAAACACACAGTGTGACAGTAGAGTAATACACATTTATTATGGCAGTATACAACAACAGGCTGCATATATCATTAATTAGACCAATATCAGGCGAGGAAAACAGCCCCGTTTGGGGAGGGTGCAGTGTGTTGTGTGTGGGGTACAATTTAGACAATCCTGTGTCTATGCTTGCTTGGCGTATTGAACCCTCGTTAAAAAATTAGTATCAATTTACAGTTTACCTTCAGGCTGACGTGGAGCCATGGAGGGAGTTTGGGTTTTGTATTTTTTTCTTCCTTCCCTTTGGGTGACTGATATGTAACGACAAGGCTCCTCCAGACCTTGGGACATATTTAGACAGATTAATATTTGTCCTTTTCCGTGACTAACGTGCATCTGACTTAAATGATGAGTGTGATCTCTCTGTTTTTTTTTCTTTCTTCGTCTTTTTATTTTTTCGTTGCTGTCAAATTAATGAGTCATTTGCCAGGTGAAATGAATCTTGCCGTTCATTTTACACAGAGTATAGAAGCAGCAAATGCTCAGGCCATGCTTAGGCTTATTAATCAGTCCTGTCATGGCATCCTTTTGAGCATCGTTTTAATCCAGCGGACCACAAACAACATCCGAGATACACGCTTTTTATATACTCAGAGTTATTAACAGATAAAGCAAGAGTTTCCCTTATCGTCAGAGATATTACCGAATCGACACATTTGAATGGATTAGCGCGCGGGCAAACACTTTCCAATCCACTATTTAAATTGATTAACTGTAAACATGATTAAATTTGAGGATGTTATTTGAAAGTGCAATTGCCCACTGAGAATAAAATGAGCTCCACTGTGTCCCCACTGTGCAACGGCACCAAAGAAAAAGATTAATATGCGTTTAAGAGAAGCAAGTTTTAATCTCCATCTGAAAGGACATTTCAAATCGCACTCGGAAACATCCTTTTCAATCAGACGTGCATATTCATTAGGTCGACGCTTTGTGGATGGGAATGAATTGGCTTGTTTGAACTTTTTTTTTTTTTTTTTTTTTTTTTTATGGACACAACATTCAAGAACTTTTGAAGCCGAACAGATCACAATATTCACCCTATAACCTCAACATTTTTGTTAATGGTTGCAATTTTTGATGCTTGACTTTGTCCTTTTTTATTACATTTTACTCAGAAAGTCAGACAAGTAAAACTTAGAGAGCTCCTTGTAAATTTCTGCAGCAGCACCATGGAGAGTATACTCAAATACAATCTCAGAGTGTGCTACTGTAGCTAAACTGAGGAAAACTTTGTGTCAGGTGGACAGTACAGCATATCATAGGTACTGAGTTCTCAAACCTGGGCATAAGATATGCGAGCTGACTGCAGATAAAGGCCAGAAGAAATCATCAAAGACACCATACATGTTGCAGAATGTTTATTTCCTTATTATCTGGAGAGAGGTGCATGGCCATCAAGTCATACACATACTGACTGAAATGCAGCACTGCCACAACCCTCCATCAACAAAGACATTTCCCAGGCTTTAAAGCTGTTAAGGACTTAGAATCTTTATACATTAAACATACCCATTGCCACCAAATGTACTACACTGAACCTTCTCAAATGTGAAGAAATCATGTTTATAATTTCTACATGCACTTTACAGTGAAATTACTTTGAAATTCACTCCACGCATATACCAGCGATGTTAGGAAGCGGGGGTCAGAGCAAGACAGTATTTACTACACAGGAGTGTGTCACCAAATCACTAATATTTCATGTTTTAATTTTTTTATTAAATTGAGGAATTTTCTGAATTTTCAATTATTCGAGTAGGGAATTTCAATTTCAGCCAAAATAATAAAAAAATAAAAAATAAAAAAGATGAAAAATTCTTACTATATCATCAGGCACGATATTTTTCAATCTATTCAAAAAAGAGTTTGTCACAAGATTTAGAAGGAATTAGAATGTGGCAAATATGAATCAAATCTAAATAAATAAATAAAAAGAATGAAATAAGACTCACATAATGCAATGCATATAATAGAACTGGAGACGAATTGAAGTAGAATTTACAGATGATGAAGTTAATTAATGTCAAACCATAATACGAAAAAAAAACAATTCTTGTAAGAATTTGAGTTAAAAAAAAGTGTGTATCCTTGTTTGCACTAAATTAAGTACACTGGCTCTGTTATAACATGTAGTGTAAAAGGTGACTGCTTGCCACAAAATAATGGCCTGTATGCACAAAATAATAAAAAGATGAATAGTTACACAATGCAAGTACCAAAAACAGAAAACCAGTGTGTTGTAATTACAAGCGCCTGTAGCCACATCTTTCATCATTAGTGTCCCAAACGTATGTATGCAAGCCTTATAGTGTATAGAATACTGCGTATAGGACCCAGCTCTGTGGTGAAATTTACACTGCCACGTCTAGAGCAAGAAAATGCAAATTTGTTGAGTTTCTTCTCCAAATCATGTGATTTGCCTCAAACCTAACAATTGGCATGGCTTGTGATGGCGCAGCAAAAAAGCGTGTGACAGCTTTCCTGTGATACATTAATGCACACAGGGTTTAACAAATGACACATACTCAGGGTCACCTTCATTTCATTTCTGAGAGCTAATGGGCTTAAAAATTTATTAAATAAACAAACAACCAAGCAAACAGATTTTTCTTGCTGCCACATGAGTCTTGTTTAATAATCCGATTTTTTTTTTCTCACCTTTACCAGAAAGCATGGCTTCACTTGGAGTCTCATTATCCTATCTGGATAAAGGAGGAAATCTCTCTCTCTCTCTCTCTCTCTCTCTCTCTCTCTCTCTCTCTCTCTCTCTCTCTCTCTCTCTCTCTCTCTCTTTCCCTTCATTTCCTTCACACTGTATTTCTACAGTGTAGTTTTCGATATGTGAATCACAGTCCTGCAGGATGAACCCTAAAGTCCATGTCATTAGTTTTCCACTTCATAACCTCAGCAGGAGAGTGTTAGAGGGATAATGTACCATACAGCACATGCTTCACTTTTAATTAATAAAAGAACAAAAATGCATTTTTAAACAGAATATTAAATCTACATTAGTTTTGTAAGGAAAAAAAAAATCATTCCCAAGCCCTTTTATTTTTAATTTAAGGGTTAGCTACATTAATATGAAGAACAAAGCTCTGAAAAGAGAAGATTTATAAATATTTATGGTCAGAAAATCCATGAAATTGTTTAGAGACACAGAGATTAGAAATATGCTGTTTTTTTTTTTAAATGGTTAGGACAGTGACAGTCTTAACAAAGAAGGAAAAAAAGGGAGGAGAAAGAGAGAGCGAGCGAAAGCACTATTCAATTAGGACATTTTGGTAGTCTTCTTTGACATTCAGGGAAGGAGTACTCTGAAAACTATCCACATTTATCACAGTGTGATGATGATGATGATGATGATGATGATGATGATGATGATGATGATGATGATAATGATGATGACGACGATTATTGTTAGTGGCAGTAGTAGAATTATAATAACAATAAGTATAAGTACTAGTAACAGTAGTTCAATTTCATTTGTTATAGTTATTATTATTATTGCTATTGTTATTATTGTTATGCAGTTATTATTAGTATAATTATGCAAGGTTTGGATAAAGGAATTTCACTATGTTATAGCTTCTTCTTTGTATCCCTGAGTCACCACAGCAAAAAGTTAAGACCTGCCACTATATTAAGAGCAACTCAGAACACTAATGATTTTTTTGTAATGTTTTTGTTCTTATTTTATGCTTATTCATTGATAGTATACATACGCAGAAACATAAACTCATAAACATACTGCTGTTCTACCCACATCTTCCCCAGATCTGTGTGTCAACATAATCTTTTGAGCTCTGCAGCTAGTTTCTTTTAATTCATGGCTTGGTTTTAGCTCTGAGATGCATTTCCAACTGTTAAAACTTGTACAGAAAGGTGTGCATACCTGAGCAACAGTTTTAATTTTATAACAAAGGGTCTGAAAATGGATGTCATTTCTGCCTTTTGTAATACATTTGCAAAGTTTATCAAAGTTATATAACCATATCTGGTTTTTGCTTTGGCATTATGAAGTATAAAGTCTAAGTTGAAATAATAAAATGTTTTAAAAATGTATTTTTCAAAGTAATAAAATGTGAAAAAATAAACGATATAAATTGAATTTTTTTTTTAAACAAATAGATATTAATAAAGAGGTCTGAATACTTTCTGAATGCACTGTAGAGGGTTAAGTGAAGAAACTGAACTCTACATCTGGGTTTGAAATGATTGAAAAGATTTAAGGATGTAATTTTCTCCCATGACTAACATCACCTCGCTATACTTGCACAGTTTCTTCCATTAGTGATCCTGGTGTGCAAAACACATGAATCTCTAGGGTGTTTCTATTTAATTGTCCATGCTGTGGTTTTATGTAGTACATTTCTTCACCCCCTTTTAATCATTAAATCCTGGCCTTCGTTGTTAACATTTAGTTTCAGCTCCTGTAATTAAAAAAATAATACTTCAATTCAATAAATGCATACTGTTACATGTACATGTTTTTTTTTGTTTGTTTGTTCGGTCCTTAAAGTTTGCATTGTATCACACCTTAAGTCTCAAATGGATTTAAAAACCTTTTTTCTCTTAATATGTGTAAGGAAGTGGTAGCTCAATGACTGATTGAAAGTTTGAGTTCAAATCCCTGCATTACCAAGCTGCCACTCCTGTGTGCTTTAGCCAGCCTTTTAACCCTTTAAGTCTTCCTTCAAGTGTCTTCAATGCTCTTAACAGTGTATAAAAAAGAAAATTGCCATTGATTATGGGCTTTGTATATGATTTGTATTAGTTTGCAACAAAAATCAGTTCATTATCTGTTCTTTATAAATAATGCTTAATCCATATTTTGTTGCATTACTATTAAAGACTAGTGTGAAATGTGTTCAGATGAATACTTGCTAAAAAAATTTCAATACATATGAAATATAATATATTTTCTCATATTAGTTTAACTGTAACTTAGTAACATGTTAGAAGATGCATGATATATAAAGTAATACAATATATATCTTTACACTGAAGCTTGTGTGTAAAGTAATATAAAGGATTGCCACCTGAACTAAATTGACAGTAGCCTTGTGATTCTGTTCACTCTGATGCACTTCTCAGAACTGTTCTGAAGTCCTTCTTTTTTTTTGATCCACTTCATCTCCCAGCACAAATCAGGGCCGAGCGGATTGGCAGAAAGGCCTAGCCGAGTTCCTCTTTCCGCTCCCCTTGGTGAGACCTCTACACTTCCACAAAATGCCACTCGTTATTAGGAGGAAGTGGCCAGCTTGGGCCCATCTGCACTTCTATCATTTTCCTCTTCTCTCTTCTTCGTTCTTTGATGGTCAGCCATTTAAAGAGCACTTGGTGAATAAAGAATGTGTAGTGCTTTGTTCAGATTAGTCGACCGTCCGAAGTGTGCTTGATGGAAGAAATCAAACGTGATGGTTGAGTTGTTAAAGGGAATTGGGGGGGGGGGGTATGGGGGGCTGTGTTCAACAATGGTGGATAAATGGTTTGTCTAGATGTTACTGTATTGTTTTATTAAAACTCTAAAATCTCTTTTGGGGCACCTGATTTTTCCTAACATATGTGGCTCTTTCCCAAACTGTACAAATTTGAAACTAGAAGACCCAAACAATGACAATGCCCCTGTGCACAAAGCGACATGAATATATAGTTTATATGGGTTAGAGTGGCAGCTCTTCAGTGGCCTGCTTTAGAGCTCTGGCCTCAACCCTACTGAACACCTTTGGGCTGAATTAGAGCTACACATTAGAGCTTTCTTTTAATTCTCTGGTTTCCTTGCCCCAACACAAAACATCTATAAGTGAACTGACAATACTAAATTGATTGTGATTGTGTGTTTCAAAATGTGTATGTTGTAACCTGTAACAGTCTGGCATATTCCTATAGCTGTATTCCCACCTCATTCCCAGTATTCCATGTATAGGCTTGGGATCCTTTTTATATAAATAGCATGGACAAGTGTGTGTGCTGTGATTAACACTGTGCTCTTTTGATCTGTTCATTTACAGTCCTGTTACAAAAAAACAGTGTACAGTTTATGTTTGTGTATATGTGTGAATGGGTGTAAGTTTGTGTGTGTGTGTGTGTGTGTGTGTGTGTGTGTGTGTGTGTGTGTGTGTGTGTGTGTGTGTGTGTGTGTGTGTGTGTGTGTGTGTGTGTGCGTTTGCGAGGATGCCAGTGCATCTGTCTGTTTCTCTCCTGTTGACAGAAGGTGACGAAGCATTTGGCAGCAGTGTTAACTGACACATTAGCAGTTTGCATCAGTTTTCACAATTAATGTGTGTTCATTTTTAATTATGCTAATTGCCTCCGAAACAAGCCGAGAGGTTGTAGGAGGACAGCTGCGAAAGAGGAAACATGTTCTCTAAGCAAACAAGAGCAACACTTACATTCAAAATGAGATTTTCCTGTGTAATAAACACAGCAGTAAAGTGATAATTAATTAGATGCACTCCAGGCTGTTTAGCTGCTTTTCAATATTATAAAGATGTTGGTGCAACTATGGTAAGAATTACCGTTCTTTGAACAATAAGATGAAAAAGAGGGTGAAAAGGAATCCATGGAGCGCCTTTCCTCTGCTTACGTTTGCTTGTCACCTTCACAAATACGACACAAATACACAAATACAACACTATAATCTTATAATGAATTTGTACAAATCTAAACTCAAGGCAAGGCACTGATGTCAGACTTTGTTTGTTCTTGGACTTATAAGTAGGCAAAACTCACCACACTCCTTGGGTGAAAATGATGGCATTTTCTCACTTCACTGTCAGTCACAAGAAAAAAAAGAAGAGGCGAGTTAACACTTTTCCTGTGAGTATGTTATGTTGTTTTTTGATGCAGCCTGAACAACAGTTAAAAAAAATTGCACTGCCTTCACAATTCTTGATGGAATGTGTGTATGATTTAGCCTTCATCTTACCTGTTTGGTATTACAGGATGGGATAGTTGTATGACTTTTCTAGAAGAAAATGGGACAAAATAAATAAAATGTTAGTTCCCTTCTCGAACAACAATATGTAAATAAATAATTGACATAAATTCATACTAGTGATTGGCTCTAACAGAGAAGATTTTGATTTAAAATGATTTTTTCACATATAATACTATATACAGTAGCATGCACGGTATACTCAAAATATAGAGTCAGCAAATAAAGTAATTCATTGTACTATATCTCTAGAGCAAATACAATTAAGCTTGTATAACAGGGCCTAAATGTGGCAGCTTGGTGGTGCCTGGGCTTGAATCCTGGACCTTCTGCTTAGTAACCCTGCAGCTTTATCTATTGAGTCACCACTGCCCTAACCTTTAAAGCAGTGATCATCTATATTAGGAGAGAAAGCCACTGTTTTATGACCAGTTGGATTTTTTTCATAAACGATTCAATGCTATAGTATTTATTTACCAGTTTGATTTACTGAAATACTTCAGATACTTCATACTGTATTCTAAACATGGTTTGCCACTTAACAACCCATGATCTATAATGAATGTGTTTTTGATTGATATGACTTAATTCATGGTGAGCATGCTTCATAAAGCTATTGTGATAGTTCAAGCATTTTGCTCAGTATGTTGTTTTTTTTTCACCCCCTTTCACATATTTTACAAACACACTGTCTATTATGTTTCAAAATTAATAACACATTCTCTAAGACAGTATCTAACAATGTCATGCACTTAGCTAGAGGGGCTTGAGAATTTAAAAAAAAACTCCTGACAAAATGACTAAACTCTGAACCTCCTGACTCAAAGAATCATTGCTTAAAACGCTTTGGAAAGATTTTAAAGATCTGAAAACATCTTTTCGCAGCGACGGGAACCCACTTGATAATGCCACCAGGGTCCAGATTAATCAGAGCGATTTTCGTCAACCATGCGTGCGCTCGAATGCAGGACCGAACTTCAGCCTCGGGTTCAGGATCCTCACGCAGCTTCTCACGACAGCGAGCATGAAAACGCTGCGTTTCTGAGAGCCTCACCTGGCATGCGACATGCACATGGCCAGACACAAGCAGCCTCGTCGTTTCAGCCATTAAATATATGTAAATGAAGAGACACACCAGAGAGCATGGGCATAATAGCACGCACAAGGGAGAAATGGATCCTGGGTAGTGATTAATTCATTTGATGATGCCTCTAGTGAGGAATTTTAGGTCACAAATGAACTGACAGGATGACAAATTACCATTTTAAGGAATTTACTGGGAATCATTAAGGAACAATTGTCAGGTAGTTTGTGGCAGGCTGAGGCGATGGAATAAATGCAGATCTTTTTTTCCTCTCTCACTCTCTCTCTTTCTCTCTTCCCCCTTTTCCTTATTTGAGCTGTAGCATTAATTATCTTTTTGTGCAAATCTTCTCCACAGTGCTTGTCTGATTGGGTGTAATGCATGGAGTAGTTCTGTCTAAATTGTAAATTCATTTGGAAAAGGATTCTGCACAATTAAATTGCTAGACAGCAGGGAGGCAAAAGAGGTGAAGCCAAAAATGGAGAGAGAGAGTGGAAGAGAGAGAGAGGAAGCAGTCTCTGTTTCTGTCCAATGAGCCAGTGGGCCGCATCGGACCCGCTGTGATTTTATTTGAATGTTTACAGTTTAGTCTAATGCACAAATAATTCAACGCTTTTGGAGAGAACTGTGATCAGAATGCAAAATGCTTCAGCTGGACAAAGAAACCATCAACAAAAAAGTCTAAAAGAGTGTTTTAAAGCCATGATTGCAGTATGTAAATACATCACAGCCTAATATATACACTTTATGCAGCACAAATAATTAATCATGTCTTACTTTTTTTTTATTTTTAATACTATTGATCACCTACACAACCATTGAAATATACATGATAACAAAACGTGTATCATTAAAAGAACATAAACATTCATGAGCCCAAGTTACTATCTCTTAAATAATAAATATAGACATTATTGTCCTTTGCATGTGTGTAAACAATAAAATCTGAGCAGCTACAGAAAATGAAATCTCATTTCTTTTGACAGTTAAGAATTCAATAGTGCATTTTTATTTTATTTTATTTTTATGTTTTTAAGTCAAATTTGATTATCATTCATGTGTGACATGAAACGATGCTTAAAATTCCAGCATTTCCAGCTTCTTCATACTCAGTTTAATTGCCACAGGAGAGTTTTCCAAATGCATTTTCCCAGATTTTGTTTCAAGCATCAGACCGATCAATCCAGTTAAAATCTTCATGATCTTTTTGGAAAATTGGAGTTGGATTTGTACAGCAGTAATAAATATACAGAATGGAGGGCAGTTAAAGCTAAGTAAGTGCTTAATGCGGGAAATAAATGTGTAATACCCGTATCATTAAACGAACATAATTATAGAATTATATGAATAATTGAAAATAAAACTAACACTTTATTTGGCTCAGAGATGGTGGTCAAATTGATTCCTGGCATGTGCTTGATGTTTATTAGATAATCTATAGATAATGAATTTGTCATTTATTTCACGATATTTGGATGGTCCATTTTGGAGCTCTTGATGTTGAGTTTAAGTAGATCGTTCTGTTTTATGATGATTGTTGTTCTCTGGTCCGATTTCAAATTTTAAGTCAGCACACGTGATCTCCATTGATATTTAAGAAAGAATAAAAAAATTTAAAAAAAAATTGCAAATATGATTAAATATTATAAGGAATCCAGAGATCAGTTGCCGAAACAGTATGCAGAAATGTGAATGAAATGAAATGTTTGTTTAAAGTACATCAAATTAAGTTTATTTATTGTTAGTACAGTAAGACAAGACATTTGCTTAAATGCTTATAGCCTGCTTATATTCTGCACACACGCTCCATACGTCACACACACACACACACACACACACACACACACACACACACACACACACACACACACACACACACACACACACACACACAAACAGTACACATTATTATTAGATTGAGTAACATAAGTGCAATATAAATATATTATGTGAAAAAAAAACAAGACAAAGAATTCTAAACTGCTAAAGCAGGGTGTGAAGTGACTATGTGACTTGGGGGAATAAGGGAACTAAAGCTAAGATCTGCCAAAATATTGCATCAGACCCCAACTTTCAGGATAGATTTTGACCCCTAACTGAAAATGATTGTTACTTGAATTTTAGACACAATACAGCCAAATGTTTTGTTCATTGTTTTTATGCTACAGCAGAGATTGGCAGACTAGGACCCGCAGGCCATGTATGAGAAGAAAAAGGAAAAAAGAAAAAAGAAATATGGCATTGACACAGATCTTAATTTCTAATTTAACATAACATTGAAATGAAATGTAGAGAAAATAAGTGAATTTGGCTTAGCCCAAGTTGGAAAAAAATAAAAAAATAAATAAAAAGAACCAGTTTCATGTGACTCATTAGAGGTCACTGATATTACAATTTTATGGCTGTATTGCTTAGAGTTTAAATAGTTGTATAAGGCATTGAACTCTATTGTACTATAATGCATTGTACTCTATGTACTATTTATTTTTATATATCACATTTATTTATTTAGTTAGTTAGTTAGTTAGTCATTCTCATAAATTACACTTTGGTAAAATGCTACATTTTCTTTTGGCCCATGGCCTTCGTTCAAGTTTCAAAGATTCCAAATTATCCAACACTCACTTTGTAGCACATACATTATCTGGCTAGCTCACTCACACTGTTTTGTAGATTGTTGTTGCTCCAAGAGAAATTGTTGTTTCCTCATATTATAATATTTACTTATACGGTTGGTGACATCACAGCCAGGAAGCTATAAAAGCACGTGCAGTGAAGTCGGTGCTGAAAAGTAAATAAAAAGCTTGCAGGGATGCAGGGAGTGTGGCACTGAGACACATCGTCTCGTTCCTTCTGGGAACCAGGGTTGCATACATAACCTAGAGACGTTCCCCTTCAGGAATCCGAGCTGCATCAACAATGCTCAATGAATGAGTGTACAATACCACCAGACTGACCAATCCCTGCCTATTGTGGATGGGCACAGCTAGGTTAAAAGACAGAGAAGCCAGGAGTGGCACTAATGTCAAGGCTACAGAACCTGACAAAGGTCAGTGGGATAGACCAGAGGACTCCAGAGGAAAGGCCTTAGAGGCCGCAACACTTCGGGTTGAGTGAGCTCTGACGCTGAAAGAAGCGGGGAGACCAGAGGACTCATAAGAGGAGGAGATAGCATCCACAATTCACCTGCTGAGGGTCTGCTAATCTGCAGGGAGAACCTTTTTGTATGGGATATAGCAGACAAACAGCTGGTCCGACTTCCTCCACAAGGCCGTCCCGTGGACACACCCGGTAACTCTTCTCCTGGTCAAAGGCCTGAAGTGAAGGAGAATAGAATGCTTGGACCACGACTGGTCGTGGGGCAGCCAAGGCACCATGTGGACATACCCCGGGCTCGGGTAGAGAAAGGCACTTGCCATGCCTGGGGTGAACTCCAGACAAGAGGGGGGTGAAGCTCCCCAACTCTCTTCAGAGACAAGATGGCCAGTAGAAAGATTGTCTTGACTGTCAAAAATCTCAAGGGCACCGTGGGCAAGTGCTCGATGGGAGGCTTAGAAAGGGCCTCCAGAACTATGGTCAGGTCCCACAAAGGCACTTTGGGCCACACTAGCAAGTTCTTTCCTAGCGACTGATGGAAGCATGATAAGCCCACAATAGCAGACAAAGAAACCTAAAGGGTGGAGGAAGACAAATAAGGTCTGCCGGAGGACCTGGACACCTTGGTGTGCAGATCCGGAAAAAAGGGACGGCCCTGGCATGGAGGCCGTGATCTAGGTCGCAGGAAGAGCTCATCTAATTTGTTCAGAGGATGCTGTTACTGCTTTTCATTTGGCCAAGCAATGTTGAGCTTGTAAACAGCATGAGTTACTACCTCCAAGAGGTCCTCGTACTGGACTGGCTGCTGAGGCATGTCCATGGGTTTGTCCATTATAGCATCCCCTCAAGCCCCTCTTCGGAAGAAGAGAGGAGGAGCGCTGCACCCTCCCCACAGGGGGAAGAAACCGGCAAAGAACGGGCTTCCAAACCCTGGGAGAAGGTGCTGGATCTGGCAGGTGATGAAGAAGAAAGGGATAAGCCCTTCTCCATTTCCTCTGTCAGATCCATTAGCAAACCCCATGACCTCAAATGCTCCTCATAAGTGAGAGTGCCCTCCTTAAAGAGCAGTCTGCAGGAGCGAAATGTACACAAGGACATGCATCTGCCTTTCCCTCAACAGCCCCCCGCTTGAGATCCTGAAGAGGAATGTCCTGTAGACACAAGTCTAAAGGACAGATGATTTTGTGCTTTTGGTTTCTCTTTTGTTATATATAATAGGATAAAGCTGTATGTATATTTGGATAGTGCCAATTAAAGAGGTACAAAGAATATACCTATAGACATTTTCCACAAAACATTCTTGAGACCCAGTAGCAACTTTTCCATAGCCTGGTACTGGATCAGGGTCCATCTGGCTTAGATTGTTTTGTGAAAAAGCATATAGGTTCCTGTGAATGAGTTGTTACTGCAGAAACAATAGCGTCTCAGAACAAGTGCAATAATATAATAATTATTTTCTATTGCATGTGTGTAAATATTTATATCTGTGCTGCTACAGAAAATGACAACTCGGTTCCTTCTTGAAAATTTAATAGTACATTTTTGTTTGGACATTTAGGTGTGCCATATTAAAATCGAGGTTGAAATTCCATGATCTTCACAATTTTTTTTGGAAAACTGTAGGCAGATTTGTACAGCTATAATAAATATACAGAATGGAGTGTCAATCCAGCAATTAAAGCTAAGTAAGTGCTTAATGCAGGAAATAAATTTGTAATACCCGTATCATTAAGCCAACATAATAACAAAATGATTTGAATAATTGAATATAAAACTAAACTTTATTTGGATCAGAGATGGTGGTCAAATTGATTCCTGGCATGTGCTTGAATTTTATAAGATAATCTGAAGATAATGAACTTGTCGTTTGTTTCATGATATTTGAATAGTCTATTTTCGAGCTCTTGATGTTGCGTTTTAGTAGACCTTGGTGTTTTATGATGATTGGTCTCTGGTCCAATTTCAAATTTCAAGTCAACACATGAGATCTTATTGTCTCCTTAAAGCAAAAGGGTTCTTTGTTCATCAGCTTGGGATACTGTCTCTGTGGAGCGCCAGCACATCTTCTCCCTGTTATCCCTTTCTCCATGGCTTCTCGGAAGGAAAAAATGATAAGTGAGCCCTGGGTGTGAATGTTTGAATGTATTGTGTTTTGTGATGTTCTGCTTTTCCAAGATGCCTAGAGCCACACAACTATGTCTCCAATCAACCTCTGCATGTCACATGACCAAGTCATTGATCACTCTTTGTCACCCTTAATTAGCACATGCTTATTTAAGACTTACCTTGCACCACACTCTTCAGCTGTAACTGAAACTGCTCTCTATCTCCTACATAGTGAACTGATTCAGGTGTTTTTTAGTGGTGTCTGAATTCTCACCACAATGCATACTGATTTTAAATGTGCATCCCACACTCACCAACTCCCAAACTGCAACATGAGGTCCCCCCCAAATAACTATAACATTTTATAGCGTGTAACACTGACAAGAAATGTTAATATCCATGCAAAATTATTATTATTATTATTTTAGATTAAATGTATTGAATAAAATATAAAAACGACTCCTGGTTGATTTGTTCTGTTTGCCTTTATTCATCCCACAGTGGGGAAATTTCTCAACATACAAATTCAATTCAATGAACATACAAATTCAAATTATTAACATAAAATAACTGTGGTAAATCAAAAAAAATTTAATATCATGATACACCACAGATGTTATTCTGAAGTTCAAGACAGCCTCTTTTCTCTGACTCATTATATTTATGTCAATGTCCAAATTCACTTATTTTCATTCACGTTTTCCCACATAGTGAACTCAAATGCTATAATGTCTAAAGATCTAAAGATTAGTGTACGAGTGAATGGGTGAGTGTTTCAGACAAAACTGTTGTCTCATGTTTGTTGTGTCTAGACGTTGACTTGCTTTATGTACCATGAGGTAGTTTTGTTGTCTTTTTTTTTGTGTTTTAAGCAAATGTTTGCACTTTAATAAATAAACCTGCATCCAGATTTTATATATATCTTTTTTTTTTTTTTTGTAAATTTTTTCTTTATGGTTTTCGCATGTATAGGTCTATTTAGTCTTAGTTTAGCATTTTTTCAGCTAATTCTGTGTTTTTTCTTTGCACCTTGTTTTTGGAGAAACATTGTTTCATTTCAGTGTGTTCTCTATCACTTGATTTGGCTTCTATTTGACACAAAAGTACATGGAGCATGCCAATGTTTCAAACTCTTGACTCTTAAGAAAAAGTGTAAAAAAAACCTTTATGACCATAATCATCATGCACACTCATTTTATTCATGTCTAGTGACAGACCTGCTGATTTACTTCGATACGGAATAAAGCAGACAACCCACACCGTGTCTCACTGACACAACCAATTAATTCATTAATTAGCCCTTGCTTTAAACAGCACACGGAGGTCTCCAAAATCATGTTTTATATAACAGATGCTGTGACATGAGATTGTGTCAGAATGGACTTGCATTTCCTGTTTGTTTTAGGCTGAATGTGACAGAAGAACTGACAGGGGGAGCAAAGAGGATTATTTTTTCAGACCTTCCCCCCTTTCTTTTTCTCTCTGTGTAAAAAAAAAAAAAAAAAAAAAAAAAAGGGAAAGTGTGAAAAATGTCCCTGATGTGGTGATGCCACATTAACATGTAGAGATACAAGATGTCAGGAGGAGCTGTAATTAAGCAGATGCAGAAACGACCCTGCCCCCTTCCGCTCTTTGACGACGGAGCCACAAAATGGAGGCGTGCCAGACTTTATTTATTCGATTTCTTTTTTTTTTTACACAAAGGATTTAAATGACATATTGAATTCAGGTCCTTTAAGTTTTCTGCCCAATTTTAAACCACTGTTCCAGATTTTTCTTTTTCCAAACTCTTGCATTTCAACTACATGATTTGTAGCAGGAACAACATGCTTTAGTTACTGCTCAGCTCATTTCTCAACTCCGTTCTACCTTTGGTCAATTTACTTGGTGTGTTTGAAGGGAACCGGCTCGCCTACAACTGTTTTAAATTGGAAAGAGTTCCTGTTTTCCTGAAGCTCCGGATTTATCATGCAGAAATGCCTTTATCGCTTCCCCCGTCATCATCGTCCCCCCTCAGCCCTGAATACATTAAAGAAAATATCACTGGGCTAACATGGCGCTGGTGGGCGAGATCTGGGTTACAATGCTCGTGGGATCCTTCCAATTTAATCTCATGAGTGATGACTTTGGCACACTAAAGATACAATCGCCAAAAAACCTGGGTCAGCCTGGAAAAAACAGTACATGAGCTCTGGTTCCATCTAGAACACCATGAACACCATTTTAATGCTTTTTAGTTTAGACGTTGTTCTACTCAAGTTCAAGCCTGTATAAAAATGCAAAAACTTACATTTTAAAAAAGTTTATTTGAGAAGGCCTTTACTTTCTGCTGGACTTTTCTGCTCTTCAGCAAGTCAGAAACCAATATATTGATTATTTAATGAGGTGTTTAATCACTTGTCAAGAAGTCACATGTAGCAGAGTGAGAAATACATCCTGTGTTACTTTTAACGCTCCAATCGCCCAGTAGAGGCATTTTCAATACCAGTGTGAATTTTATATAAAAGCATGTGGTTCCAATATCTATGCGTTGGTCAATTTTTTATTTAACTCTTTAAATTCTTACTTTGCTAATTACAACTTATTGAATGAGAGTTTTTTTTTTCAAGTGTGATTTAATTGAGGTATGTTTGACCAAACAAATATATTTGTGTACAGATGTTAAACTATATTTTCAATGAATAACCAAATTCCTAGCTAACCAAAAACAGCTTTACATACTCTTGGTATCCGGATAGTTTGATCTTATACTTGACAGTTTGGACATCTTCTTCAGGTCATTGACTTGTATGGTAAAGTTGGTTCCAATCAGCCACAGTCCAGATAGATTTGCATAGATAGAATTGCAGTAAAGTATGGAATGGTAGTATGTTGGTTCGGTATTTCAAATTCCACCACCATGATTGACTGTGGGTGTTAAGAAGCCTGCTAACATCAATCCTGTTCTCCATCTTACATCAAGTCAAGTCAGGAAGCTTCTATTGTCATTTCTACTATACATTGTGGTACGCAGTACATAGTGAAAATGAGACAACGTTCCTCCAGAACCCTGGTGCTACACTAAACAACATAGATGTACAAAACACAACATAGAGCTACATAAAGTGCATCGAGTGCAACCTAGTGCAAACAGAGCAGACAAACAACACAAGGCAGTGTGGGACAATACACATAACACAAAATACACAAAATCAGTTCTGCTATTAGAACAAAAAGTGTCAAGTTTGGACCATATATACAGGTAGTGCCTGACTTACAATGAAGATGCATTATGATGACATAACCTGAAAATATCATTGAAATATAAAACTAAGTGGAGACATGGCC
Source organism: Silurus aristotelis (assembly GCF_946808225.1). Lineage (NCBI taxonomy): Eukaryota > Metazoa > Chordata > Actinopteri > Siluriformes > Siluridae > Silurus > Silurus aristotelis. Next base: position 27,123,993 of record NC_139576.1, on the reverse strand, counting down.
TAGCTAAACCAGGAGTCTTAAACAATGGTAATCAGTATGGGGTAGCATACTGTAATTTGGTAATAATTTAACAACTTGCAATACATAATTTTGCGATTGGAAGGCGAAACCGGACACACTCTGATTCAGAGTACAGCAATGCTGATAAAAGGTGGAGAGACAAGAATTAAAATACACCCTATAATACAGAGACTATGTTGACTGCTGGAGAGAGTAAGGCATCTCACAAGACGGGTACATTTTTAGATTTGTAGATCTCATAAACATATGAAAACATGTAATTGTGTTGTTTTTTTGTTTTTTTGTTTTTTTTGGGGGGGGGGGTTCATACTTCAACAAATCATTACCATATGTTTGTAAACAGTGCAACATATTTAAAACACTATTCCTTAATTTCTAAAAAAAAAAAACATTTATTTTGCAATCAGTGAATGCTTAATCAGTGCTCACTTCTTATTGAGCTACTGATAAGTCATTTACTCTCTCCTGAAGGGATTATACGCACAAGTAAGACAATGAGGTTTTATCATAATTATAGGCCTCTTTAGTGAGTAATTACAGCCTACCAACATGGGTCAATTACAATTTACTCAATCTGCCAATTAATCAATTAACCAGTAAAGCCAATCAAGCATCTAACTAATACAAGAGGCAAAAAAACAATAGCTGTGTCCATAGCAACCGCAAAAAAAGCTTCATTGTTGGAGTTTACAGAGCCGAATATGAATAATGATAGATATGCTAAGCTCACTTCCTCTTTGAGCCTCAGTGCTGCTGATCAAAGATAGCTAGATAGACACGTGGTTAAATATGAAATGAGTAGAATGTCAGGACATACAAAAGGAACAAAGGGGGATGGAGTTAGGTGAAATGGTTTAGCGCCTCGTCCATTGTGTTTCGGAAAAATAATAAGATCTGTCTGGCTGCAATATGCTGCGTGCGAGCGTGCGTTGATTAACCTCTGCTCCCCAGCACAGTATCATTGCCTATTGACCTGCTGCAACTTTCCACAGGCAAAGGTCTCAGGAGCAGTGAGATGCCAGGGTAATAGACGAAGGGTCTAATTGTGTGTTCTTGGAAGCTGAAGTTATTGGCAGCTGCCAGTGTGTCTGAGGCTGAGGCTCCACACAGCCAACCAGATCACACTAATTGCAATGGCCTTTTCATCATCTCCAAATCAACCAGTCTCACCACTACGCTGGGGAAGCCAGATACACACACACACACACACACACACACATAATATCAGCGGAAAACAGGGATGCGTACTGGAAATGTTCACACACACAAACACACACAAACCTGTGGAGCATCCGCCTGATTTTCGTCAGCCCTGATGTCCAACAATTCAATAAATTTGTTTTTTTACCAATTAAATTATAATATTTCCCAAAGAAAATGTCCGATATAATGTATATTCGCATCATAACTAATAAACAATGTTTATATCAATTAAATTTGTGATAATTTATTGTTATATTTTATATTATTAGGTTTTATTTTGAATGTAACATACTGGATTTGTATTATTTGTATATATATATATATATATATATATATATATATATATATATATATATATATATATATATATATATATATACATATATATAACCCAGCCATTAGGGGGGCACAAGCCAGTGTACTCTTAGTGCCGGTCCCAAGCCCGGGTAAATGGGGAGGGTTGCGTTAGGAAGGGCATCCAGCGTAAAACATGTGCCAAATCAAATATGCGGATCACAAATGAGAATTTCATACCGGATCGGTCGAGGCCCGGGTTAACAACGACCGCCACAGGTATCGTTAGCCGACAGGGTACCGGTGGAAATTGGGCTACTGTTGGCCGAAGGAGGAGAAGGAGAGGAGGAAAAGGAGCAGTGTAGGAGAGTAGAGGTTCGGGTTGGTACTTTAAATGTTGGTACTATGACGGGTAAAGGGAGAGAGATAGCTGATATGATGGAGAGGAGAAAGGTAGATGTGTTGTGTGTTCAGGAGACCAAGTGGAAAGGGAGTAAGGCCAGGAACATTGGAGGTGGGTTTAAACTGTTTTATCATGGTGTGGATGGGAAGAGAAATGGTGTAGGGGTGATTCTGAAGGAAGCGTACAGTAAGAGTGTAGTGGAGGTGAAGAGAGTTTCTGATAGGGTGATGATCGTGAAGGTGGAAGTTGAAGGGATGATGATAAATGCCATCAGTACCTATGCTCCACAAGTTGGCTGTGAGATGGAGGAGAAAGAAAGATTCTGGAGTGAATTATATGAAGTGGTAGATGGTGTACCTAGGAAAGAACGATTGGTGATTGGGGCAGACTTTAATGGGCATGTAGGTGAAGGGAACAGAGGTGATGAGGAGGTGATGGGTAGGTATGGTTTTAAGGAGAGGAATGTGGAAGGGCAGATGGTGGTAGATTTTGCTAAAAGGATGGAAATGGCAGTGGTGAACACGTATTTTAAGAAGAAGGAGGATCATAGGGTGACGTATAAGAGTGGAGGAAGGTGCACACAGGTGGATTATCTTCTGTGTAGGAGATGCAACCTGAAGGAGATTGAAAACTGTAAGGTGTTGGCGGGGGACAGTGTAGCTAGACAGCATCGGATGGTGGTCTGTAGGATGGTTTTGGAGGCGAAGAAGAAGAGGAGGAAAGTAAGGTTTAAAAGAAGAATAAGATGGTGGAAACTGAAGGAGGAAGAGTGTAGTGTGAGGTTCAGGGAAGAGGTCAGACAGGGGCTTGGTGGTGGTGAAGAGGTGCCGGATGATTGGGCAACTACTGCAGGAGTGATGAGGGAGGCAGCTAGAAAAGTACTTGGTGTGACATCTGGAAATAGAAAGCAAGACAAGGAGACGTGGTGGTGGAATGAGGAAGTGCAGGAGAGCATTAGGGGAAAGAGATTGGCAAAACAGAAGTGGGATCGACAGAGTGATGAGAAAAGTAGGCAGGAGTACAAGGAGATGCGGCAGCAGGTTAAAAGGGATGTGGCGAAAGCCAAGGAAAAGGCATATGAGGAACTGTATAAGAGGTTGGACACTAAGGAAGGAGAAAAGGATTTATACCAATTGGCCAAGCAGAGGGACCGAGCTGGGAAGGATGTACTGCAAGTTAGAGCAATAAAGGATGGAGAAGGAAATGTGTTGACTAGTGAGGAGAGTGTGTTGAGAAGATGGAGGGAGTATTTTGAGCAGCTGATGAATGAGGAAAATCAGAGAGAGAGAAGGTTGGAGGATGTGGAGTTGGTGAAGCAGGATGTAGATAGGATTAGTAAGGAGGAAGTGAGAGCAGCGATTAAGAGGATGAAGAATGGAAAGTCGGTTGGACCAGATGACATACCGGTAGAAGCGTGGAGATGTTTAGGAGAGATGGCAGTGGAGTTTTTAACCAGATTGTTTAACAGGATTCTGGAAGGGGAGAGGATGCCTGAGGAATGGAGAAGGAGTGTGCTGGTACCGATCTTTAAGCATAAGGGAGATGTGCAGACCTGCAGTAACTACAGGGGAATTAAGTTGATCAGTCACACCATGAAGTTATGGGAAAGAGTAGTGGAAGCCAGGCTGAGAGAAGAGGTGACCATCTGTGAGCAACAGTATGGTTTCATGCCGAGGAAGAGCACCACAGATGCCTTATTTGCTTTGAGGATGTTGATGGAGAAGTATAGAGAAGGACAGAAGGAGCTGCATTGTGTATTTGTGGATTTAGAGAAAGCGTACGACAGGGTGCCGAGAGAGGAGTTGTGGTATTGTATGAGGAAGTCAGGTGTGTCAGAGAAGTATGTGAGGGTGGTGCAGGACATGTATGAGGACAGTGTGACGGCAGTAAAGTGTGCAGTAGGTACGACAGACTGGTTCAGGGTGAAGGTTGGACTGCATCAAGGATCGGCCCTGAGCCCTTTCCTGTTTGTAGTGGTGATGGACAGGTTGACGGACGAGGTCAGACAGGAGTCTCCCTGGACTATGATGTTTGCAGATGATATTGTGATTTGTGGTGAGAGTAGAGAGCAGGTTGAGAAGAGCCTGGAGAGGTGGAGATATGCGCTGGAGAGAAGGGGAATGAAAGTCAGTAGGAGTAAGACAGAGTACATGTGTGTGAATGAGAGGGAGGGCAGTGGAGTGATGCGGTTGCAGGGAGAAGAGGTGAAGAAGGTGGAGGAGTTCAGGTACCTGGGGTCAACAGTGCAAAGTAATGGAGAGTGTGTTATGGAAGTAAAGAAAAGAGTGCAGGCAGGGTGGAGTGGGTGGAGAAGAGTGACAGGAGTGATTTGTGATAGAAGAGTATCTGCAAGAATGAAAGGGAAAGTTTATGGGACTGTGGTGAGACCTGCGATGTTGTATGGATTAGAGACAGTGGCATTGAGTAAAAGACAGGAGGTGGAGCTGGAGGTAGCAGAGCTGAAGATGTTGAGGTTTTCGTTGGGAGTGACGAGGATGGACAAGATTAGAAATGAGTTTATTAGAGGGACAGCACATGTAGGATGTTTTGGTGACAAGGTGAGGGAGGCGAGATTGAGATGGTTTGGACATGTGCAGAGAAGGGACATGAATTATATTGGTAGAAAAATGCTGAAGATTGAGCCACCAGGTAGGAGGAAAAGAGGAAGGCCAAGGAGGAGGTTCATGGATGTGGTGAGGGAAGACATGCAGGTAGTTGGTGTAAAAGAGGCAGATATAGAGGACAGGGTGGTATGGAGACGGATGATCCGCTGTGGCGACCCCTAATGGGAGCAGCCGAAAGAAGAAGAAGAAGATATATATACATTCGATCATAACATTATGACCACCTTCCTAATATTGTGTTGGTCCCCCTTTTTTGATAGACACTGATTACTGCAGACTGGGAAAAGCCCACAATAGAAGCATTCATGAAGAAGCTTTGACCCAGTCATCTAACCATTACATTCTGGCCTTTATCAAACTCCATGAAATACTTACACAATTGTACTTATATATCCCACCCACTAACAGGTGCCAGGATGAAGTTAATCAGTGTTATTCAATCACTAGTCATAATGCTATAATGCCATAATGTTAAGCCTTTATACTTATTTCTATAATATTTCACTATTTTTATTTAGTTTTATTTTATCTCAGTGTATTTGTTATTTAACACTTTTTGTTTTATGTCAAGTAAATAAATAAATCAAACTGTGGAAAACTATAATACTGTATTTACAATACTGTATCAGTGTGACTAAAAAATAAGACTTTTTGACCCATGCAGAACTGAAGGGTTAAATGGCAAGGCCCAGTCATACCTGTAAGCTGGACCCTTATTTGAGGATCGTTTAGGCCAGTAAAGCGATCCAGGGGCACATGGGGCACGGGGGCATGGGCAGTGGGTGAGGGGGGAGGGCACAAGGGAGCAAGGCTAGTGGAGGGCCCAGAGACAACTGCTCCTTCTGACGGGAGATCAATAATGGCCATTCAGTAGCAGCAGCCGGGCTGCTGAGGCTGACAGGGGTCTGTATGCTGTAATTGGATCAAAGATGCAGGCGGTCGCCAAAACTCACCCCAACCTCTGCTCTGGAGATCCCAATATATATATATATATATATATATATATATATATATATATATATATATATATATATATATATATATATATATATATATATATATATATATATATGTATATGTATATATATATATATATATATATATATACAGTGAGGAAAATAAGTATTTGAACACCCTGCTATTTTGCAAGTTCTTCCACTTAGAAATCATGGAGGGGTCTGAAATTGTCATCGTAGGTGCATGTCCACTGTGAGAGACATAATCTAAAAAAAAAAATCCAGAAATCACAATATATGATTTTTAAACTATTTATTTGTATGATACAGCTGCAAATAAGTATTTGAACACCTGTCTATCAGCTAGAATTCTGACCCTCAAAGACCTGTTAGTCTGCCTTTAAAATGTCCACCTCCACTACATTTATTATCCTAAATTAGATGCACCTGTTTGAGGTCGTTAGCTGCATAAAGACACCTGTCCACCCCATACAATCAGTAAGACTCCAACTACTAACATGGCCAAGACCAAAGAGCTGTCCAAAGACACTAAAGACAAAATTGTACACCTCCACAAGGCTGGAAAGGGCTACGGGGAAATTGCCAAGCAGCTTGGTGAAAAAAGGTCCACTGTTGGAGCAATCATTAGAAAATGGAAGAAGCTAAACATGACTGTCAATCTCCCTCGGACTGGGGCTCCATGCAAGATCTCACCTCGTAGGGTCTCAATGATCCTGAGGAAGGTGAGAAATCAGCCCAGAACTACACGGGAGGAGCTGGTCAATGACCTGAAAAGAGCTGGGAGCACCGTTTCCAAGGTTACTGTTGGTAATACACTAAGACGTCATGGTTTGAAATCATGCATGGCACGGAAGGTTCCCCTGCTTAAACCAGCACATGTCCAGGCACATCTTAAGTTTGCCAATGACCATTTGGATGATCCAGAGGAGTCATGGGAGAAAGTCATGTGGTCAGATGAGACCAAAATAGAACTTTTGGGTCATAATTCCACTAAACGTGTTTGGAGGAAGAAGAATGATGAGTACCATCCCAAGAACACCATCCCTACTGTGAAGCATGGGGGTGGTAGCATCATGCTTTGGGGGTGTTTTTCTGCACATGGGACAGGGCAACTGCACTGTATTAAGGAGAGGATGACCGAGGCCATGTATTGCGAGATTTTGGGGAACAACCTCCTTCCCTCAGTTAGAGCATTGAAGATGGGTCGAGGCTGGGTCCTCCAACATGACAATGACCCGAAGCACACAGCCAGGATAACCAAGGAGTGGCTCTGTAAGAAGCATATCAAGGTTCTGGCGTGGCCTAGCCAGTCTCCAGACCTAAACCAATAGAGAATCTTCGGAGGGAGCTCAAACTCCGTGTTTCCCAGCGACAGGCCAGAAACCTGACTGATCTAGAGAAGATCTAGAGTGGGCCAAAATCCCTCCTGCAGTGTGTGCAAACCTGGTGAAAAACTACAGGAAACGTTTGACCTTTTTAATTGCAAACAAAGGCTACTGTACCAAATATTAACATTGACTTTCTCAGGTGTTCAAATACTTATTTGCAGCTGTATCATACAAATAAATAGTTTAAAAATCATACATTGTGATTTCTGGATTTTTTTTTTTAGATTATGTCTCTCACAGTGGACATGCACCTACGATGACAATTTCAGACCCCTCCATGATTTCTAAGTGGGAGAACTTGCAAAATAGCAGAGTGTTCAAATACTTATTTTCCTCACTGTATATATATATATATATATATATATATATATATATATATATATATACATATACACACACACACACACACACACACACCACACACATTGTTTCGTCCTGTCACAGCTGTCACATGTCATTCCTTCTCACTTCTCTTCGGTTCTGTATTTCTCAGTTTTCTTCATCTTTTTCTTCCTTCAGTAATTTTTTGCCCACATCTCTGTCTCTCTCCAGCATCTGGATTAATGGCACTAATATTAGCTCCATTCTTCATGCTTTTATGCAAAAGAAAGATCTGTGTCGACGCCAGATTTCATGGATATAAAGTCGGCATTTATTTGCGCTGAAGAGAATGAAAGAGCCTGTAAAGAGGAACGAGTCGACATTGAGCTTATTAAAAAGGAAAAGAGGAATAAATAACAATAACCTTTTCCAAGAGAGGGGGGTGTGGGGGTATAAAAAAAGAAAGAAATCAAGGACGTGTTTAGGATGGGGAGAAAGTGGCGAGTTGCTCTATGTAAAGCCAAAAGTAATGAAAAGCACCTCCACTAAGAACACAGACGCTGCTTAGTCCCTTATTATTTATTCTCCGTCTATCTATCGAGCAGGTTTTTTTTGTATTGTGGCCTTGTGTGGGGACTCGCATGCTCCTAAAGCAAATATTGACCAAATCCTTCAGTTGCATTTGAAATGAATAACATGGAGATTTCACTCAAAGCTGCGAGGGAAATATTTGTACATGGCATAAAGTAATAGCCTACCTTTTCTCCAGCATGGACAACACAGAAATCTTTCTTTAAAAAAAAAATAAAAAAATCACACCACAGTTTGAGATTTTCATCATTTAAAAAAAAGAAAAGAATATAGACCGATTTCTAATGGATAGATATCTCAGAGGGTATGAAATATGTCGCTTATTCCTGGTTTAGATTAGCTGGAAAAGTGAAGGGGATAAGCAGAATCCCTTAAAGCAAGGATTCACGCACTGCTTTAGCAGATGAAAAAGGATGATACTTTCACCATGACTAAAAAGCTTTGCCTGTGCTAACAGTCAGGGGCCTCTAAAATTGTCATTTTCTTTATCTGCCGGAGTTAAAACGCTCGTGGAATTATGGCGTGCGGAGCGACTGCGCGAGGAACCCTGGAACAGCAGACACCGGGGTGGATCGGATTAACGGACGGTTCAACATTAAAGCGGAATCCGTATGCAAATTTGCCGGCGACGTGCGCCAATTAGAGGAGGCATGTTTGTGATGTAATCCTACAAGAGAGTCTCTGCCCTCTATTTCCACATCCTTAATCAAATTAGGGGCTTAGAGACACTCCATTATTCAATTGTAAATGACACTCATTTTCATTTCTTTTGCGTTTGGGCAAATAATAAGGCCTTTTTGTGGGAAATAAATCTAATAAGATGGTGTCGATTGTAGGCCTACGATCAAACACGGGGGAAACGATTAAGGAGTTTTAAGTGTGTGGATAGAACGAAAACCAAGCGGAAGACATGCAGACAGATGACGGAACGCTCAAGAAACACATGCGAATGAAAACGGGCGGCTAGAGGAAGAGAAGAAAGGAAAGCGTGTGAGGGATTGGTGAGCATAGAGAGACACATGAGTATGCGTCAGCTTCTCTTGGCACCATGTCAAACACCTCTGCCGTTCACCTCTGCCATGCTTCGCTGGCCTAAAGCATGTGCTTAACAAATAGAGACAGGGGACAAAACAGGAGTGAAAGACAACTGAGAGAGTGTGAGACAGTGTGAATGGGAGCGAGCAAGAGTGTGAGAGAGTGAGAAAGAAAAAGAGAGAGAGAAAGAGAGAGAGAGAGAGAGAGAGAGAGAGAAAGAGAGAGAGAGAGAGAGAGAGAGAGGGGAAAAGAGAGGGACAAGGAACAGGGAGATGCAGGATGGCCGCAGGGCTGTGCTAAGTGATCTGTATTCTGCCGAGTCCTCAGTTCCCTAACCCTGTGAAATTAACAACACTTCCCTCCTCAGTGACCTTCAACCCCTCACATAATACCACATCCACCAAGCACCATGCATGAGCGTGTCTGGCTAATGTAAAAAGCCCCAAAATGTCCAAGTCAATGTTTTCATTAAATACAGCCTGGAGTGGCAGCCGGGGTTCGAGCTCAGCCACAGGGACAGCACGCTTCCTATTTTTTGTTGTTGTTTTTGCTCTTCAAGAAACAAACATCAATAGCATTCCAAATCTATGCGGCCATTTTGTTTTTTATTTGTTTCCATTTACCCATTTGCCCTATAGTTTCATTCAGGTCTGATATGATTGCGTGGTAACTTCATAAGATAAGTCATATCACACGATATAAAATCCGTATGTACCTCCAGATGAAACACACAAGACTGTTTTTTTTTTTTTTCCAGCAAAAAAACTTTCCAAATGCCACCTGAAGAAAGACGAAGTAAGAAGCACCGTTTGGGAGGCGTGTGCCACTCGACTAACGTAGCATTCCCTAGGAAGAGGGGGGTCTAACGCACTGACCCCTGCACCTCACCTCCTCACCTCACACTCATAATCACAGGTCTGCTAGATAGCTCGCAGCCGGCTAAAAGGCAGACGTAGCCATTAGAGAGCTACTTAAAAACGCCACTTACATCTCCAGTCGCAGGCGATTACTTAAACTAGGGTTTGGTATTTAAAATGATGCTTTCAACGAGCCTTTTTCAGGTTTGGTAATGCTGCTGTTGGACGATGAGGATTTAAAGAACTTCTTTTGTGGGATGAAGGAAAAGCAGGATGGAGAGAGCAACCTGAAAGAGTGGACAATGTGGATATTTTGATTATTTGACTCGTATAATAAACGTATTTAATAAAAAAAGAGCATAATGAAAAGATGTGGAGGTTTTTTTATTGTTTGTGTGTGTGTGTGTGTGTGTGTGTGTGTGTGTGTGTGTGTGTGTGTGTGTGTGTATGTGTATGTGATGCATGCCCAGGCCTTTGGTCCCCCACTAGGGGAATGCTTGGATCAGCGGAGACAGCCGCTAGCCCGGGGTTAGTGTAGCCGTGGTCGCATTGCTGTGACGAGGAGTAGGCGCGATGGACTGGAAATTAACCTAGCGTGTGTGTGTGTGTGTGTGTGTGTGTGTGTGTGTGTGTGTGTGTGTGTGTGTGTGTGTGTAAACAACGTCCAGGCCGCATACATTTAAAAAAAGACCCCACATGTAGCTCCTATTCTGAACAATCGCAGGAGAAAAGAGTGAAAAACAAATTAACTATGAGGAATTAATAATAACCAGCTGTTACAAATATTGAAAATGGATTATTATTATCACGGTTTATCTTGGAGACGATTTTGGATATTTTCTGGATAAATCATCTCAAGCAGTAAATTCAGCATTTTTTGAGGCAGTATTTTTCTCTTAAATAATTATGATGATAGACTACATTATAGAATATACTATAGAATTAGCAAATGTGTTTCTCGGTAGCATCTGTGGTACTGAGAACATTAACAACATTCTAATGATTTGCTTTTTACCTCTAATTTTTCTTCTAGGATTTTTCTTTTTCTTCATCTTCTTCTTCTTCTTTTGGCTTCTCCCATAAGGGGTCTCCACAGCGGATCATCCGTCTCCATACCACTCTGTCCTCTAAATCTGCCTCTTTCAACTACCTGCATGTCTTCCTTCACCACATCCATAAACCTCGTCCTTGGTCTTCCACTTTTCCTCCTTCCTGGTGGCTTCATGCTCAGCATTCTCCTATTCTTCATGTCCAAACCATCTCAATCTCGCCTCCCTCACCTTGTCCTCCAAAACGTCCTATATGCGTTTTCAGTTCTAGGATTGTACTTACATTAAAAAAAAAAAAAAAAAAAAAAAAAAAAAGAAAAATTTCTGTGTTACAAATCTTTATGAACACCTAATTATTACAGCGATGTGTGATGCCAAACCGATACCACAAAGTTCAATGCTACAGCATTACAGTTTACATTCAATGTAAGATAAAGCCCCAAAACTGTTCCAGCATGACAGTATCCCTGTGCACAAAATTACCCCATGAAGACATTGTGTGCTAAGGTTGGAGTAGAAGATCTCCAGTGTTCAGCACAGAGCCCTGATCTTCAAATGATTGAGAAGAGTTTTTATTATTCCCCTGATCTTTAAGAAAAAAAGATGATGAAGCTTGTACAATACTTCATGTGTTCCGTGAGCAGGGTTGGGCTAATGCTGTCAAACATTTTTCATAATCTGTTATAGATGCATGAATTTCATGAAAACAAATGCCTGAAGAAGGAGACACACAGGCAGCTGGTGTACACGAACTAGCATTGCGAAGATAAAAAAGACATCAGTTTGATGTCATTTTTCATCAGCAAGAAAAAAAAAACTTTTCAGTAAGAGAAATGCACTGAATGCTACGAAGAGAAGCCGTGGCTGATTTCTTTCTAACCCAGACAGTTGATTCATGCATGTCAAGTGATTACACACTGAAACACTACAGAGATCTGATCTCTGCCTTAAAATTCTTACAATCTCAATAATATATTTGTCACATGACCTTAGTGAGAAGAGAAGGCTGATGTGAAATATACTTAAAGATTTAAGGAAAATCATTTTATCAAATCAACCTGAAGGACAAAATACACAAATAAATGCATGATAACGTTTTTTTTTTCTTCTGTTTTTACCAAGTTTGATATTCAGATGAAATATACCACTATCTCGTTAAAGCTAGATTTTATAATGTTGCTATTGGTCAGTATTATAGACAGAAACTACATCTCGCATCAGTCCCTGTCTTTTAAATGACTTGCATGTAACTGATCACTCCCACTTGTTCCTTGTCACCCTTAATTAGCATGCCTATTTAAGTCTCACATTTGGGGTTACCTGGTGGTCTAGTGGTTAGGATGCGGCACTCTCACTGCTGCGACCCGGGTTCGATCCACGGTCAGGGAACCTAGCCATTAGGGTTGCACAAGCCCTAGTGCCGGTCCCAACCCTGGATAAATGGGGAGGGTTATGTTAGAAAGGGCATCCAGCGTAAAAACATGTCCCAAATCAAACATGCGGATGGTCCGCTGTGGCGACCCCTAATGGGAGAAGCCGAAAGAAAGTTATTTAAGTCTCACATTTGTCTCTAATGGTTGTTGCTGTCTTTGATTCTCTTTCTTTGTTAGTATATGCAACTATAACAGGTTACGAACTCTTTACATGCTTACAGAGGTTTTATAAACATTATTATATATTCGCAGGTAAGTTGTACTAATGACGCTTAGCTTCAGTTTACATACTTGTAGACACATGATCATTATTATAGTCGTATGCAATGCAAAAAAGTTCGAAGCACACAATAGTACTTGTTATCGTATACCATCAAAAAGGTTTATCCACTGGATGAAAGAGACCCAGACCTGTTCCAGCATGACACTGTCCCTCCCCCAGACATTGTCCCCATCCCTACCGAAAACCATGGAGAAGAACTGTAACAAATGACACCAAACCTCTCATCAATGCCTGATCTTAATAATGACTGGATGATCCAACAATAGCTGAATAAATTCCCACAGCCATGCCTCTAAATCTGGTGAAAAGCCTTCCCAAAAAAGTGGAGGTTAAGATCTGATAAAGTTTCCTCAATGAGTTTGGATTTACTGATACTTTGGCACTTGGACAGCATAAAAACAAATCTTCACCCAGAGACCTGTTATTGCCAGATCGGTTAAATACGGATAATATTATCAAGGCCTTTCTATAAGTTAAGAGACAATCATGCTGCTGTTTCTCTTTCTGTTTCTCCAGCAGGTTCATATCTTGTGTTTATCATTCATATCTGTGTGTATACCTAACCACGTCGCACAATATGCAATTCAATTTAATGAGCCGAGGTATCCAGCCTGCTGCATTTCCTCCAGTCTCTTTCTTTCTCTGTGCAGAAAACGCTGGTGTCAGTTAGATTTGTCTAATATAAAGCAGTGCCATGAGGGAAAAGGCTTGTCAATGTTTGCCAGTCGGTTTACTCAGGGATGAGCAGTAGAAAGAGTCTACCACCTCGGTGTGTATGCACCAGACTTGATTATGATTCTCTGTAAAATAAAGGGGGAAAAAAGTACAGACTTCCACACAAAAGCCTCTCGTGAGGGTTGGGAAGCACTTAAACATTTTTTTTTCATAGAAAGATGAATTGAAACCCTCAGAGATAAGGACGATGAAAAAATACTGCTACTCTAGATCTTTATTAAGCATCATTGCTTTCTCTTCAATCTTTTCTTGAAAGAAAAAAAAAATCGATCACAAAGTTGCTGTCGTGCCCCTTTTTTATTTTGGTAAAAAAAAAAGGAAAAAAAAAAACACCATCCGTATTTATCTATGCATATTTCGCATGCTGACGTAAGGTGCGTGGAAATTTCATGAAAAAAACTTAACTTCTACTTAATTTCGAAATCAAGCAGCATATAATGGAAATATTAACCCTCAAAGCAGATTAGCTGGCTGCATGGCAGGGTGTCTCTCTATCTCCATTCACGCTCACTGATAGATTTACATTTATCAATCTCAGGGACAAAAAAGAAAGAGAGCAAAACAGAGAGAGAGAGAGAGAGAGAGAGAGAGAGAGAGAGAGAGAGAGAGAGAGAGAGAGAGAGAGAGAGAGAGAGAGAGAGAGAGAGAGAGAAAAAGAGAGGAGTGCTTCATTTCATTTATTCCCTCTTTTCCAGCACTGACCTCCTCCCTCCCAGTATAATCACAACAGTTATGCGGGAATATTCAAGCATTAATAATGAATTGTGTGGGTTCAGGCTTCTCTCTATTCAGAAATACACACTTGTGACCTTCACCCCTGTGAGAGAAATAGCAGACTGACTCCTAAAGCAGTCACACTAAACAAGCAACCATCTCTCAGGTTGCCATGCCTGTTTCTGTCAATTACAGAAGGCTATTTAAACTTTAACTTATTTTAGACCATGTACATTTGCAATGCCAATGCATCTGGATCTGTTTAGTGCACCACAGATATATAGATGTATGTTATTATAATTTTGATTATTATATGAACATTTGGACAACAATGGAAGAAAATAAACTTGAAAAGAACAGTTCTTCAACCTCAGCTATATCATTCTAGTTCATAATTGGTCTCAACATGGCATGTGTGAGAGAATGCTTTCCTATCTATCTATCTATCTATCTATCTATCTATCTATCTATCTATCTATCTATCTATCTATCTATCTATCTATCTATCTATCTATCTATCTATCAAATGTAGTCAAATAGTCAAATCTCAATCAGTACATGCAAATCACATTCAGGTTCAGTATAATAAGTTCAGTAAGTTTATATAGTCAGGTAAAGGTGGTACAATACAGATACCAAAACTATATCTGTTACAAATACTAAAACTTGAGTATCAGCCATTATAATTTCTCATACACCTCAGCATAAATTTTTCTTTTTTTTTTTTTTGTTGCAAAAATCACTACACGCATGTAATAAAAGACCAAGTTTTAATATCATAAATGCCAAAATGTAAATAATTCTAGCTTAAAATAGAAAAATCTTTACAAATCCATTTCATCCAACAATAATTTTTAGTTTTCCTCTGGTATTCAAGCCACATTTTGGCCAGATTTAACTAAAGAACAATAAGCTATCGTTTTTTCACCCCTTATACAGTATAGTCAAACATTCAACAGCCTCCCTGTGAATCAAAATTATATTGAATTGCATAGAAGCAAAAGATTTACACTTAGTTATATATATTTTTTTATTTGGATAGCATTTTTAAAAATGGACAATGTCACAAAGCATCTTTTCAGAACTATCCTATGTGAGAGAGGAGGTGTGGTCAAGCAATCAAGTGAATAAAGGGTGGAGCTGGAGGAAATGAGTACACACCTGATTATGGTTTTTGACTAATGAGTGTTCTCAGTTTCATTGAGGAGAAGAGTGAAGAAAAAATAGAGAAACAGAAGCCTAGAGAGAGAGAGAGAGAGAGAGAGAGAGAGAGAGAGAGAGAGAGAGAGAGAGGTGTGTTCCTGTAGCAAGTCCACGAAAAACTGTTCTAAAAGTCTGTTGCCTGCCACACATTTATCCGTCACTGAACTAGAAAACACTACATCTGTCAGGCTGCTGACGCGGAAGCAGATATAGTCCGATCATTGTCTTTATTGCCTAGTAAAAAACAAAACACTCACAAGCCGAGGAAAACAACAAACAAAGACATCCGCTCGAAACGAGTTAGCCATCATGAGCGCTAATGTCCAAAGCATAATCCAAAGTAAGCAAAGCCATCGGCAGAGATAATGCCGGCGTTCGAGCAGCCACGCGATTTTCCAGCATGACAATGCAACGACCGGCAGCCTGTGACTCAAGAACGTGAGTTTAAGTAGTCTGATCTTTAATGAGCCACAGCTGTCGGTAATCACGGAAAGCAGCGTGACTGCTATAGAGGGGGGCGTGGCAGGGTGAATCCCTGACAACATCCAGATTTAAATTTCAAATATATACCTTTAATCTTTGCCTGTACTTGCCTGCAACATTTTCTACTACAACACTGACCAGACAAATACTAAAGATGAACAAAGAAATGCTTTAAACCCATTGCGGTATATGTTCCCCATATATGGTTCCCCCCCCCCCCCCCCACTCAGACAAACAATTATATTATTACCAATCAATAATACATATAAATACAGGTGGACATTGTTACAAGGACAAGTTAAGCCAAATTGTCTCTGAGGGCCTCTAGTGGATGTCTGCAGTACACATGTAAAACTTACCTGTTGCCATGTAATTAAACAGAAAATTTGCAAGGCGCCTGTTTTAAATTACACCCCCACACACTGTTTTGTACAATTTTTACAGGTTCATATGACTCTGATGACTTAGATCTGTTTTAGGATGAGGTGACGACATGAAGGTTGAGCCTCATAACCATGCATGCTCTTTCCGGGAGGATACTTGAGGCTTGTCCCAATTCTGCAACTGAGTCTAGTTCTTCTGTATACAGAACATCAATGGAAATTTTTTTAATTTATAATTAATTCATACATAATATAATACACTTTCTGTAACTGTTTTTAAAACTGAAATAACAGAATCTGTCAAATCTGAACCATCCATAATGTCATGGTCAATAACCCCATTGGACCATTTTTTGTCAGGTTTTATTTTATAAAATCCCATTACATCTAGTCATCCTGTGGAGCTAAAAAAAAAAACCCATGTAAGCCTCAATGCGAGCCAAAGCATGCTGAATTAAAGCATGTGTATTAAGAGGCCTAGGGCCTTCCCCAGGACACCAGAGCACTGTTTATCTCCCATCATCCCCTCTGGCAGCATGTATGAAGTGCCGTTCATGATAATCTCCCATGGGGCCACATAGTGTGTCAAGAAAGCAAAAGGGGCAGATGAACGTCTACAGCCGCTGTCACTAAGAGACACACTCTTTGTTAGTCTCATAAGCCATGAACACCACTACAGTCTCTAAGAGCCTGTTCTATTAATTAATTATGTATTATGCATCTATGCATTCTTTTATTTTTCTATAAAATCAGGATTAATATTATAACATAGTTTTTCCCAAACCATGATGTCAATGTCCATTTTGATTGTGCCTTCGATAAGCACCTATTTATTAATAAATTACAAACAAATCTTTAAAAAAAATTTTTTATTGCTATCTTAGCACTATTTAGCAGTCTGTTTGACCAACGTGACATGTAGGTTGTGTGTGGACAAAAGGAACAAATGTTATTAGGTTTGCTTTCAGAAAGAACATCTGCTCCTATTCTGCTATGCTAAAATGGGACTTGAATATTTATCAACTCCCGAGCTAAATTAAAAATCCCATAGTCTCGGTAGTCTCAGTTTAATTGCTTTGCTCCTCTGCTCGACGGACTTTGCACGTCAAATCTCCATAAAGAAAAAAAAAATCGGAGAATTAAAGAGCGGTTCCATTAAATTACACCTTAAAGGAATACTTCGTTCAATATGTGCTAATGTGGGGAGAAATGAATGAATGAAAACTAATAAAGAGCAGTGACTGAGTTTTAGACTAACTTTCATCCAGCAAATGAAGAAAACTGCTAAAAGTGTTATATGTGTTGAAGAATATTACAAGTACTAATCATAAATATGACTCTTTTTTTTTTAGAAACTGTTGATCTAGCATAAATAGAAAAACATACCCAGCGGTTACTATCTACAAAACGGAATTCTAAGAAGGACACCTGGTGGACCAGGAAGAAAAGGTCATGGGCAGCCAAGGCTCACTGATGAATGTGTGGAATGAAGGCAAGTTTTAAGGAACATAAAAAAATAAATCAAGGTGTTGACTTCAGTTGGATCAATCCATGAAGTACCATCCATGAAAGCCCCACTGCTAACATCTAGGTTCCAAACCTCACAGAACACCTTCAACATTCTTGAGGAGTAAAATTCTTGCTAAATCAGAGCTGTTCTGGTGGCTCAAGTGGGACCTTCACAATATTAGTCAGATTGCATTAAAGTATATGGTTAATTTCATATATATATATATATATATATATATATATATATATATATATATATATATATATATATATATATATATATATATATATATATATATATATATATATATATGTGTGTGTGTGTGTGTGTGTGTGTGTGTGTGTATATATGATTAACCTTTCCAGAGAAACCAGTAAAAGTTTTGACATCATCCCAGAAAAGTGTATTATATGTGAGTGCATTGTGTTTTGCATTAAGGATGTCCTCTGTGACTGTATGTGACCTTGTATAACTCCTGCCTTCTTTGCTGTTACCCCTCATACACACTATTTTACACCTATTTGTAATGGTCCCTCAAGATGGGCCAAACATTATTCACTAGGAAGGTTATTCAATATCACATATGCAGCATGCAAGCAGAGATATGTAGTGGACCGGGCGAGTCCTTCACACACAAATGGCAAAAATAAAAAATGTGCTTTCCATATTCAGTGCATAATCGTCCTGCAGACAGAAAGAGAAAGAGACAGAGAGAGAAGCTGAGGTGGGCCAAGGCAGACCTCTTCATTTACAAATTTCAAGCGAGTGGCCAGTGTGGATATGAGCTGCAAGATAACTGTACACACCATGGAGGAAATAGCTTACGCTAAACAGGAGGCAGATAGGAGAAATGTAATTGACTAGTAAACAGTATGCGCACTGCCTTCTCTGGTAATCTTGACTAGGATTAGGTCCTCATGGACGGAGTCCCGGAGATCGATGCTGAAGCCTCTGCCACTTCAATTTTACCCCCTATGCTTTATTTGGAGCAGGAATCTTGTCTATGATCTCGCAGCTCGGCAAAGCACAAACTGGCAGTGTCAGGGGTCAAGGCAGTCAGAAATAGAGGAGTCTGGCTCTTCCTGGCGGGGGTCCAGGCTGAAGTCTTGTGCTTATGGAGATCTCATATGGAGAGTAGCCAGAGGGGGGTCTACCCCACCTCCTAGAGCTGTCACTCATACTACAGTGTGGCTGGACGCACTAGGTGAGCTCTGCTGGATGAGGGACTATTGTTAGAATGCTGATATTTTGTCTTGTGTACTAACTCAATAGATGATGGTTCTGGTGGGTTTTTAATTAGCTAAGAAAATTAGTTCTTGGGGAGAAAATAAACCTCTGGTGGAAGCAGGTGTGTGTTTGATTGCAAGAATCAGTGATGTACACTAGGTCTTGCATGACTACTAAATGCCAATACTGATACTCAGTAACTGTATTGGGTTAAAAAATGAAAAAATGTTGGAATGGATATCAGAGAAAACATATCAGATATTTGGGACCGGATTCTGTAATGGCAAAATGCAAATATTGGAATTTTGATATGTAATATAAATGTACTGTAGGTTTTTGAACTCGGAATGTTGACATATACAGAGAAATATTGTTGGGATTGATTTAATCAGATTTAAACATAAGTGTATTAATCATACTCTATTTAATAGTGTAACTCATTTTTGTGTGAAGAAAATAAAAGCTTAGTAGCTTTAAAGAAATCAATATTAGATGGGAATTGGTATCAGCTGATACTCAGACTTTCAGCACTTGGGTAGCACATCATATTGGCATTATATTAAAAGAAACTTTATTGTTTTTTTTGTTTGTTTTTTTTTACTACAAAACTAATAATAAAAAAATATATACAGTATGTTGCCTATTTCAAGATAAGTCTCAGTTTTAGTCACTGAATATCCCACTGGAAAAAATTCCCCCAAATTACCAATGGTGTGCTGACCATATCTGCATACGGACACTCAATACTTCTTTGAAACACCACACAATTGTTCCTTATTATTACAATCCCAGATGTCACCCCTTGCGTCTATTCTGTCGAGCTCTGCTCCTCTAACATGTCCACAGCATGTACCGGGCTGATGTCTGAACGATAGAAACGCCTAGAAGGACCTACAGGGTGCCATCCGAGTGTGTTAGCCAACACTGAGCCTCCTCACTGACTCCAGTCTGGACCAGACACCACCTCCACCAGCACAGCCTGAGATCTGCAGGTCCACACAGCAGGTGCTGACAAGAAATGTTAGAAAAAAGTCAAGTGCCACACAGTGCACTGTATATATTCAAATAAAATATACTGCCTTCTGTGTCTTAATACATTTTCTGTATTTTACCAGGACATTATTTAATGTCACATCAGGTCTAGATTTGTGTCTGCTACAGCCATCATCAATAAAACTAATCAGGATGAAGTACAACATGCTCCTGTAATGATCTTCAAGGCTTTAGAGGTATTTAATTGTAAAATTAATTGTACTTGTATAGGGATTTTACAATAAACATTGTCCCAAAGCAGTTTTACAAAAATAAAAAGACAACAAATATAATTTAAATATCAGAAATCTGTCTCTTTGTCGCTCAAAAGGGAACCCATACTCATCTAGGTAACTTTAAATGTCTAATCAATAGAGTTCACTTATGTACACTAGGGTGCAAATCTGCTCATGGCGATTGTAGCTTTAGGTATGTATTTACACAGCTCTGTTTATCCTTCACTGTTCTTTAGACTCTTGAATCTTCAAGATGAACGATAATTGAATGCATTCCCTAATGCATTTATTATATAGACTTCATGGTTATTTTATCATGGTAGTGATGAATACTGCATAGAAAACATTAAGGAAACCATGGTTTTAATGGGATCAGCATAGCACCTTCACATTCTGCTGCTATAGAAAATATTACCTGAATATTGTACACATTGTAAAGAGTATTCATCCTAACACATACATATGCATTGTGACACAGTGAATGCCACTGCATCGCAGCTCAATGGCTTGTGTTACTGGTTCCATGGTTTGCTCTCACTTTCCAATGAAGAAAAGGCTGTTCATAGAGTGTTTCCATCTCATGCCAGTGTTCCAGGGATCCTGTATTATCCATACCCAGAATGCAGCTATGGGCATTTCCTCCAAACATAGGTTTAGGGAAGAAAGATGTAGTGGTGTAGTTACATGTGTGACAATTTGCATTGATTTTCGGAACACAAAATAAAGCCTATGGAAAGATTTACAGTTATTTCATCTATTGTGTGCAAATAACCATAGGGGCAAACGAGTACATACACAGACTTGTGTTTTTTTGCAATTCAATTACATTTAACCTACACATACAATGAATTTTGATGTTGTTTTTTTAAATATGAACAAATGGGTATGTAATCATTCTTGCAAGCATGAACAAAAATATGATAATCAGACAAAATAGATTGAATCAAGTTTAACAAAACATTCTTGTGCACACTATACTGGTGTCTCTCATGACACAATGACTGAGACAGATACATATAAAGGATAAACAGCTTCAAAAAAGGCCTTGCATATAATCCAAAACACTTGACAATGTGTCAAGAACATGCTGATCCACAAACAGGATAACCAGGCCATATGTGTGTGTGTGTGTGTATAAGGTTAATGTGTGTACAATAGTTGCTGATTGTTATGGAATGAAATGTTTTTCAGTAGCTTTAAGGTATGCTAAATTTACCTGAGCTGTGAAAGCTGGAACGAAGTTCACATGCTTAAAATGTTAAAACAGTGGATTTGTTCTTTAACCAGTGCCTACATAAAGCCATGTTGGAAGCCATTGTACTACCGGAAGTAACATCCAGAGGAGGTCCTGCTCCTCTCAGTGTGTGTGACCCAGTCAACTCTTAAAGCCACTTTGTTAGTTCGCTTTCTTCCCACCTCTCTCCGTTCCCCTCTTTCAAAAAAAAAAAAAAAAAAAGCATGCAGTGTCCACAGACCTCAGAGAGCATTTTCAAACAACAAAGTGGCGTTTGACTGTGCTCTCATCCACGGGAGAGAGAAGCTCCTCTTCCGTCCTTTGATGCTCCAAGGAATCTTTTAATCAATTATTAATCAAAGTTCGGGTGTCAAACTCAAAGACGCCTCCACCACTCTTGGATCCACTCATAACAAAAAGGTTTTTTTTTCCTGCTGGATGAGATTTCAATACAGTCATCATTTAAGGCACCACCTCTCACGAGCGTTTTAATAAACTGGCTTTAGATCCCTTTGCTCTCACTTGACGCTTGCTTTGGTGCTCGAGTTTTTGCTTTGGTGCTCGAGGGATTAATAAGGTGTAGTAGGTACAGCACCTACACTACAAAGCCTCAGGGAGATGAGGTGTGTTTCATCGATGAGGTAAAATATGGTGCATTAAAATATAAGAGCTGCTTTCTATGATTTGAAATGATCATTGTCAATTTGTGTGGATGTTTTGCAATGAATCACCTGGTCTGCACAGCGAAATCCATACATCAATACATTTCGGATTAGTGCCTGGTTCCCTGTCGGTAGCACAATTGCGTCCAGTTCATATGGTCGAATTGATTCCCAGGGTCACTTTTTTATTGAGCAGGAATCTCTCAAGTCTGTTTATGAATACGAATGGCACCTCTTGCAACTCAATTCAAGCATTTCATAAAAAATTCATCCCCCACCCCGTTATTGTTATTTCTTCTTTTGGGTAAAATCCTCCTGCCACTTTCATTGTTAGACAAATTGAAGCGCTAGCTCAGAGGGGGGCAGCGCTAAGCACAGAATCCATTTGGCTGTTCCATCCTGAGCCGAAGAGGGGAAACTGGGCGTTCAAAGGGAGCAGCCACAATGTGAATGACACTGGGTCACCCTCTCTTCCTCTGCACCTCCATCTCTCTCTCTCTCTCTCTCTCCTTCTCTCTCTCTCTCTCTCTCTCACCTGCCTGATAGGACTGCAGCAGGGGCCAGAGAGGACACTCTATGAAGCTTCAGCCTTTTTGTCATGACCATATCTCATGATTGATGGCTTCATGGCCACAGCCAATGTGCCCTTTTTAAATAATTTATGTTGCTATCGCCACGGACGACTGCCTTATAGCGGGAGTTATTTTTACAATCTCTCGCGTGATCAATACTTTAAAAGACTCAGGGCAGGCGCTAATGAACTTCTTAACAAGGTCTCAGGGGGGTTTGAAACAATTATAGCCTCAGTACTGACCATTGAAGTAGAGAAATAAAATAAAAAAAACACATGTATTTACATCCACTTTGGATATAAAAATACATATTGCTCACATCCGATGCTTTTAGGTAGAATTTATGTACATATTTAGGGGTCGTATTTTGGACCGACATCAGATTTTATTTTTAAGAACACAATTCATTGCACCGTGCATGCTGTGGTCAACCTAATAAGCAGCATTGTTCTACATCAACTTTCGGTCAGTGCAAAACTGGATCTAAATCTAAACTTTTGCATAAAAAAAAGAAAGAAAAACATGGACCTGCAAAACATAAAATGACTTTCTTTACATGTCTCCTATGAGTAACGTGTAGTATAGCAATACAGAAGTTCCAGGCACGAGAGGGCATTATTCTACCCCTACAGTACAGTAAAGGAGGTGTGTCATAAATCAACCCTCGCCGGTCACCCGGCTTTTAACCAAGTGACAAATTGGTTGAACCACACTGTTTGAATTCTTATTAAACTTGATTAATTCATACCATTAGTTAATCACACAGCAGCTCATAAAATATTGTGAATTAATTTCTGTAATGTGATTAATTTGTGAAACACTTGAATTAACATCGATAAATCAATTTGCGAATCAATTATATCATCAGGTTTAAATGCGGAGATAATAGTGTATGTTAACTGGTGGCTAAAAAGAGATCATCTATCATCGGGGAGGGGTTTCCAACGCAGAGGGCCAAGAGCACCAGCTTTAAATGATCAATGATCAAGAGGCCTTCGTTTTGTTTCAGCTTTTGTTGCTTCAGCTGGGGGTGTTTTTTTTAAAGAAAAGACTGCCTATTAAAGGCAAATTCACAAAAATTTATTTACTGTTTGGCAAGTGATTATTATTAATTTTTCTTTTTCTTTTTTTTTTTGGGGTGTGGTGAGGGGTCAATTGAAACATGTAAAGATTATACTACATATTCAAGGCTGAAATGGTGTTGCTATTTTTTTTATCCAAACCCAAAGATTCAGATCTATTGAAATTTTATTTGAATGGCTTTTAGGTGCTGTTCTTGCTCAGGAATTTGAGTCATTTGCATGAGACTAGTTATTTGTTTGTTTGTTGGTTTGTTTATTGGTTATTTGGGTGGATTGGTTTTGCCTCAAATTTCAGCTTTCTCTAGTACAAACATACAAACCTAATGGATTCAACCCAATTTGTACTCTCATGATACAAATTTCCATGTAGATTTAATATATATGTTAGTAAGCTTTCCTATCCGGCTCGAAATGCTAGGAAGGTTTCCTATCTAGCTCGAAGGACCACATAAGGGATTTTTACTATTTGGTGTGCGCTGATCAGGAGATCGTGTGTGATTCTCGCTGTCAGTTGTATATGGAATTCATTTACATGCTTTGCGAGAATATCTACTGGTAATATTGTACACACATACACAAATTGCTGAAATTTGCGTGTTTAGACAGTTTGATTTCTGTTCTACCACAGCATTTTTCCAATGATTATAAGATTTTTTTATTCCAAAATTAGCTTTATTTATTCATAGTTAATATTTTTACGTTTTAACTCCAGGGAATTTCCTATGTTGGTTACACTTCAAGTTTTCAAGTATGCCAAATAAACATCCCCTCAACTTTAACAAGTGCTGATTACTATAAACTTGTGATTTGCTTAGGACAGCAGATAATATGCAGAGAGAGAGAGAGAGAGAGAGAGAGAGAGAGAGAGAGAGAGAGAGAGAGAGAGAGAGAGAGAGAAAGAGAGAGAGAGAGAGAGAGAGAGAGAGAGAGAGAGTAAGCACTCCCTACACTACGAATACCTAGGAGTGAAAACTACCGCATCAGGAAGTTTTGATCTAAGTGTGAATGCATGAAGAGACAAAAAGCACAATCAACAACAAATTCTACAAAATAGACATTCTGATTAAAATATGGTGTTTAATTTTTGATGTCTGGATGTGATGCATGTGAGGTCTGGCGTCCACAGGGTATACATGACTACACTAGATGGGATAAACATCCTACAGAGTTATTGTTTGCAAAATTTCATAGAAATGTTCTAAACGTTCAAAGAAAAACACCAACCAGTAAATGAAGTGTTAACAAGGATTTTATATCTAATCTAATTAATCAATTTAAATGTAAAATATTGAAATGATTTACGATTTACGATTGAGTGTATCACTCAAAAAATTCTACTGCTTCTGTAGACATATTTGAATGTGTGAAGAACTTTAGGTTTAACTGATTAAAAAAAAATACGTTTTGTATTAACCACAACCCCCCCCACCAACCCCACACTGGTCAGCCATTGCAAAGTGAGATGATGCCATTTTCATTTGCATGTGCTTGCTAAGGGTTTTTAGTGAGTAGTTAGGTTATAAAAGTTTTAGTGAGTTTGTTTTTATTTTTCACCGAGAGGCTGTTTGTGAGTACCGAAAAACATTTCAAGTAGTTTCAAGTAGTGTTTCAGTATTTTACTCATGCATGGGTACCTCTTGAACACCTGAAAGGCGAATTCAGCAGACATAATTTGTCTATTAATTTGGTTTATTCTCTTTTTCTTCATCAAAAACATGTTTACGGATATACAAAAGACATTATTTTAAACAATTTAGGACATTTTGTCTTTTAACCTGCAAGATTTCGAGCTCGGCTTTTTTATTTGTCTGGTCATTGTTCTCGCTTTTTCCCATCAAGGGACTGATTGTAAGCATTGTGCTTCCAGAGGAGCGAACAGTGCAACAGGACGACAACAGTTTAGTAAATCTGTGGAGTGAATTCAAACTAATGTAACCATGTTTTATAACGTTAAGTACATGTACATTGTAGACAAAACAGAATTAAATAACTGGCATGATAATGTAATATTGTCAATATGTTTTTTTCTTTGTTCTTGGGTGTCATTGACATGAACAATATCAGAAATTCCAGTAGGAATCCTCTGTTTTGACCCACAAAGTCCACAACTAAACCTTTCTTGACTGTACATCATTTTGAAAATTAATTTAGTGATGGAACTGGACAACATGCCTCAGGCCTTCTGTCTTCTTTTTGGACTGATTTATGCCCTGCAATTGAACTATAAAAAAATAGAAACAAAAGATGTTTAAAAAGCATGGTCCAGCAGGTATTTCTTTAATTAGGAAAGGTGGACTCTTCTTTTTGGTGTGAAAAAAAAAAACATTGGCAGACTTGTTTTAAACTTAAAAAAAAAAATTCTTGTTTGCTTTTTTTTTATATGATTTAATGTAAGTAAAAAGATAAGTGAAGTAATGTGACAGAATAAGATAATCAAAAGCATTTAGTCTGTTCAAATGACTTAAAAAATTTAAGTTATGTTCACACAAGTGTGACTTTTTTTTTAAGTAAAAAAAAACTGTTTCCCTCCACTTTTTTTAAGTAAACTCAACTCATCCGGGTTCAGAGTGTGCAGGCCGGAATAAGACCGATTCCCAATGAGTATACCTGTACATTAAATAGAGTGCAAAACATTTGGAAGTACCTTTAAATCAAGTAACAAAAACACACCGCAGCATGAAGCACTGAAAACCCAGGAGATCTCTGGGTTTTAACTCCTGTCCACTTTGTCAGCTGGACCTGAGACTTACTAACACACTAACCCCCTAACATACAACATTCTCAGACCAGCACTGCTTAGCAAAATCCAATAAGAGTCAACCAAATTACCAAACAGATGAGAAGAGTGTATTTGGAGCACTAGGACAGTCTGACCAAATCCCAGTCCAGATTAGACTGCTGATTGCCCTAAACACTTTAAGAGATATAGTATAAAGCAGAGAAGATGCTGACCAATCTGGACATAAAGAATCTGTTTGCCTAGAAAACAGTATCAGTGTTGAGGTTCAAAATTGAGCTGCACATTATCTTTCACTGCAAAAAAAATACCAACAAGATAGAAACATCTTCACTGGAAAATGACAAAAAATTGTTAATCTCTACACCTTTCTAGGTGAAGAGTAACAAAAGACCTTTTTAGGATAAGGACAAATACAACACTCATTGCAGACTATGATATGGTGAGAGCTACAAGAGATAGAGTGAGACACACAGTGTCCTAAACACACCATGAATATTCACCACATAACATGTTAATATATGTACATGCCAGGTTTTTTGTTATTTTTTTATGGTATCTTTTTTGGTCGGTTTGTTTGTCTGATTATGTTTGTAACGTGTATGTAGATATAATATATATTATATTATTATATATATTATTAATATATATGTAACTGATTTGTATAAATATAAGTTTAATCTAAATGCCCTGCAATTCCTCTACTTTGGCAATTCTAAACATCCATTAAAGCACCGTTGAACCGAACTGTAAGAGAACGAGGGAGAGAGAGAGAGAGAGAGAGAGAGAGAGAGAGAGAGAGAGAGAGAGAGAGAGAGAGAGAGAGAGAGAGAGAGAGAGTATGTGATGATGCGTGAGTGTTCGTCTCCTGTTAATCCAGCACTTTTATCTTTGTTAAACGTAAAAGCGTGTGTGCGCATCTACACGTGGCACGTTGGGCTTGTGCTCTCTCGTTAATAGTCCTACCGCATGTAACAGCTGTCTCCTCCCTCAGCTCTCGCCACACAGGCCGCCAGTGAAAGCAGGAACAGGCAGACGAAATGTCACCTAGGGAGAAAGGAAAAATGTTCCTCCAACTTTGTTTAAGGTTCGAGCGAGTTGAGCTTGATTGGACTTGGTGTTTATGCCACCGGTCCTTATATGAAAGCACCGAGCTGGCTTTGACAGCTCCCCCGTTCCTTTGCTGCCTATGTATACGGCAAGATGTTTTTTTTTCCCTCTCGCAGGTGAGGGAGAAAAGGTTAGAGACTTGTTCTCACAATACAAGCAGCCAGGACCGTCGTCCTCTAATTACTGCAGCTCTGCTAGCTCCTGGTGCCGGGCTGACACACAGGTTCCCCATAGGCTGTTACGAACAGATCAAAACACAAAAGTGATCAGTTATTAGACTGGAAAAAGAAGCCGGAGTTCGGCACCATCATTGTTCCATGACAGCACCTGGTGCTGAAACTGCTGGGTTAAAAAAAAAGAGAGAGAGAGTGATTCATAACTGTAGCATTTAATACATTTTGCAGTTGGGTCATTATATGGTTTGGGCAGTCTGATTATTTCAGTGGGTATGTAAACAGAAGACTCTATTGGATTAAGATTGTTATGAGTTTGCAGGATAATAATGAGCACTATTACATTGTTTTGAGCAACCAGCAACACTGAGCCAGTTCTGGCTCCAATCCCATAACAAGAATTAAAGGGGTAAAAGTGCTTTCTACTTGTTACATGTACATTACAACACATCACATATTCCAGCGAAGGGTCCAAGGCAGCAAGGCGATGATGGGTCTCGAACCCCTCGACCTTCCGATCAGTAACCCAGAGCCTTACTACTGAGCTACCACTTCCCCTATACACAATACTATACTATATGGTATAGTATACTATACTATTCAAATAAAAAAACATAAAATGATGAAGCATTTAGTAACGCGTGTACCGAAACAAACATAATTAAAGTGATTCATAGCAAAAAAAAAAATTCCACCACATGAAGTTAATTATTTGGTAATATATGCGCATGCCCAAGAATATTTTTTTTTTTTTTTTTTTTTTTTTTCATAATGCAGCAATTCACCAATGACTACAATGTTATAAATAATTAAAGTACAGCCTCTTCTTTTTTTGTTCTATCCAATTTAGAATATTAGTTGATGTTAAAGCAGCTATAAACAGTTTTTTCCTTTGCATTTTCTCTCTGTTTTTCTTATAAAAAAAAAAAAAAAAAACATTAACTGAAAAATTTCAAAGCATAACATTACTTATTCTAAAGCCTTTGCTTTAATGGACATCATCTCACCGACTGTGCTACAAGTCACAGACACTGATGTCCATGAAGGCTAAATGTATCTCCAGAAATGTTTTCCAGAATGTTTACTTTGGTAAAATAATAAGTATAATTAGCCTGTAAACAAGCTTTAACCACAGAAACAATGATATATTACATTTATGACATGTGGTAGACACTATTATCCAGAGCGACTCACATGGGCCCAGATGCAGCAGCATGGGATTTAAACTTATTTCTTTTTTATCAAAAAATCCAGCTTCATAACCAATAAGCAATCAATTCCCACCAATACAACATGTGCATGTATATAAACCTGTTATTTGTATTGCAGCGATGAATACTGTCAAAGCTGCAGTTACAGAAAATTAATCGAAGCCTTGTAACCATCAATATAAAAAAATCAGCAAGTTTCCAAGATGAAAATAAAGTAGTAAAGACAAAACCCAGATATAAAATATTTTTTTCTTTTTTTTTTATGGGCATAAATTCCACCCGAATAATTATTATTAATAATTAATTTAATTTATCATTTAATTACTTAACCATTACTACAAACATGAGTAGCTTGCCCAACTGCAATCCTCGATTCCTGACAGACCTGATTGAAAAGTCAGCAGTTTTTAATATTTAGGAACCTGTATAGATAGTCGTTTTAGATTTGTAGAAAGACACGAAGGCAGCTGAATTATATTTAAACAAAATGCTTTGATTATTATAGCGAATTCTTCCCATCTTTCACACTTTCAATTCCAGTTGTTGTTTTTAAAAAAACACGCTTTAAATAAGAAAGATTTGCAGCATCACTCGATGCCATTTTCATAGTGTGCACAGTTTTTTTTATTGCCATCTCGTCATGAACACACGCAGAAATAACATTACTAGAGTCAAACCGCTTACCAACTTGGAACAATCCATAATTATTGAGGTATTAAATTAATTCATTCTCTTGCACCAACAATTATGCGTCACTTGTAATTCTTCTTTCTGGCTCCAGTGCACTGCAGCATCCAATGCTTTTGACTTAACCTTGATTTAACACCATCTAGCTGAGGAGGAATAAATACAATGTTTAGCTGAGGGAGGATTATTAATTATTACAATCATGCACGTGTGTGTGTGTGTGTGTGTGTGTGTGTGTGTGTGTGTGTGTGTGTGTGTGTGTGTGTGTGTGTGTGTGTGTGTGTTCAAACATAGACTATAATGAAGGGTGGTGGGTGTTAAAGGGGTTTATGAATCGCTGGAGGTGCATTTAGTGGGTGGGTGTTGGGGGGGGGTTTGGATAGTGGTGAAAGAAAGAAAGAAAGAAAGAAAGAAAGAAAGAAAGAAAGAAAGAAAGAAAGAAAGAAAGAAAGAAAGAAAGAAAGAAAGAAAGAAAGAAAGAAAGAAAGAAAGAAAGAAAGAAAGAAAGAAAGAAGTGGGGGAATTTATGCTTTGGAAAAGACCTTGCTGATTGCTGAGAAGGTACAGAACCAATGACGGCATCAGAGGTTTAATTTAAAGTGTGTTTCTCACTAGGCTGCTCACAACACTTAATTAAACTCTTCTGTTTTGGCAATGACAAATGCTGCGGAGCGGGAGGATGGCGGCTGGGCTGACGTTGGGGCGGCTGTAATTTCTTTCATGTGTAGCGAGAGCCAGATTCAGGTCAGAAAGAAAAGAATTAAAGAACTAAACAAGATTTCGGCTGCTGAGGGCCCAGTGACGGGCTTTTCTTTCACATGAATACTCTCTCTTCATTTGCCCTCGTTTGGCGGGAGTTTTGTCATAGATTTATGGGGGTTTTGCGGCGACGCCAGCATGTTTGCATAGACCTCGCTCTGCTCCACTGTACTTCCCATTTTCGCCTCACATCAGAGGGGAAATTTCAGCCTGTCAAAGCAGCGAGTCACACCATTTCTTAACTTACAAAATCTACAACACAATGAGCGATCGACTTTTGCAACGTATGTCTGAGAAGAAAAAAAAAGGATTTTCTTTTTTTTTTTTCTTCTTGATAACATGCAAGTTTTGTTCCAGATGTGGGTACATTTGTCATCTGTTCCCCTAACAGTGATTTCTGGGGCCTTGGTTCACCATTCTCCATAATCACATGCTGACTCCAAACACAGCCTGAACATAAGCATGACAAACCTTTAATGTAGTCTCGCCTTCCGTACTGTGCAATGCGTCATCTACTTTGCTGAAAACAGAAACCCATTTGCTACGACACAACAGCTTATTTGCTTTTAATACAGTGGCAAATCCATCATTCTTGCATTTCGGGTGACTGCTGGAAAGTTAGAGGCGCTGGCTCCGTGGCCCAGAAGCAGTCAAAGCCAGTCACTGGAGCTGGGAAATAGACATCCCCTTTCGAAAGCCGAAAAGCCGCTACAAACGGCATACACATGCCTGCGAGGCAGCAGCAGCAGCCCGAGCGTTTCCTTCTGTAATGCAACACTCACTTTAACTAACACACCTCCTTCACTCTTTATGGACTTTTATGACTTGAGTCAATAATATCCAGGCAGGTACATGATTTTACTCTAGACATGGCAGTCTTACAGTTTATTGTGTAAAAACGCAGATATGAATAAGTTGTGATTTCATGAATCAGTGGTTATAGAAATGGAAACCGCCCACAATGAATTTTCTTTACATTCGACGCCAAACCCCTGGGTCAAACAACAATCTGCGACCATTAGGTAATGCATAGTTAAAGACTTCTATACATTTATAGTCTGCTGAAAGTTATAGTCAAACTGCCATTACCTACAGCTACATAGGAAGCCACTGAGCATATATGATGATACACTGTGTTCTTGTTTATTAAAATATTTGCATTATTACAAATCTAATCCTTTTTTTAAATGGCAACCCTGTATTATTGGTTTTCTTCCTTGCTGATAACCCTTCCGTTATTATTAATTTTATTATAGCTGATAATAGATGACTCATGAAAAAGGGTGTTTTACACAATAAATGTTGAATGTTAAAGCTATCTTCTTTCATTGCTCCACGGTCTGGTTCTGTTGCCCACTGTGGTACTTTTAGTGGTGTACTGGGCTCAGCATCGGCACTCTGACTGGTATGTCGCTACTCAGCCTCATGCACAGCAAGCTGTGTTCTAACACCTTTCTATCTGAGCCAAGTATTAACTTATAACAACAGTAGCTATTCTGTGCTCATGGACCAAATGGTTAGTCTTCACTCCCAATGGGGAAGAATTATTACGCCTTTGTTGCTTGATGAGAACCAAGCTCACATTCAAACTCCATATAGAAGAGCACTTCCACAACTCTGACCCCAGATGCATGTGGAAAGGCATCCAGACCATCACAGACTACAAACCGACACCTCGAACTCAACCAACCAGCAGTGCCTTCCAACCTGACAAACTCAATCACTTTTTTGCTTATTTCAATCACAGCATAGGACATTTCACCTCAACCACTGATTCTTTTACTGCTTACAGTTCACTCTCACTCTCACTCTCCACAAGAGACGTCTATTCAGCGTTTAGCAGAGTGGATGCACGTAAGGCAGCTGGTCCAGACGGCATACCGGGACGTGTTCTCAGAGCATGTGCTGGACAACTGGCACAGGTTTTTACTGACATTTTCAACCTGTCACTGGCCCAAGCCACGGTTCCTACATGCCTGAAGACTACAACCGTCATACCAGTGCCTAAGCACTCAGCTGCCGAATGCCTGAATGACTTTCGCCCAGTTGCACTCACCCCTATCGTTATGAAGTACTTTGAGAAACTGGTCCTGAATAACCTCACTGGGGGCCTACCACCTACACTGGACCCACACCAGTTTGCCTATCGCCCGAACAGGTCAACAGAGGATGCAGTTTCCACGGCTCTTCATTCAGTGCTCACCCACCTGGATAAAAACAACACCTACATCAGAATGCTGTTCATTGACTTTAGCTCTGCATTCAATACTGTCCTCCCCACTGTACTGGTCACTAAGTTTAGTGACCTGTGTATCTGCACCTCCATTTGCAGATGGATTCTGGACACAGACCTGTTAGGTTGGGCAAACAGGTATCCTCAACCCTCATTCTGAACACTGGCATCCCACAGGGGATGTTCTGAGCCCACTACTCTACTCCCTGTTCATTCATGATTGTGCTCCTTTCCATAACTCCAACATCTTCATCAAGTATGCAGATGACGTCACCGTGGTCAGACAGATCAGCAACGATGACAAATCGGCATGCAGGGAAGAGGTCCAAAGCCTGACAGCATGGTGTGCCATCAACAACCTGACCCTCAACAACACGAAAACTAAAGAGCTCATCGTGGACTTTCGAAAATCTAACAGCAGGAGACATTTCCTATTCTACATCAATGGAACTAAGGTAGAGTGAGTCTCCAGCTTAAAGTTCTTGGGAGTTCACATCTCCAAAGATCTGTCCTGGCACCAGAACACTGCAGCTCTGGTTAGGAAGGCACAATGCCTGTACTTCTTGAGAAGTCTCAAGAAAACTCATCTGTACCCCGGGGGGGACGAGTTTCTACCACTGGATCATTTAGATCATCCTGACCAACTCTATCACTGTATGGTAAGGAGGCTCCATCTATCTATTCTTCTGTTACTTGGCCCAAGCAAGTCTCTTTGGTGTGTTTTTGTTTTGAAGTAATGGCTTATTTGCCGCAATTCAACCATGAAGGCCTAATTCACGCAGTCTCGTGTGAACAGAGGATATTGACATATCGAGAAGCATTTACTTATGTCATCGTTCCTGGGATGGGCCTTTTTCATCATAGCATTTGATGGTTTTTGGTGACTGACCTAGGGGATATATTTTATGTTCTTCTGATTTTTAGATTGACTGACCTTAATTTCTTCAAGGTATGATGGACTGTCTGTTCTCTTTCTATAACTGAGCGTTTCTTGTAGTAGTTGTAGTACCATTAATAGGGATATTGACTCTGTATTCATCCTTTCCTCTGCTCTAAACAATTGATGATCTTAAGCACATTAAGAAGGCAAGAAATGTCACAAAAGAACTCTTGGTAAGGGACACAAATCCTTCCAGTTTGTCATCAAAGTATAATGTAGCTACATTGAGCAATATATAAAACATATTGTGGGCTTTTTAACACTTTTTTGTTTACTACATAATCTGGATCTATTCAATATTAAAGTAAAATGTTGAAAATAATAAAAATTAAGAAAAAGCAAACGTCCAATCTCAAAATATATATATATATATATATATATATATATATATATATATATATATATATATATATATATATATATATATATATATATATATATATATAAATATATATATATTAGTAATATATTAGTAATATATTAGTAATCATGATATCATCAAACGTGCCTGCACAAAAACAGTGAATGAGATGAGTAAATATTTGATACTATATACCCAAGTTTCACCCTATTATGTCCAGCACTACATTCCCTTTTTCATTAGTGTTGGAAAAATATGTAACCGTCAAACACATTAATCCTGGCTATATTTAAAAAGAAACAAGAAAAAGACAAATGACCTTCCAGATTTGCATGGTAATATCTGACATAGTAAAAAAGGAGGTTTTTTATATCCAGGTACCAATGGCAAGCAAAAAAAAAAAAACACTGTGGTTGGTGACTGGAATACGGATCACATTTCTAAGTCCAGACTTGGAGAACAGAAGGAAAACCAGTGTGTATTTCTGTACATCGGGTAAATGACAGTAAAAAGAGAAAGAGCGCGAGGCAGAGGCACCGTGTGGAGTTAACCATGCTGCACTTTTGTGTGTTCAGTAGCACAAGCCATTAATCATGACTGCACGCAGCGGCCATATTGTTCTGTGTAGCTGTGCTGCCTTCATTACGGAGGCCTAATTAAACAGCTCTGTGAACTGGAATCTGAGATTCCACTGCTACAGATTATCATTAATTATGGTGAAAGTGTTGGAGATGTTGGACTCAATTATCCCGAGCCCAGCCCTGGCAGGCTGTGATTCATGGCCTCGGCCGCCCGCCTGACGCTTATCACACCACTCCACTTTTGGAAATTGGGCAATGCCAGCCAACAAACTAAGAATTATGTGCTGCTTTTTGTCATTACAAACATGTTGGAGGGGCAAGGAGCAATTAAGTGCCAGGGGTGTTTCACAGGGAAATGATGATGAGAGCAGAGAGAGAGGAGAGAGGGGAATTAGCTCACTAAAGTTGGTAGAAAGACAGTCACAGAGAACGAGAAAGACACAAATATATGGAAAGAAGTGTGTGTGTGTGTGTGTGTGTGTGTGTGTGTGTGTGTGTGTGTGTGTGTGTGTGTGTGTGTGTGTGTGAGTGTGTGTGTGTGTGTGTGTGTGTGTGAGAGAGAGAGAGACAGAAATATACTTTGGAATTAAATTTTTTCTATATCATTGTTTATATCTTATTTTCTATATCTATATCATTTTTAACATTGAACTTTTTTTGGTATTTGCCCACTGATCCAGCTTCAAAAGTTCCAGATATCATGTACTGCCTTTGCTATCTGCTCAGTATAAACACCAAAAGAATTTACAGGTACTCAGCAGTCACTCTGAAAGCCATGTTATGCAAATTTACTTACCATTTTTCAAAGAATGTGACTTTATTTTTGCTTAGAAACAGAGAAATTTAAGTCAGGTAAAATGATACGAAAATACAAAACCTGATTTTCAGTCAGCCAGTATGTATGGTTGATAACCAAATTATTTGTTTAACCATTAGTTTTTTCACTGTTGAATATGAAATATATCAGGAGTGCCAACATTTACTCTTCAACTATAACTTTTAACATTTGTTAAAAGCAACAGGCTGATTAAACATGGATGAATTTCACTGAGCTGTAAAGGACAAAACAAAATGAAAGTCAAGCATTTGCTCATTTGAGGTAACTTGCAATTCTTGTTAGCATTAGCATGCATTAAGGGAAATTGTGAATACACAAGACTGTCTTGTAAGCAAACAGAAAAACAAGGAGAACTGGTATTTTTGATTGGTCAAAAAAAAAAAAAAAAAAGGAACTGATTAAATATGTAAGTTTGGACTGTTTGGAGTTTCTTAACTAACACATATCTGACTTTTAGGGACTTCAAGTAATCCATGGGATATATATAAATGCCCAGGTGGGCAATGGCAGAAAAAAGAATCCGGAACACAGAACATGGGGCAAGAGAAGCTAGCTTTACATAGAGAAATATATGCATAGACAATGAAAGAGAATTATGAGTGAAACAGAGAACAGATGAGAACAATTATGAAACAAATTTGGACAAAATCACTGATAAGACAGTAGGTGGAGTCAAAAAGACACCACAGTAAAAGTGACATGGCATTACAAGGGGAAAATGAGGCAAAACTAAAACTGAATCAAATCAGGATGAATGGAGTGGTGGATGTGCAGTTTTGTGTTGACTGGTGGGTTTATGGTAAGGGAAGTGTTCAGAAACAGGGCCTGGGATAGACAGTAAGCTTGTGAGCTTGAGGACATACAATACTTCATATTCTTTTTTTTATATATATGAAAATCAACCATTGTGTGTGTGGAAGTGTGTGGGAGGAACATCAGAGTGAACTTCATATATGAGTTTATATACAAATAAAGTCAACATAATTGTCTGAGAGAGACATGAGGTTTGTGTGTTTATGAAAAATGTAATGTTTGTGTTTGTTTTTTTTCTTAGGAACAACTTCTGTTATAAAATCAGTTCGTTGTATACCTTTAACTGACATCTTTACCTTTAACTGACATCATTGTACACTTTTTAGCATCTTATAAGACAATGTTACAACTGTGAGGAAGAATGCACGGGAGAAGACAAGGTGGGAATGAAAAGGAGAGAGAGGCAGAGCGATTGCATTGCTTTTTTTTTGTTGCTGAGATAGAGATAGACAGAAGCACGTCTTCTCTGCCGGAGAAGCGTGCAGCTCATTGCGAATGTAATACACTGCTCTCGAGTCACAGGTCAGCTGGCAATCTGAATTTTAAAACGAATATGAATAATATTCTGTTTTATTTTGAAAATGAACTTTCTGCCCTCTATCATGGATCCAATATATGTCTTAATCTTGAGGGCGCTACCTGCCAGGGGGTCCTGCACAGGCCCTTTGACTTCGGTTCCTAATAAGGAAATGTGTGCTTTCTCATTCCGTCATGTGTTTTTATACGGTCCTGCAAACACATGGGCCTGGACACACACACACACACACACACACACACACACACACACACACACACACACACACACACATTCATACCTACATCCATACACATATATGTACACACTCAAATATATGGTCCCACACACAAGTGCACTGTCACCAGATAAAGCCACACTTGAATTAGCATATTTACACACACATACGCACACACATGCAAACACACAAACACACACACACACACACACACACACACACACACAAACACACACACACACACACAGTTGGCCTGCATATTAATGCAAGTGGTAAAGCATGAAAACAATTGAGCTTTTCAGCAGTCAATCCTCTACCTTATTCATGCGATTAAAATGTTCTTTTCAGCCGAAAATAAAAAAGCAATCTGTTTACCTGACCACGAAACAGCAGGTTAAATGAAAAACCTACTGAAACTGAAGAGAGATTATGTGCTTCAACATGTTTATTACATAAAAAATAAATAAAAAAATAGAAATCGGTATATACTGTATATTCATGCTTGCATTTTTGGCCACTTGAATTAAAGTGAAGTCTTTTCGAATGAATCGTGATGGAAAGCATGGATTCAAAAACATGCTACATTAAACTGGACATAAATGCAAAATCATTTTTACGCTCATGGAAAATCTATGGCATTTCTCTCTCTCTCTCTCTCTCTCTCTCTCTCTCTCTCTCTCTCTCTCTCTCTCTCTCTTTCTCTCTTTCCTTCTCTCTCTATCTGAAACATCCCCCTCCCCTTCCCTCCATGTCGCCCCAGGCAGTACATTACAGTACTTTCTCCACTCCAGATTAGAATGATGCCGTGTGACATTAAGAACATATTGTACTTCACTGCATGATGCAATACATAGTCATATATGAGGCCGGAGTTCTTATTGAAATAGACAGCCTCTCTTTCTCTCTCTTTCTCTCTCTCTCTAAATTTGAAATGAAAAAATGGAACGAAAAAGACAGATCAGCTTATTTTGACAGTGTGGATACTGCAGCATATTTACTGCATATATACTGTATTTTTTTTTTTTTAAATGACCTACTAAAAATATATTATTTACAGAAAAAGGTTAAATCTATGTACTGTAGAACCCCAGAGGTTTTTTTTTTATATTTAGAACTAAAAAAAGAAAGTAGGTATTAAAAGAGTCTTTGGGGAAACTATTTTGCAATATGTGTTCCAATATTAATTTTATACTACAGATATGTATCTCTTTATTTTTTTGTATTATTATAGAACACAACATTTATTGTCTTGATTTATAGGTACATTCTGTGCTGTGGAAGGTACGCAAAGCAAAGTTCCTGTTATCATTTGAAACAGTTATAATCACTAACACAGGTTTCCTCCCTGTTAAAGACACAAATAAAATATGAAACTTATGTACTGATGGTAGACAGAGTACACTGTTCCTGTACTTGAGGAAAAAGATAAATTCTTTTTCTTCTTTTGGCTGCTCCCATTAGGGGTCTCCACAGCGGATCATCCGTCTCCAAACCCCCCTGTCCTCTACATCTGCCTCTTTCAAACCAACTTCCTGCATGTCTTCCCTCACCACATCCATAAACCTCCTCCTTGGCCTTCCTTTTCTCCTCCAGCCTGATAGCTGATACCAATATACCCCATTTCCTCCTCTGCACATGTCCAAACCATCTCAATTGAGCCTCTCCCACCTTGTCTCCAAAATGTCCTACAGTACATGCACGGTCCCACTAATAAACCAAAATCCTTTGCTTAAATATTACTCAAGGGAAAAAAAGTATTCCTTTTACATTTCTACTTGATTAAAAAAGACAAAAGCATGTGATTTTAAATATATTTAAGCATCAAAAAGAAAAAAAATTACATCTTGTAATATTTTTCTTGCTGATTTCAAACATTACCTCATGATTTTTTATTTCATTTGCATTCATTCAATGCATTTATAATAAAAAGTGGCAAAGAAAGTGGAGAGCAACCTTCTGAACTATTTAACTAGGAAAGAGCACTGTCTTTACAGCTGCACCTTAAGATTTTGGGATAAATGTTATATAACAAAAAATATAATAATAAAAAAAATATATATAAGACAAGTTTTGTTTCAGCAAATCTTTATTCCTTTTTTCACCTTATGACAAATAACAAAAAGCAAAAGCAGTAATTTATGAGAACAATATTATTATTTTTTTTAATTTAGGGACTAGTGTTCTTTTACCTGATACTGTACCTTTTGATGGAGTTTTCTACAGAAACAGGAATGTTTCCTACAGTTACATTCACACACTGAGAGAAGCCTTAAACCATTCACACTTTTTTCAATTCACATTCACATGCGTTTTGTGGTCTCAAATCAGTACTGAGGTACGGCAGGCTTTAATGTAGCGACTTAAAGGTTTTTCTAAATCAAAAAACTCTAATTAAGTATAAATACATGAATTATGTACTTACGTGCAATAAGAAACTAAAAATACTTCCTTACTGTCCACCATAGTCTTTACCTTTAATGTTCATGAGGCACTAACACTGGAGACTCCTTCAACAAGAATAAAGATTTTATTTTTTTTTACATTTTATATTAAGCATCTGTTATACACTCTTGTACTAGAATGACTAAAATAGATTAAAAGTATATACTCGTAAACTACAGCCGTAGCTGCATTTAAAGAAAATTAATTTACTATAATCTCTGACAAATAAAACATTTAGATTTTAACAGCACTATGATATCAATACAACTAATATTGTATCCAATCCAACAACATGTTTTGTTTAGTCTTGTTGCGTAATTCATCAGATGGTGGATGAAAGTGCGGATTTTATTTAAAGGAGAAAACAAGTAACAAACTAACAACCAAAACCATGAAGCAAGTAACACATATATAAAACATGACCACATGGAATTAGCATGGCAAACTTTCAAAAGGGCTGTGGAGAAACCAAAGACACGTAAATTAATCAAAGAAAAAAACGAAGCCATACCACAAAAGGGATTTAAAATACAGTATGCAGGACATTTTGTACATTTTTTAAGTAAAATATGCCGGCATGGTATGAAATGTCCATTGGGCAATTTCCCTATTAGTAAATAATTTCCATTAAGTAAAAAAAGAAAAATTTGTAAAAACATTTAGTCAATTCAACTGGCTAGTAAAACTAGATAATAGGTTTGCTGATAGTGGTACTTGACAGGTTTATGGCCCTGAACTACTCCCATCAACCACGGCCCCCTTAAATGTCATATCATATGATCTCTGCTCCTGCTCTGCTCACATTGTCTTGTAATTAGAACATGTTCATAAGTCCTACCTTTCAAAGCATTCATTGTACTATTGTCTATCAATGGTTGTTTCTACTGTCCTCAGTTTAAGGCTTAATCCTCAGGTTATGGTTTCTCTCTTTATTCTTTTTGTTTCCATGTTTTATTAATTAATGCACTTAATTAATTAATTGCATTAATGTATTAATTGAAACAATAAATAATCAGTAGCTTGGCACAATGTTAAGGTCCGGTGGAAGTCTTAATTTTTCAATTAAATATTAAATCAAATAAAATTTCTATTTATACAATGTTTAAACATTGTATAAATATATTTAAACGAGTGAATGAGTGAAAAGAAAAAGGTCTTTTATAAAATACCAGAATCAATTGATTATTTTCATATCTCTAAAAAGATGTATTTAAAGCTGTTTTCTCCAAAAAGAAATTTCTTATAAATCATTTCCGCTTGTTTTCTGGTCTGGCCTTTGAATATTTCTTGACAGTAAACTCCCTCATCTTTCCTCTCTGTGGTCCAAAACAGGCACTTAACTTTGACTGACACTAATTTTTACTACATGAAACTGTAGAAACCCTCTTATTTCCGAGCTTCTATCTGTCAGCCGATTACAAAAGACAGACCGGGTCACGTCTGCGGAGTGCCAGATCCGTTATCGTGTCAGATGGCTGCATTTGATATGACGCAGCGTTAGCCACTAACACTCCCGATATGAGACGAAGAGACAAGCGGGGGACCTGTCAGTGCCTGAACAGCATTGAACATCATGGCAGTGTCTGATCTCGGGTGTGCGATTCTGTCACACCGCCAAGCCCGCACCAGTCAACACAAATAAATACTGAACTGCCCGAGCTGTAATGACAGAGAGGGATCTGGGCATTACTTTTATTTCAACCCTTACAGATGACATGATGTGAAAAACGAGCTGGCATCTTGTCGAGGGCCTATTAGTGAGCTCTCACAGCCTCACTATCTCTTTATCTGTCTCAGATTTCTTCCTCTCCATGGCAGACGCTACTTCTAAGTCACTCACTTTTATTGGCATACATACGGTGGATCCACTTTGTTGCGGAAAAAAATGACGGCTGCTGCTCGAAGTTCTATTCACCAGGATATTTTCTTTAACTCTGACCAAACATAATTATTTAGCATTGTAATTAACAAAATGAAAAAGCAAATGTAACTTTATCAGGTTTCTGACAAAGAATTCCCATGGTTGAATTACAAATCAATGTGCATAACGACATAACTGAAACCGTACCAGTCAATAGACAATATACAGTATATAGGACACACCAGCACACAGAAAATCTTAATCAGTCAAAGCAGCAATCAAGAGTTCAAGGGTAAACCGGAAGGAGCTGGAAAGATGCAGGGGTTTGGGGAAAAACCAAGCGCGACCATCACCACTACTGGGAACACCATCAGAAATGTGAAGCATGGTGGTGTTATGGTGATGGTTTTTTTTTTTTGGTGGGGCAACTCTATAA
This sequence comes from Silurus aristotelis, assembly GCF_946808225.1. Taxonomy (NCBI): domain Eukaryota; kingdom Metazoa; phylum Chordata; class Actinopteri; order Siluriformes; family Siluridae; genus Silurus; species Silurus aristotelis. The sequence continues at coordinate 27,082,507 of NC_139576.1, read as the reverse complement.
ATGAATCAGAAATACATGTGCATGCAGCAAAGAGTGGGGGGAAAAAAATGAATTTTTATCATACAATGCTCAAAAATTGTGAAATTGGTCTGTCAAGCAAAACAGCCATCAGCCCAAATGTTAATCCACTCAGGGGATAGCAATGTAGGCAGTTGTCCCAATCATTTTGTTTAAACGTCTCTGTAGACTGCTATTTAACTTCCATGAAAAGTTACTCCAAATATACATTGAAGAGCCTGCCTCTCTGTAAGCACAGCTCTCGCAGCCTGTGAGGTTAACAGGACAATCATTTTAGCACTTCAGTTGCCGGGGCCTCTGAATAACAGCCATTAAAACACACTCTGGGCTGCCACTGAAGGGAAATCAATGCATATCCCCTATCAGTGCCACAGTGTCACATTATAGTAGCTGGAATTGACACTGCTAATGAATAAGCGTTTCCCCTCCGCAGCGTCATACTCTATTGAATCTGACAGTTGACACAGATGCAGGATCACAGCTGAGGGTTTGGGGAAAGAAGGAGGGGGTGAGGGTTTGCCTAGCGATTCCGCTCTTATCCTGATCTAGGATCGACTTCTTTCGAATTCGCTTCTTAAAGATACACTGCACAAACTGACCTGAGGTCAGATCACAGCACGTGGCACTGAGAACGGGGGACACCGCAATAGACGTTTTCACACTTTGGCCCTTGTCTAATCAAAAGAGTGAAGAAGAGATCAAATTGACAGTCTCCGAACACTATGGCACCATCAGCACCTCTTAATAAACACCTGTCTATCAGAGAGAGAGAGAGTGAGAGAGAGAGTAAGTGGGGATGAAATCTCGCGGCTGAGTGGGAGTGCTTGACAGAGGGGAGCTATATAGACTCACTGATCAGCTGAAGTGCTTTTATAGGACATTATAACAGCAGTAGTGTGACAACACTTTGTGTGTAGAGCCAGACATGGGGAGGCAGTCTGTTTAACTCGAATACATTTTGTTAAATGATATGTAACAAATGCAAAATCTTCTTCTTCTTCTTCTTCTTCTTTCGGCTGCTCCCATTAGGGGTCGCCACAGCGGATCATCTGTCTCCATACCACCCTGTCCTCTATATCTGCCTCTTTTACACCAACTACCTGCATGTCATCCCTCACCACATCCATGAACCTCCTCCTTGGCCTTCCTCTTTTCCTCCTACCTGGTGGCTCCATCTTCAGCATTTTTCTACCAATATAATTCCTGTCCCTTCTCTGCACATGTCCAAACCATCTCAATCTCGCCTCCCTCACCCTGTCACCAAAACATCCTACATGTGCTGTCCCTCTAATAAACTCATTTCTAATCTTGTCCATCCTCGTCACTCCCAACGAAAACCTCAACATCTTCAGCTCTGCAACCTCCAGCTCCACCTCCTGTCTTTTACTCAATGCCACTGTCTCTAATCCATACAACATCGCAGGTCTCACCACAGTCCTATAAACTTTCCCTTTCATTCTTGCAGATACTCTTTTATCACAAATCACTCCTGTCACTTTTCTCCACCCACTCCACCCTGCCTGCACTCTTTTCTTTACTTTCCTAACACACTCTCCATTACTTTGCACTGTTGACCCCAGGTACCTGAACTCCTCCACCTTCTCCACCTCTTCTCCCTGCAACCGCATCACTCCACTGCCCTCCCTCTCATTCACACACATGTACTCTGTCTTACTCCTACTGACTTTCATTCCCCTTCTCTCCAGCGCATATCTCCACCTCTCCAGGCTCTTCTCAACCTGCTCTCTACTCTCTCCACAAATCACAATATCATCTGCAAACATCATAGTCCAGGGAGACTCCTGTCTGACCTCGTCCGTCAACCTGTCCATTACCACTGCAAACAGGAAAGGGCTCAGGGCCGATCCTTGATGCAGTCCAACCTTCACCCTGAACCAGTCTGTCGTACCTACTGCACACTTTACTGCCATCACACTGTCCTCATACATGTCCTGCACCCCCCTCACATACTTCTCTGACACACCTGACTTCCTCATACAATACCACAACTCCTCTCTTGGCACCCTGTCGTACGCTTTCTCTAAATCCACAAATACACAATGCAGCTCCTTCTGTCCTTCTCTATACTTCTCCATCAACATCCTCAAAGCAAATAAGGCATCTGTGGTGCTCTTCCTCGGCATGAAACCATACTGTTGCTCACAGATGGTCACCTCTTCTCTCGGCCTGGCTTCCACTACTCTTTCCCATAACTTCATGGTGTGACTGATCAACTTAATTCCCCTGTAGTTACTGCAGGTCTGCACATCTCCCTTATGCTTAAAGATCGGTACCAGCACACTCCTTCTCCATTCCTCAGGCATCCTCTCCCCTTCCAGAATCCTGTTAAACAATCTGGTTAAAAACTCCACTACCATCTCTCCTAAACATCTCCACGCTTCTACCGGTATGTCATCTGGTCCAACCGACTTTCCATTCTTCATCCTCTTAATCGCTGCTCTCACTTCCTCCTTACTAATCCTATCTACATCCTGCTTCACCAACCCCACATCCTCCAACCTTCTCTCTCTCTGATTTTCCTCATTCATCAGCTGCTCAAAATACTCCCTCCATCTTCTCAACACACTCTCCTCACTAGTCAACACATTTCCCTCTCCATCCTTTATTGCTCTAACTTGCAGTACATCCTTCCCAGCTCGGTCCCTCTGCTTGGCCAATCGGTATAAATCCTTTTCTCCTTCCTTAGTGTCCAACCTCTTATACAGCTCCTCATATGCCTTTTCCTTGGCTTTCGCCACATCCCTTTTAACCTGCTGCCGCATCTCCTTGTACTCCTGCCTACTTTTCTCATCACTCTGTCGATCCCACTTCTGTTTTGCCAACCTCTTTCCCCTAATGCTCTCCTGCACTTCCTCATTCCACCACCACGTCTCCTTGTCTTGCTTTCTATTTCCAGATGTCACACCAAGTACTTTTCTAGCTGCCTTCCTCATCACTCCTGCAGTAGTTGCCCAATCATCCGGCACCTCTTCACAACCACCAAGCCCCTGTCTGACCTCTTCCCTGAACCTCACACTACACTCTTCCTCCTTCAGTTTCCACCATCTTATTCTTCTTTCAAACCTTACTTTCCTCCTCTTCTTCTTCGCCTCCAAAACCATCCTACAGACCACCATCCGATGCTGTCTAGCTACACTGTCCCCCGCCAACACCTTACAGTCTCCAATCTCCTTCAGGTTGCATCTCCTACACAGAAGATAATCCACCTGTGTGCACCTTCCTCCACTCTTATATGTCACCCTATGATCCTCCTTCTTCTTAAAATACGTGTTCACCACTGCCATTTCCATCCTTTTAGCAAAATCTACCAACATCTGCCCTTCCACATTCCTCTCCTTAAAACCATACATTCCCATCACCTCCTCATCACCTCTGTTCCCTTCACCTACATGCCCATTAAAGTCTGCCCCAATCACCAATCGTTCTTTCCTAGGTACACCATCTACCACTTCATCTAATTCACTCCAGAATCTTTCCTTCTCCTCCATCTCACAGCCAACTTGTGGAGCATGATGACATTTATCATCATCCCTTCAACTTCCACCTTCACGATCATCACCCTATCAGAAACTCTCTTCACCTTCACTACACTCTTACTGTACTCTTCCTTCAGAATCACCCCTACACCATTTCTCTTCCCATCCACACCATGATAAAACAGTTTAAACCCACCTCCAATGTTCCTGGCCTTACTCCCTTTCCACTTGGTCTCCTGAACACACAACACATCTACCTTTCTCTTCTCCATCATATCAGCTATCTCTCTCCCTTTACCCGTCATAGTACCAACATTTAAAGTACCAACCCGAACCTCTACTCTCCTACACTGCTCCTTTTCCTGCCGTCTCTGTAGATGCCTTCCTCCTCTCCTTCTCCTCCTTCGGCCAACAGTAGCCCAATTTCCACCGGTACCCTGTCGGCTAACGATACCTGTGGCGGTCGTTGTTAACCCGGGCCTCGACCGATCCGGTATGAAATTCTCATTTGTGATCCGCATATTTGATTTGGCACATGTTTTACGCTGGATGCCCTTCCTAACGCAACCCTCCCCATTTACCTGGGCTTGGGACCGGCACTAAGAGTACACTGGCTTGTGCCCCCCTAATGGCTGGGTTGTAACAAATGCAAAATAAATGTCATTAAAACAAATATGAGGGTTTGGACATATGTGTGTGTCCGAGTGTAAATAAAAAAAAGCATATTGGACCTTGTGTATAGTTTTACTCTTTTATTTGGTCACCTGCCATTTCCCAGCCACTAGCTTCACTATATCCATCTCCAATTCGCTACCAGGATGGGATTGCATGCTTACATTTGTCATACGCCATTATCCAGAACGACTTACTACCGAGCAGTCAAGGGTTGAAGGCCTTGTTTAAGGCCCAGCAGTGGAAGCTTGATTGTGCATCTTAACCACTACGCTACAATTTCCCACTGGAAACAAGTTTTCATGGTCAAATTTATTATGATTCCACATTCAATTAAAGGAATTAAAGCTCTGACACATAAAGCTGTCCAATGGCATCTTTTCAAACTGCTGCTGTAGATCCATCTCAGACCACTGTATCACTCTATCTGCCTTGGCTGTGTTTGGCTAGTTTTGCTGTGATTGACAAAAGACAGAGAGAAAAAGAGAGAGTATGTCATCCCTTTCATCCTGAAAGCACTTCAATTTTGCTGTGATTGTCTGCTTTTTATATCAATTTAATTTCATCCATTTAATTTTCCTTAATAGCATCTTTTATGTTATGTTATCACCTTTCACTTACCTTTGTTGTTGCTAAACATCCTCCTTATATACCTATCACAATAGTTGTGGAAAGCCTACTCATGTTTGAAGTACAATACAGCCATTTCTTCCAAAAGTCAACATCACGCTTGTTAGTCAGCACCAGTGGCGGGTGGTCAGGACCAGCAAAGCCTTCTCTGCTGGCCTAAACACTATCAGAAGCACTACCTACATTTACAACTTAAATTCTAATATTTGTTCCATGAAATTGTATTAATTTATTTCCCAAAGTTTATTCTCTTTATTTTGTAGCATTTCTCTTGGCTGCACTGCTTCCAATACGTGTATGTGGATGTTAGATATTTTGATGTTTCAGATTTCAGCCTCTATGTGTGCCATGTCAATCTAAGCTGCCCAGGGCCTGCAAAGTCTGTACTGCTGGCATTTTTACCATAGCTCTGTTTCTTTCATTATCAGATTTCATATTTGCTTCACAGGGCTAGCTAGCTGGCCCAGAATAGCTTCAACATTTTTCCGTCCTCTGATTGGTTGGTCAGAGGGAAACCGTTACAGCCAATTTCAACTGGCAAAACACGTGTAGCGCTCTGCACACATTAAAACATCTGATTTAGATTTTTTTATGCCTAATAAATTGATTTGGTCTCAGACATAATTATAAATACATTTTCAAGAAAAGCTAGAGGGCTAGGAGAGGTCGCTAACCCCGAAGCTAGCTAGCTTGTCTCAGCCCGGGAAAGGGTTTGTTCACCACTTTCAAACCAGTGCCTACGAGCGGTACCACTGGCTTACAGACTCTGAGGAGTGGTGCAAATTGAGTATGCATCTCTGGTGAGTAGGTTGTATTTTATTTAAATTTGTAATGTTTTTGTCATGTTATTACACTAATATTGATTCTGAACTGCTCCAGATGATGTAGGTGGCACAGCTGCGGTTGTAGTGTAGAGGTTTGAAGCTTGCTTTAGTAAAATGGTATTCACCCTCCATATGCAAATATGGCCACTATTGTTATATTGCATTTTTGTATAGTATTGATGGTTTCTATAATTGTGACATGATAGTGGTGGTATTAAGAGGTGGATCAAAACAGGTACGTCCCCACTGAAGGCCCAGGTACCAAAAACACGGCCCGCCACTGGTCAGCACGGAGCAAAGGGGATTGCATAAATCAAAACGTATTAGATCATTCAGCTACTTAAAAGCCTCCATCATGGCTAATCGGATTTCTGCATTAGTTGCATAGTAATTATTTATTTATTTATTTTTTTACCAGATCAAACATAAGCTAAGAAACATGTTGTCTATATCTGATGCAGAGAAGCTCGTCCATGCGTTCATGACCTTCAGACTGGACTATGGTGGTCTAGGTGGATGTCCTGCATAATTAATAAACAAGCTACAGTTATTCCAGAATACAGCAGCCAGAGTTCTCACCAGAGAAAATATGACCATATAACCCCAATCTTATCATCCCTACACTGGCTACCTGTAAAGTTTTGAATCGACTACAAACTACTGCTACTTACTTATAAACATTAAATGGTTTAGCTCCTATGTATCTCTCCAGTCTTCTAACATGCTGCAATCCGTCACACTCCCTGAGATCTTAAAACTCCGGACTTCTAGTAGTTCCTAGAATAGCAAAGTCTACAAATTCTAGAGCATTCTCACATTTAGCTCCTAAACTCTGGAATAGTCTTCCTGACAGTGTTCAGGGCTCAGACACACTCTTACAGTTTAAGTGCAGATTAAAAACTTAGCTTTTTAGCAAAGCCTACACATAACACACATCACATCATAACCTTGTGCTCCAGAACATCTGATCACATGCACATTATCAACTTGTGCTGTTAATATCATGAACAGCAGCTACGCTAATTTCTCTCCACTGCTTCTCTTTCTCTCCCCATCCCGAGGCATCCTGAGGTTGCTCCAGCCCCAGTCACGTCCCACCTTATGAAGATTGTGGACCTTTAAAGAAGTGGATGCCAACCTCCCAAACATCCCGAACCATCTAGAGACGTACCAGTGCCAATTGGATTTTTGACATTAGACCTCTTTGAGTGTTTAAAGGCTCTGGCATAGAGAAGCTTGTGTTGGATCTGTGATGATTGCAAATGTTGACCTATTTTATGAGTTGCTCAAGTAGCTCCTAGTTTTATAACCACAAATGACTGTAAAAGACTGTTGGAAGAACATTACTTATAATCTTACACTCCAGTGCTCATGTTAGTTCTCACTCTCCAGTGTTCTGTATTGTTGAAAGATTTATAATCACACTCTTGATATCACCCAAATGAGGATGGGTTCCCCTTTTGAGTCTGGTTCCTCTTAAGGTTTCTTCCTCATAACATCTAAGAGAGTTTTTCCTTGCCACAGTCACCATGGCTGCTCATCAGGGATAAATGCACACCATTTACCTTATATACCACACACCTTTGATATTGTTGCACCATTTTTCTTTTCATGTGTTCATTGTGAAAAGACTGCTTTCTGATTACTGATTAGCATTACGCTCTAACTTTAATTTCATCAATATTTTTTTTAGCTCTCCTGTTCAATCTGTTACGGCCTTAGCTAAGTCTCTAGCCGTAGCCAGATTTAGTGAAATTACTTTTTGTTCATAGTCTAAAACTTGACTTTACCTATGACTGTTCATGTTCTAGTTAGGATGTGCTCCTGGGAAATTGTGGTCTGTCCTTCATTCTTTTCCTTTTACTGTAGTTACTGAACAATATGGTTTAAACCAAATAATTTAAGGCGTTCATCAAAACTTTTTTAGACATCACTAAAAAGGTGGGGAGAAAAAAAAAAAAAAAACAGCACCCTAAACTAAATTACAGTGTATGTTTATTTATGTCCCTACTCCATCCTGTTAATGAAAAGAAAAGAAAATATTGCAGACTCCTGAAGGGTGCAGAATGTTCCCAGGACTCGAACAAAAACTATGTGACAGGTCATGTTCTGTACCGGCTTCACTGAATAGCCATTGTGATATATGGAGTGTCTTTAGTGCCTGCTGCCCAGGGCAGATAACTACACATGCCAAGTATGCAGAAATCTGTGCAATTCAACAACTAAACTACTGAGGTAGAACAAAGTCATGAGAAATGCAACAGAACAGAAAACTAACTCTCTCTCTCTCTCTCTCTCTCTCTCTCTCTCTCTCTCTCTCTCTCTCTCTCTCTCTCTCTCTCTCTCTCTCTCTCTTAAAATAAATGCAATGTAAATAAAAGGAGCTCATTTTGCCCCAATCACTGTTAACAGGCAGGAAGAAAGTCTCTCAAGCCATATGAGGTAGACAGACAATCCATATGAAATATGGTAAATGGGGAAAATTACTCTGTCTATTCCTTAAAGAGAGACTCCATCATTGCTTAGATTCATCTCTCCAGCACATCTGTAGCTTTTAGTTTATACCAAATTTTTCTGTAATAAAAAAAAATACAAAGACAGTTACACAAGACTCCAGTTGACTTAAACCAGAAGTTCAATGCAATTTAACAACCCATTTTTATATACAAAAATTCAAATTTCCACCTTTGGAGAAGATATAAGAGGATTCCATTGTCTTGTTTTGGAAAAGTTTGTGAAATCTCCATTTTATTCATCTACATTGTTAACGCATGAACAATAAATAAATGAATAAATGATTCCCTATGGAAATGTAGTTCACAGTTATACAAATTCTGTACTGAATTCTAAACTCCAAGGATGCTACAGCAAACAGTAGCGGTCAAATGTTTAGAAACAACTTTTTGAAAAAAATTATTTTGCATTTTTGACATAAATTACAATTTCCTCTAACAGAGGAACTTAGATAAGACAGAAAACAGGAGAGAGAATATTAGCAGACTGCCTCACACCCATAGCCAAACATCAAGGTAAGAGAAGGTTGAAGATTGGAGACTTATTTCAAATTAAAGGAAAAATGAACCAACATGGCTATCATTCCATACTTCTCCATACAATGACCCAAAACAGATATCTAAGCTTTATCAAATCAAGTCAAGTAAAGTTTATTTCTATAGCGCTTTTCACAACAGACATTGTCTCAAAGCAGCTTTACAGAAATCAACAGTCAAGGTGAATGGTGTGCATTTATCCCTGATGAGCAAGCCTGTGGCTCCCTTAGGTGTTATGAGGAAGAAACCTTGAGAGGAACCAGACTCAAAGGGGGAACCCATCCTCATTTGGGTGACATCAAGAGTTTGATCATAATTCATATCATATCACAATGGCTCTATAAGTGTTATTTAGAGAACAAACAGTCGGCTGGAGTGTGATATACCATGGAATGATCTGCCCAGTCACCACACCTGCTCATGAACTGCTCTGGGATAAACCGGATCTCAAGGTCAAAAATAAATATCTAACAAGCAAATAATTTTTTTTTTTATAAAAGAGTCATTGCAAAGTATTTCAGCTGAAGGTTTGGAAAAACAAACTGTATTGTAATAGTATTGCTAACTCAGTCATTTGCAGACTGAGCTGATGTGTTCTGCAAAACCTATTAAATGTATGTGTCATACTTTATCCCAAAATATTACGTTCGAAGGAACTACAACTGAGTATTTATGGTATTACTAAACACAAAGTTTCAGGCATCATAATGATGAAGGAAGGTATGTTTGAGCTAGGTAGCTCATAATAATTGGCAAAAAAAGAAGCCTAACTTTTGGGAGCAACTGTAATGGACTGTGACATGGTAATTCTTCTTCTTATTCAATGAGGACTTGTATTGCTGTAACAGAATAAAAGTGTATTTAAGATGAATGAATAATTTGTGTTAACAATAGTTAAAGCTTAATGACTCCTCTCATGCCACTGACAATACTTTCCAGGATGAAAGGTGACATCAAAAGCCAACTTCTGCTAAATTTATTGCAATGAGGATAATTTTTTAATGAACTCTGACCCACCAATATGTATATACAGTATGTATGAAAAAGATTAACCAATTCAATTTTAAATCTTCACACTGATTACAGCAATGTCACATTTTATCCAACAAAAAGCTAAAAGTATATAAGGAACATATTTTCTAAAGCTGCCTGGTTCATGGTGTCACTGAGTATATGAACAAGTCTTGTAATTGAATGTTGTCATATACTGTTCATTTTTTTGTCAATGTAAATCCTATGTAGTTCTGCTCAATTCGTTATGTTCTGTATTTTATTTATGAAATTATAGCAAATAAATTTGTATATTATCTTTATATACACTATGTATTTTGTATTTATAACTGGTCTTCTATACATTGTACATATTCCTTTTATATATTTGCCTAATGCTTGCACAGATTTTATATAGATATGTCAATGTTTTGGTATTTTTTTTTGTAAAAAAAAAAAATTATATATATATATATATATATATATATATATATATATATATATATATATATATATATATATATATATATATATATATATTTGTTAGGGTTTTTTTGGTTGTTTTTTTATATCCAAATTCCATTCATCCACGCTGTCTGGATTTGGATTTCAGACTGCATTCTTTTTTGACAGAGGTCCAGGAAGTCCTCCAAGAGTTCTGATCACTCCAGTTCCTCCAATCCCCCATCACAGCCCCCAGTTCAATCTAATCTGGGACATGAACTGCTGAAGCTGAGGGGCTCCTGCTCTCCGGCGTGACACATGGGTTTACGAGCTATGGGCCTGTTCCTTGAAATCCTAGACACTCACTTTATTTCCCCCTTCATTTTCTCCTTAGTCTCTCTTCTTTGCTTGTTTTCTCGCCTTTTATTTTTTCCACCCGTGTCAGCACGCCGTCTCTGGGGCCACCGTGCCATTAGAAAGTCACCCGTGCAGCAAACTAGGCCTGCGGTCTCCAGTGAGTTTTCTTTGCGTCCTTTTCAGGCGTGTTTTCTGGGTAGGTCACTTCAACTAGGGCATGCACTGAACATTGTGTTTAAAGAGCTGATTTGTAGCAACTTGCTTCCTTTTTACAATTCTTTTTTCCAATTTCATTGTCACTTTTTTAGGTTTTTTGATGGCTTGGTGTCCCTCTGATGTCATGCGCTAGTTTTGAGACCATCAAAGCAATATTGGTTTGTTTTGAATCATCCATGAGACATTTAGTTTAGAAGTAAGCACCACTGAGTTGTCTAATATATAATGATACATTTGAAAAAATATGTTATATTTTAATGAGAATGAGAATGAGCATGATTTAAAAGGCACATCTCAATTATAAATGACGTTTTAGCTCTAAAATCAATTCAGAAAATACATTTTATAAAGTAATTCTTGTTATAAAAAGCAGGATAGCTTAGGGATAGCACAGAAGGTCTTGAGTTCAAATCCCTGTACCGCTAAGCTGCCGTTGCCCCTAACCCTCAACTGCTTATCTGCATAAATGAGATAATTGTAAATTGCTGTGGATAAGGGCATCTGTCAAATGCCATAAATGTAAATGAAAAAGCAGCAAGTGCTTTCGAGAGCAGTTCTGACAAAAAGACTACAACACACTTGAATAGGCAAAAAAGATTTTTTTTAAAAGCAAGAAATGCCTTGAAGGTTGAACATCATTTTCTAAAATAAAATGATCTTAATTAGTAATTTGATAGTATTGGTGATCAACATCACACTTCAGAGTTTTATGAATAATTGTCTTGTGCGTGTAAAATAGTAGTTTTTATCCACATTCTTATTAGTTCTCTCAGTAAGCCATCGGAGCCTGCGGATAAGGAATGCGGGGTCGTTTTGGAAGAGACCACGCCCATTAAACATAGGATAAAGGTAATCAGTCAGAAAGACTGTGTTGATTTCCAATACTGCTTTCCTCTAAGGGGAATCAAAACATCAGTGTGCACATATGTGTGTCCGTGTGTGTATGTGTGAGATGCTCTATAATGGGCCTGCATATCATCCAAGGTGTGATTCCATTTAGTTTTCTGGAGATCCACAAAATGGTCGATGGAGATAAATGATTGAATGAATCAATCAATTTGTGAATGTAATTCAATCCACTACACCTAGGAATAAAGTTGTTTATTATCTAGACATGCGGTGAATTGTTTGTAATGGAGGACAAGAGGGATGACTGACCATGTCTCTGTGAGAGAAACAGTAAATGTAAGTGACAGATGGATACATGGGGCCATGAGCAAAGCCTCTACAATCTATTTACACCAGAATTTTCTCATCGCAATGTTACCTTCTATTCGAGTGGGCCTGATCCCCCGCTGAGAGGAAGAAAGAGCAACAACTAGCGCCGTCAGTTCCAGTAACGGAGCTCGGACACACATGCACCCCCAGTCTCAGTGATACTAAACCGCCCTCCTACTCACATGACTTAACCTTGTACAATCATCAGACAGCAAGGTAGAGCCAGCATGTGAGGGGATAAAGCAGGCATAAATACAATGCATTATCAGGTTATTAGATTTAGCATACTTGATTTGGCAAACTGGGATATATACAGTATTTAATGCATTTTAAAGTGGGCAATAAATGGATCATTCTCAATTAGACAGGAACGAACATCCTGAGATTCCTTCCACTGCATAAGACCTGCACTTAATTCTTAATATGATATTATGAATTGGGTTAAATCTAGTGAGTTATTGAGAAATACAAGAGAGAGAGAGAGAGAGAGAGAGAGAGAGAGAGAGAGAGAGAGAGAGAGAGAGAGAGAGAGAGAGAGAAGAGAAAAAAAAAAGATTCCACACACACACTCACAACTATCACATTAATAAAGTCTGTTAGAGTCAAATAATATTCTTAATATAGAGCTCTTTTAATATGAGAGAGATCTGGAGAGCTGGATGGCAATATCCACTCGTGCTCTGGGTGTTTAGTGTTAATAGTCAACCCTCCGCTCAAATAGAGGCTGACAAACAAACCAAAGACAAACAGCCTCTCTCTCTCTCTCTCTCTCTCTCTCTCTCTCTCTCTCTCTCTCTCTCTCTCTCTCTCTTTTTTTCTGTCAGATTAAGCTGTAGGAGTGAGGCTCACGGTGCGTGGGTGAGACCAAAGCTCAGAACAAACAGGGACCCTGCTATGGCTTTGAAAATGATAACAGCCCCCGACAGAGACAAAGACTGAAAGAGAAACTAACGGGCAGGCCATGGCAGAGAACGAGTGAGAGAGAAAGAGAAAAAGGGAAAGAGAGGGAGAGGAAGAGACATCACCAGAGTCCATGACTGACGTCTGGCCCCTGTCTGGTTTACCTTTTAATGAGAGCGCCCACCTTTTCCACAGATCCGGCCCGGCTTTGGGAGACAGGAGGGGTGGACGACCTGCTTGTAGAAGCTTTCGATCATAAATGCTCTGGGAAATACGGTGGAGCTTCAGAGCCGGAGCTGTTTAAAGGAAAAGCGAGTGGATTCAGGATCAAGAGTCTTTCTGGAGGAATTTGAGTGTGTTTGAGGATTACGTCTGCATCCTCACTACAAAGCTGGCAGAGAGAGAGAAAGAGAGAGAGACAGGGGGGCTTAGCTGTGCATCACGATGATAAGAGTCATGATGGGGTTTTTCAGCACTTTTGAGCAACTTTCTAAACAAACACTCCAAAAAGTTACATTCAAAGTGCAACACATTAATATACACCGCAACCTAGCGATCTTACATTACGACTTAACAGTGATTATTCATTGCATTTCTATTTTTTAGTAAATGTCTCTCCTGTTATGCACGCAATTTAGCTTTTTTTTTTATTTTGTTGGAATGAATTCAGTAATAAAGAAACACACTGGAGTTGTGCTCAGAGCTCACAAGCAGGCTGTCAACGACGGATTGCGTTGCCAAAAATACAGATACTTATATATAATCAGTAGCAGTTAAGGAGAACTTTACTGTATAAACCTCTCTGAGCTTCATCTCTCAGCATTTCCTGGCTTCTAATAAACTCTCCAGGGAACTTCAGGCTACAAGAACTTAAGTGCATACAAACACATATACACACACACCTTGTTTTTTCAGCTGTACAGGTATATTTACAGCTGAACAGTTACATTTACATATACAGTTATATATATAATAATAAAAATTATACATAAATAATTTTTAACTGATGCACTTAGGTTAAAAATGATGCTTCACAATACAAAATGCATCTGATAGAAGTTGAATAATTGAACTTGATTTTTACTTTTTAAATACTTAAAGTATAGCAAAAAAAAATATTTTTATTATACTTGCTATATTTTAGTATTTAAAAATTAAAAATTAAGTTGTGACCAGTATTTTATATTTAGATTGATTTTACCACTGCTGCTATGTGAATATGATGTATCATAAATACATAAATTGTAACACGTAAATTGATGATTTGCTGTCTGTCCAAACCAAAGGAATAAAAGTAAACCATCTGTACCATGTTGAATTGCATAGATTCATTTTTTTTTTTTCCATTACATTGTTTGCAGTCACCTGACCATTGGAGTGAGGTTGTGATGATTAGTCAAGTCAGGTACCAATGTAAGTCTAGGGTGAAGTCAGGGTTCTAATTCATCTTAAAGGTGTTCAATAGGGTTGAGGTCAGTGCTCTATAGCAGGTCACTAAAGATCTTCCTCTCTAACCCATGGAAACCATATCTACATGGAGCTGGCTTTGTGCACATGCGCAGTGTCGTGCTAAACCAGGTCTGGATCTACTAAGGCATTGTATATTATAATACGCCACAAACTTTGTGGTAAAAGTTTGGGGAAGAACCACATATGGTTTGAAAAGTCAGGTGTCTCGATACATTTGTAAGAAACAGGATGTAACTTGTGTTGTGAACATTCCTCGATATTAAATTTTAACTCTACAGTACAAAATGTTTCAATTGCATTACATTATTCATTAATAAAACATTAAATATTATTGAAGATATCGACATGAAAGGATATCATTAAAATACAAGTAATATGCTGTTTGAAGATTATATGCACCAAATATACTGCCATAGTCTTGTCCTCATTACAGGTTGTATTATTTACTATTTACAGGCAGTTTTTTTTTTCCAAACATGAAAAAATGTCTCTTACGAAACTTGCCAAAGGTGTTCTTCATTAGTTGGATATTTCTTTCTGACCTTGCAATCCAGTTGATCCCAGAGCAGTTAAACAGGATTTAGGTGCAGTGACTGAGCAAATCATTCTATGATAGATAACACTCCAGCCACTGTAAGCTCTGTTATCTCTCTAAATAACACTTTCAGAGCTTAGACGTACATCGACCAGGCATGAATTTATGGCCCCTGATTGGGCATAA
The DNA here is from genome assembly GCF_946808225.1 of Silurus aristotelis. Taxonomy (NCBI): domain Eukaryota; kingdom Metazoa; phylum Chordata; class Actinopteri; order Siluriformes; family Siluridae; genus Silurus; species Silurus aristotelis. The sequence goes on along the minus strand of NC_139576.1, from coordinate 27,067,500 downwards.
CATAATGACCACCTGCCTAATATTATGTCGGTCCCCCTTTTGCTGCCAAAACTTCCTGACCCATAGAGCATTAACAACATTAACTTCTTCAGCAATTTGAGCTACAGTCTGTTGGATCGGACCACACAGGCCAGCCTTCGTACCACTGTTCCTTCCTTGGACCACTTTTGATAGACACTGACTACTGCAGACCAGGAACAGCCCATAAGAGCTGCAATTATGGAGATATATCCGGCCCAGCCGTTTAACCATTACAATTTGGCTTTCATTAAACTCCATTAAATCCACATGTTTTATCTGGTCGGTGTGTGTTTGGGTCATTGTCCTGTTGTATGGTGAAGTTGTTTCCAATTAGCCACAGTACAAGTATTTAATGGAAGCCATGTTGGTTCTTCAATCCTTTTTACCTGGAAAACGTCTTCTCTTACACAGAGGTTCTTCTGTTAGAGTCCATAGAACTTTATTTCAGTCATTCAATGTCCAATTCCTGTGCGCTTTTGCCTTTTACTGAGTTTGATCCATTTTATTGAGTTTGTTCATTAGCTAGTGGCCGTGAATTAGTTAAAAGTCTTCTTTATAATAAAAAAAAACTAAGATGATAACAATATAAAAATCCTATTTATAAAAATTAAGAGCAGGGTTTGTACATTTACTACTTGTAATACTATCACTGGTTTGTGTGATAGTGTGGACGTGTGCCCTAAAATACACCTGAATGTGGGGTACTGCAGTACGTGAATGTTGACATCCCACCCAAATACACTACTAAAGCACAGTGTAAGGAAAGAGGGAAAGAGAGAATGAGAGAGAATGAGAGAGAGAGGGTGAGCCCCCTCTTCAGACTGTGCTCAGTAGGGGATGGACTAACTATAACACATTAATGATTGGCACCCTGAGCCGGGCCACCTCCTCTGCTTTTGAACAGGAAATAAATTAAACAACAAAGAGCAGACTGACATTCACAATTCACACGCCAACAGAGTCTGTTTGCAGGACCATACCACACACACACACACACACACACACACACACACACACACACACACACACACTCATACATGCACATAATCTTTCTTTCTCTTCTTTCTTTCGCTCTAAAAAAGGAACTTCTTTTTCATACTGCTCCAGAAGAGTGTGTGTGTGTGTGTGTGTGTGTGTGTGTGTGTGTGTGTGTGTGTGTGTGTGTGTGTGTGTGTGTGTGTGTGTTGTTATTCTTTTTTGTACAGAAACCACTGCTTTATGTTACATCAATGTACTGAATGAAATTCTATAAGAACAGTGGTTTCGTGAAGTTCATACCGGTAAGAACTACAGTGCATGGATGGATGGATGGATGGATGGATGGATGGATGGATGGATGGATGGATGGATGGATAGTAAGGAAGATGCTCTCTGGTTTTTCAGTGCAATGTGAGAATCTTTTCTTTCTTTTTTTTCCATCAACATGGATAAATCAAGAATGAGCACTATGATAGATAGATAGATAGATAGATAGATAGATAGATAGATAGATAGATAGATAGATAGATAGATAGATAGATAGATAGATAGATAGATAGATAGATAGATAGATAGATAGATAGATAGATTTTTAAAATAACTCAACATAACACAACACCCTAAGTGATAACAGCTGTACATTGTGTAACTATGCAAAACCACATGTCCTAGTCATCATGTTCATGTTTTTGTCTGCTTGACAGGACCATACACATTTGAGTATCTTGTATTAGAGCAGTTAAAATGTAGTGCTTTGAGTACAATTCTCTCATACTGACCACTGGGTGTTCAACATGGCACCTCATGGTAAAGACTCTCTGAGGATTTAAGAATTATAATTGTTGCTCTCCACAATGATGGCTGAGGCTATAAGAAGATCTGTAACACCCTGAAACTGAGTTACAGTACAGTAGCCAGGGTTATACAAAGGTTTTCCGAGGCGGGGTCCACTCAGAACAGGCCTCACAGGGGTCAGTTAAGTAAGTTGAGTCCTCGTGCTGTGGGCGGAAGGTCCGTTTCTGCAGCGGTCAGTGCTCAGACCATATGCAGTACACTGCAACAAGTTGGTTTGCATGTCCGTCTTCCCAGAAGGAAGACTCTTCTGCAGCTGGCTCACAAGAAAGCCTGCAAACAGTTTACTGAAGACAACCTGTCCAAAAGCATGAATTACTGGAACCATGTCCTGTGGTCTGATGAGACTAAGATAAACATGTTTGGCTCAGATGGTGTTCAGCATGTCTTTCGACGCCCTGGTGAGAAGCAAAATTGTGTTTTGCCTACAGTCAAACATGGTGGTGGTAGTATCATGGTCTGGGGCTGCAATAATTCTGCTGGTACTGGGGAGCTGCAGTTCATTAAGGGAAACATGGATTCCAACATGTACTGTGAAATTCTGAAGCAGAACATAACGCCCTCCCTTCAGAAACTGGGCCGAACATGAAAATAATCCCAAACACACTGCCAAGATTGCAAACGCCTTGCTGAGAAAGGTGAAGGTGATGGAGTGGTCAAGTATGTCTTTTAGACCTGAACCCTACTGAGCACCTGTGGGGCATCCCCAAGTGGAAGATGGAGAAGTGCCATGTGGAAGTGGAAGAGGATCACAGCAACAGTTCTTCACTGGTTTTCCACCACCAGTTCTGTGTATCCCAGCAGGGTTTCCCAGCTAAGGTTCTATTCACAGCCAGTTCTTCACTGTTCCTTCCTTGGACCACTTTTAATAGATACTGACTGGTGCAGATCGGGAACACCCCACAAGCGCTGCAGTTTTGGAGAATTTCTAACCCAGTCGACATTTAGGCCCTTGTTAAACTCGCACAAATCCTTATACTTTCCCATTTTTCCTGCTTCTGACACCAACTTTGAGGACAAAATGTTCACTTACTGCCAAATATTTTCCACCAGCTAACAGGTGACATGATTAATATATAAAGTGTGTTATTCAATCATAAAGTGGTAAAAAAGAGATTAAAAGAAAGAAAGAGAAAGACAAAGAGATGAAGAGAGAGAGAGAGAGAGAGAGAGAGAGAGAGAGAGAGAGAGAGAGAGAGAGAGAGAGAGAGAGAGAGAAAGAGGCAGAATGAGGAAGAGAGAGAGAGAGAGAGAGAGAGAGAGAGAGAGAGACAGATAGATGGTGAGATGGAAACAAAGAGAGACACACATACATAGACAGAGAGTTGGAAAGAAAGTGACTAAAAAAACACAGATTGAAAGGAAGTCAGGTGGAAAGAGAGAGAAAGTAAAACATGCAGGGACAGAGAGATGGAAAGAAAGAGAGAGATGAAGAGGCACACACAGAGAACACAGAGAGACAGAGAGACACAGAAAGATGAGAACAAAAAGTGATGAAGAGAGCCACAGACAGTGAGAAAGAGAGAGAGAGAGAGAGAGAGAGAGAGAGAGAGAAGAGAGAGAGAGAGAGAGAGAGAGAGAGAGAGAGAGAGAGAGAGAGAGAGAGAGACCCACAGTGAAACCGAGAGAGGAAAAGTGAAAGACAAACAGAGAAAAAAATCAGAGCAGAGAGTTGGAAAGAGGAAAAGATAAAAGTGCACACAAAGCAATAGAGAGCTGGAAAGACAAAGATGAAGACACCTGCACACAGAGACAGATGGAAGGATGGAAGAAGGGCAAAAACACCCACAGAGAGAAACAGAGAAAGACACAGAGATAGAACAAGAGAAGGAAAGAGGGAAGAAAACCAAAGAAAGATAGCAAGAGACAGAAAAAAAAAACAGTGAGAGATGGAAGGAAAGAAAAAAAGAAAGAAAGAGAAAGAAAAAAGAGAGAGAGAGAGAGAGAGAGAGAGAGAGAGAGAGAGAGAGAGAGAGAGAGAGAGAGAGAGAGCTCATACTGCCCTGGTTTCCTTTAGGGAGGTGCTCTATGCAGGATCAATAAATGGTTTAGTGTGTGTGTTTGTGTGTGTGTGTGTGTGTGTGTGTGTGTGTGTGTGTGTGTGTGTGTGTGTGAGAGAGAGAGAGAGAGAGAGAGAGAGAGAGAGAGAGAGAGAGAGAGTGACGCTGAACCGCTGCTAAATGATTTTGTGCCACTTCTGACAGCCAGGTGAAGCCTGTAAGGAGGAGACGCAGGCCGCTGTGTGAGCCACACGAGACAATTCTAGCACACCCAGGAGACAACTTAGTCAAGCAGAATACACGAGAACAAACCCTGTATGTTACAGAGCCGGCGCTCAATTACACTTACACACACACACACACACACACACACACACACACACACAATTCTCACATAGTCTACAGTCTACACAATACTTAGGAGAATCAGCCTCAGCCTATTATCGTTAATGTGACCATATTATTCTTATTATAAGGTACTACAATGAGCTGTGGAGTAGAACAAAACACACACACACACACACACACACACACACACACACACACACACACACACACAGGTGTGGACTACTTAAGGAGTGAAAAGTTTCAAAAGGTCAAGTATTAATCAAACTCGTTACTGAGAGGGAGCTTCCTTATAGGCACTGCAACTGCTTTCACTTCTCCTGCAGCCTTTAACTGCAGAGTGTGTGTAAGGGGACGTCAACTAAGAGTGTCACACAGGGTGTGCATGTGTGTGTGTGTGTGGTGTGTGTGTGTGTGTGTGTGTGTGTGTGTGTGTGTGTGTGTGTGTGTGTGTGTGTGTGTGTGTGTGTAATGAAGAATATCCACAGCGTGACTACAGTATGCATGACATTTCCTCAGCAAAAACGAAAGGGAAGAGAGAACAGATATACGTGGTGCAAAAAGTGGGGAGAGAAGAAGAGAGAGAGAGAGAGAGAGAGAGAGAGAGAGAGAGAGAGAGAGAGAGAGAGAGAGAGAGAGAGAGAGAGCAGTATATGAAGATGGACAGACATACATAGAAATAGAGCAAATGGTAAAGCATTGAGAAGATAGAGACAATGACAGAGGGAGTCAGGAGGAGAGTGGTGAGAAAATAAGGCGAATGGGAGGAAAAGAGAAAGATAGAAAGACAGAGAGAGGGGAAAAGAAGGACTGATATAGAAATAGAAGAGCAGAGAGTGAAGGACACACACACACACACACACACACACACACACACTGCAACATCATTATCAGTATAATGTCACACTTGTTCACATTCAAATATTAAAACATATTTACTTTATAAATATGCACTATATGAGCAAAAGTTTGTGGACACCAGCCCATAGGATTATTTAGTCCTGATTTTTTCTTATAATTACCTCCACTCTTCTGGGTAAATGTTTCACTAGATGTTGGATTGCGCTTATGGAGATTTGTGCTCATAGCTGAGGAGGTCTGGGGTGTAGTCAGCGTTCCAATTTATCCCAAAGGTGTACAGTAGGGGTAAGGTCAGAGCTCTATAACAGGACACTCCAGATCGTCACCTCCAACTCATGCAAAGCATATCTTCAAAGAGCTGGCTTTGTGCACAGAGGCTTTGCCATGCTGGAACAAAATGGGTCTTCTGGTTCAACTAAAATTCAGCTGTCCCGACACTTTTTCCATAATGAATGTGATGATAAATATATAATTAAATAATGAAATGCATAAACATAAAAAAGGGGTTCTTTGTAGAACTCCTATAGAGAGTAAAGCCCTAAAATAAGTAACTTAATCATTGTAAATAAAGATTTAATAAAATGTAAAACATCACTGATCGGAAGCCTTTAAATCCTTAAGTTTTTTTGAAGGGGAACTGATTGAATTGAAGTAAATAACCTCCAATGATGCACAAATTCCTGAGCTTTTCACCATCCATCAGCAGTGTGTGACGCCTGTGCTTTGTGTTCTCGAAACACACAAAATAACCCCCCAAAAGAATGTAAAAAAAAAATAATGAAATAAATCCATTAAATAAATATTTAATATTGATATTTACATTTAAATGTAATATTGATTTATTCAAAATCGAAGGAAAAGTTCCAAGAACCCAGTCAGTAAGTGAAGAATAAATGACCTCCACTGTACATAAAGAAAGTGTTCTTAATGAAAGGTTCTCTTGAATAGGGAAGTCATTGCATGGTTCAGCATAGAACTCTTAAGTCGGGAACCTTTTACTATATAGAACCCAAAGAACACTCAGAAAACAGAAAGCTTCCGAGTTTAGGTTCTACCTAGAATACTTTATAAATGGGAAACAATTAGCATTCTGCATAAAAACCTTTAATCAAAAACCCCATAATGGTTCAGAAGGCCTGAGAATTTAATATCCATATGCAGTCCTTGTGATGCTTGTGAAATTGTTTTTTTTTGTATATATTATAAGACAATAATAATAATAAAAATAATAATAATAATAATAATAATAATAATAATAATAATAATAATAATAATAATAATAATAATAGTAATAATAATAATAATAATATAATAATAATAATGAAATAAAAGTAAATCAAATCATTTAAAAAGTGTAAATGAGGATTCCATGTTAAGAAACTAAGAAAAATGTAAAGGTTTAACTATCAAATAATATTTTTTATGGATTAAAATGAGTGTACACTATAAAGTAGTGTATTTAAACTCAAAATCACGTCTGAAATAAAATAAAATAAAATAGTGGTGTCTAGATTTTAAATGTGAGGATTTGAGGAAAGGAAAGGAAAGGAAAGGAAAGGAAAGGAAAGGAAAGGAAAGGAAAGGAAAGGAAAGGAAAGGAAAGGAAAGGAAAAGGTCTGTCTATCAGTCTCCTCTTATTTGTAAATCAATAAGCAATGTTTAGTTTTTATGATTTGCTAACAATGTGTACACTTTAATAACATATGGCAAAGACATGAACCATTGGATGAATCAAAGTGTGGAAGAAATTGTATCAAATAATAATAATAATAATAATAATAATAATAATAATAATAATAATAATAATAATAATAATAATAATAATAATAATTAAAGTAAAATTATGACATGCTATATATATAAAAAAAATCCAGATGTGTTCATAACATTTGAAGTTTCTCAAAACCATATAAGGTCATCTCATGAGAATTACAGTATGCTATATACTGCATATACACACACATGTGATAGAAACCATAATACCGTTGTTGTTGTGTAGTAAAGTGTGGAGCGAGGATGGTTCAGAATGTACAGAAGGATAACGGAGAGGAAGAAGGGATGAGAAGAGCGATACGAGCACAGCTGTAAAAGCACACCGTGTCACATATTATATACATGTCAGTTAAGAGCAGAGGGAGACTGACACTGTGTCAAATCTGTGTGACAGATTTAGGTGAAGGGGCCGGAATCGAGAGATGCTCAAGGCTGAGTCATTCACTCACACACACACACACACACACACACACAAATGTTCATGTGGACATTTAAGTGTAAATTTCGAATATGCACAAACACACACCTAGACATAAACACATTTGTTCTCTTTCTTTCTAACACACTTGCACACACACAAGGTGACAATATAAAAAGTGACACAAAGAAACACAATTGAGAAATCTATAAACTGGTTTCATCCATTCCACACAATCTAGATTTATGTAAAATATAAAATTTATTTAGAACCTACAAAAATACTACATTTTGGATTTTGATGAATGAGACTAAAATGAATGTTTGTAATCAAGATGTTGTGACACTTTGATCGGTGAATATAATTCGCCTGTTTTTTATAAAGTGAATGTTTTTCCTTTTTTTTTATTTGTTTGTCTAATATATAGAATGTAAGAATCACGGCTATTTGATCGGATCTGAACTTTAGATTCCAATTCTCTACTGTAAAAGAGCAAAATGGCAGAAAGTGTGAATAAATGAAAATGAGCCATAACTCACCTGAGCGGCTGTTGCTCCTCAGTAGGCCTGCTGCGTGTGAGGATGAAGCTGTGGGAGAAATCAGTGTGCTGTTTCTCAGCTTGAGTTTACTGAGCTTATACTGACATCTTGAGGTTGTAGCAGAAATTGCACGTGTGGCATTCAAATCTCTCCGTCTTCAATTGGTACCTTTATCTTTATACTTTATATTTTAAAGGTGCAGGTGTTGGTGGTGGTAATGATGCAGGTGGTTTTGTTTTTGTAACTGGTAGTGGTGATGACAGCGGTGGTGATGTATTTGTTGGTGATGGTGGGGATGTTGTTTTTGCTGTTGGTGGTTTTTAGTGATGTAATTGTTGTTCGTCTTGTAGTTGTCGATGATGATGGTGGTGTATTTGCTGGTGGTGATGATGTTGATGGAGCTGTTGTGTTTTTGATGGTGGTGTAGTTGTTGGTGGTGATGGTTATGGTATTTTTACTGTTGATGTAAATGGTGTTGGTGGCTATGGTGTTTTAGTTATTGTTGGTGGTGATGGTTGTAGTAATAATGTTTTTGCTGTTGGTGGTGTTGTAATTGTTATCAGTGGTGGTGATGGTGTGTTTGCTTTTGCTAATTATGTTGTTTGTTGTGATGGTGGTGGGGTTTAGTTATCGTTGGTGGTGATAATGTTGTTGATGGTGATGGTGCTGGTCAAGTCAAGTTGATTTCTATAGCGCTTTTCACAACAGACATTGTTTCAAAGCAGCTTTACAGAAATCAACAGTGAAGGTGAATGGTGTGCATTTATCCCTGATGAGCAGCCGTGGCCACTGTGGCAAGGAAAAACTCCCTTAGATGTTATGAGGAAGAAACCTTGAGAGGAACCAGACTCAAAAGGGGAACCCATCCTCATTTGGGTGATATCAAGAGTTTGATCATAAATCTTTCAACAATACAGAACACTGGAGAGAGAGAACTAACATGAGTACTGGAGTATAAGATTATAAGTAATGTTCTTTCTGCAGTCTTATACAGTCTTTATGGTTAGTAGCTCCTAGTTTTATGAGCTCAACATTTGTGATCATCACAGATCCAGCATCAGCTTCTCCATGCCAGAGCCTTTAAACACTCCAGGAGGTCCAATGTCAAAACTCCACACATGTAGTGGGATCCAATTGGCACTGGTACGTCTCTGGGTGGTACGGGAAGTTTGCGAGTTCGGCATCTACTTCTTCAAAGGTCCATAATCTTCATGAGGTGGGATGTGACTGGAGCTGGCCAAACCTCAGGATCCCTCGGGATGGGGAGAGAAAGAGAAGCAGTGGAGAGAAATTAGCGTAGCTGCTGTTCATGAAATTAACAGCACAAGTTGATAATGTGCATGTGATCAGATGTTCTGGGGCACAAGGTTATGATGTGAGATGTGTGTTATGTGTAGGCTTTGCTAAAAAGATATGTTTTTAATCTGCACTTATACTGGGAGAGTGTGTCTGAGGCCCGAACACTGTCAGGAAGACTGTGTTTAGGAGCTAAATGTGAGAATGCTCGACTGCCTTTAGTGGACTTTGCTATTCTAGGGTAAAGGGTGTTGGTAATGGTGTTGTAATTTTTGTTAGTGGTGATGGTGGTGGTGTTTTTTTGTGGTGGTGGTGATGTTGGTTGTGGTTGTGATGCTATTTTTGCTGTTGGTGGTGTTTTTGTTGTTGCTGGTGGTGATAATGTTTTGTTGATGGTGTTGCAGTTGTTAGTGGCAGTGGTGGTGGTGGTGGTGATGATGATGATGGTTATTGGTGGTTGTGTTGTAGTTGTTGGTGGTGTTTTAGTTGTTGTTGGCTGTGTTTGTCAGTGGTGTGTTGTTGCTGTTGTTGGTGTTTGTATTGCTGTTGTTGATGGCTGTATTGGTGTTGATTTTGTTGTTACTGTTGTTGTTGGGTTTTTTTTTTACTTTCTCAGCCAATAATAAATTAACACCCTTATTTAAAACCAAACTGTATCTTTAAACGTATAAAAGCTCCAGTTTCCAGTTGGATATGAGTTTCGGCTACAGTTTGTGCACAATTTCATGTCATCTATCCTTGTCCTTGGATTTTCTCTAGAGTTCTCCAGTTTTCCTCCAACCTCTCATAAACCTGCAGGGTTTCTTCTATGTGAATGTTAGGAGTCTTGCAATGAATGTTTTTGAATTTGAATGCTGTTCTATCCAGGGTGCATTCTCACTTTACATTCAGCATTCCTGGGATTTACTCTGAATGAATAAATGATAAATAAATGAATTAATTATTATTTAAGTTTAAAGCCAGGGTATGGGGGGGGGGGGGGGGGGTCCATTTTAATATATTTCAATTAAAAATAAAATTGAATTTTAGTTGTGTTTTATGTAAAATGGAAAAAAAAAAACAACTCAGGAAGCAATGCTTAATAAGTTACTGCAAATGTCATATTAAACACAATTTAAAATAAGGGGATTTTTTTCAGATTGTGACCCTATAAATTATGAATTCATTATCCAATCATGTGCTTCATACATGCAATACTTCTTTGCCAATTTAGTCAGGTGTGTTATCATGTGGGTAGTGCCAATATCTTACACTTACAGTACTCCCTGCTGTTCGGTAGTAAAAATTATCTTCATTTGTTGTGTGTGATCGCCCTCTACTGGTTCTCCTAAGCTAAAGTTTTGACATTTGCGCCACAGAAATGATTAATTTACAGTATTTATTTTAGAGCAAAATAGGTGCATATCAGTCAACTGCACAAGCTTATGAGACATTATATGGTGTAAATGAGTTGGGTAGCATTGTACAAGCATTGCAAACCCAAAAGCATTTATCAACAATAGGCAGGACATACATTCCTAATTTCCCTATTGTTTACTGTAAAATCAACATAACATAATATTTACATTTTTATTCTTTTTTTGTACATTTCTGCACTTGGAGAAAGAATGTAGCTAGATAGTGGATTTGTTCAATTTATTTATTTACAAAAAAATTATTTAAAAAAATCATTAGACTCAAACAATAGTAAAAGTACAGTGGGGCAAATAAGTATTTAATACACTGCCGATTTTTCAAGTTTTCCTACTTACAAAGAACGGAGAGATCTGTAAGTTTTATCGTAGGTACACCTCAACTGCGAGAGACAGAATCCAGAAAACCCAGAAATTTGTATGATTTTTAAATAATTCATTTCCATTTTATTGCACGAAATAAGTATTTGATCACCCACCAACCAGCAAAAATTCAGTCTCTCACAGACCTGTTAATTTGTCTTTAAGAAGCCCTCCTATCCTTTACTCCTGTATCAATTGCACCTGTTTGAACTTGTTACCTGTATAAAAGACACCTGTCCACACACTCAATCAATCAGACTTCAACTTTCTCCACTATGGCAAGAACAAAGAGCTGTCTAAGCGACAAAACTGTAGACCTGCACAAAGCTGAGATGGGCTACAGGACAATAGGCAAACAGCTTGGTGAGAAGGCAACAACTGTTAGAATGAATTAATTAAGCAATTATTAGAAAATAGAAGAAATTTAAGATGACTGTCAATCCCCCTCACAAACCATTAGTAACACATTACACTGTCATGGATTAAAATCCTGCAGCGCGTGCAAGGTCCCTCAGCACAGTGCATGTCTGAAGTTTGCCAAAAACCATCTGGATGATCCAGAGGAGGCATGGGAGAAGGTCTTGTGGTCAGATGAGACCAAAATAGCAATTTTTTTGTATAAACTCCATTTGCCGTGTTTGGAGGAAGAAGAAGGTTGAGTACAATCCCAAGAACAGCATCCCAACCATAAAGCATGGGGGTGGAAACATCATGCTTTGGGGGTGCTTTTTTGCAAAGGGGACAGGACGACTGCACCGTATTGAGGGGAGGATGGATGGGGAAATTTATCGCGAGATTTTGGGCAACAACCTCCTTCCCTCAGTAAGAGCATTAAAGAAAGGTTGTGGCTGGGTCTGCCGGCATGGGTTTGACCCCAAACACACAGCCAGGGCAACTAAGGAGTAGCTCCGTAAGAAGCATTTTAAGGTCCCGGAGTGGCCTGGCCAGTCTCCAGACCTGAACCTAATAGAAAATCTTTAGGGGAAGCTGAAACTCTGTGTTGCCCAGCGACAGCCGTAAAACTGGAAAGATCTGGAGAAGACCTATATGGAGGAGTGGGCTAAAATGCTGCAGTGTGTGTGCAAACCTGGACAAGAACTAGAGGAAACATTTGACCTCTGTAATTATAAACAAAGGTTTCTGTACCAAAATTTTAAGTTCTATTTGTTCTATTATTTCATGCAATGAAATGCAAATTAATTATTTAAAAATCATACGATGTGATTTTCTGGATTTTCTTTTTTAGATTCTACCTACCTACGATGAAAATGACAGATTCTCTGTAAGTGAGGGAAAATCGGCAGTGTGTCAAATACTTATTTGCCCCACTGTATATAGTAAGTCCAAAACATTTATAAAAATTGAATTATGTAACTACTTGTTTGCATGCTACAACAATGATAACAAAAGGCTTTAGAAAATATGACATCATTTTTTGTAAAGGAACATAGTGAGGAAGATGCTCTTTGGTTTTTCAAGTGCAATGTGAGAATTTTTACTTTCCTTCCTTTTTTATGGATTAACATGCATTAAAATTATTTTTTCAACATGGATAAATCAAGCATGAGCACTAAGAGATAGATAGATAGATAGATAGATAGATAGATAGATAGATAGATAGATAGATAGATAGATAGATAGATAGATAGATAGATAGATAGATAGATAGATAGATAGATGGATGGATAGATGGATAGATGGATAGATGGATGGATGATTACCCTTAGTGTCTGACATAGTAAACTAATATCAGGATTTAATTATTCATAGAGAATTCAAAACACTACTCCAAGTCTCTGTGGATAAAGGCGTGTGCCAAATATCATACATGCACACCCGTCGGCTAAAGCAAAAGTAGGCCAAGTCTAAAATGGCAAACACATTAATGATCTCAACAACAATCCATTTGTCAGGAAATTAGGAGGAATGAAAAAAATAGTGTAGATTTCCTATTGCTTTATTGGTCCTTGTTTAATTGATGTGAAAAATTTCAACATAAAACATTTTATGTTCTCATATATATATATATATATATATATATATATATATATATATATATATATATATATATATATATATATATATATATATATATAATCAAATCATGATTAAATTACAAAGATGTACTAAGAAAATGTAAAATGTAAAATATAAATTGGAATATACTTAAAAATGCAATATTTACACACACAATGCCTGTCAAAAGTTTAAAAACTCCTAGTCTTTAATGGTTTTTAAGACACATGCATGTTCCATCTGTTTATATGCCCCAAACTAAGTAAAAAAAGTGAAATAAGGTTTTGTGGAGAGTTAAATCCAAATGTGACATTTGGCTCTAACTAAAGAACTTCTGTTTTGGAGCAGGAAAAGTTGGAGACTTATTTCAGGTAAAAGGAAAACTGAACCAACATGGCCTTCAATAAATACTTCACCACCATGAAATTCTGTATGAATGGCAACTAATTGGAACCAACTTCCTCATACAACAAGACCAGTGTTCAACAAAGTGCACATACCATGTTCTTCAGATGAAAAAGAGATACAAGAGATACAGTCAAATTAATCCATTTAAACTTTTACTTTGCCTTTAAATGTACTTAAGTATCCAAAGTACTATGATTTATTATGGCTATAATGTTCCTATTGTCATTTTTGTCACAAGACACTTTACTTAATCAACTCAGTTTGTATGAAAAGACTCTAATGTTTTTCTGAGCACAACAATCTATTAATAGAATGATATTAATAAGTTCAACACTGTTTAATATCTATTCAAATAATCATGAGCCCAAAACCCTCTTTTTAAATACTTCATAAAAATGATGCTAATAAGGCCACAGGTGCTGTGGCAAGTTCAAGTCAGGAGTTTCTTCTATCAGTTATTCCTTTCAAAATGTTCTGCTTGCTGTTGAACTGTTGGCGCAGTAGACAGCACATAGCGGCAATCAAAACGAGTTTAAAACAGAACGCAAGCTCGACCCTGATTGGTGGCTTGCTGCGTGTTTGACCAGTTAAGTTTTTATCCACTTATCATTAAAAAGGGATGACTGATTTTGCTAAATGTTCTTAAGCAAAAAGTAAGATATTTGACTTTGAAATGTGGTGAAGTTACGTAAAAGTAAAATGGAAATACTTCAGTAAAGGAAGACGTACTTCTGAGAAGACGTTCAACTAGATTTTGGAGTGTAATTTTGGATTTGCTGATTTAGTAAAGTCAAATACTGAGGTATTCAGCATTCCTTTTCATCCCAAAGGTGTTCAGTAGGGCTGAGCTCTCTAGCACATCACTCAAGATCACTCCATGTCTACCATATCTTGGTGGAACTTGTTTTGTTTACAGGGGCATTTACATGCTGGAACAGATGGGTGGATAATACATTATAATAACAATAAAGAATACAAAACACACATGCATTTATGAGAAAAAGATCAACTCGATTAGTGAGTTGATGGTAACGCTAGATTAATACTAGGGCACTTTATAATCATGTAATTCATATCATGTCCTGTAGATGGCACCAGATTAATACATGCCTAGTATGGCCGAGATTGGTTGACTTTTCAGAGTTCAATATTCTAGAGTTTTATTGTCGTATGTACAGGAAACAGTTTGTTACAACATACAATAATGCAAGAAATGCAAAAAACAAAAGGATGTGCAGAGGTCATTTGGGTTCATACAGTTATTCCCATGTTTTATGCTATGTTACGTTGTGGCTATGTATGGCTATGTATGAAGTTTTGCACAAAAATCCAGATTTTAAAGGACATTTAGCCGCATGTTAGAATTAAGATGGGCCTCACACTTGTTCGCTTAACTATATATTATTAAATTCTGCTAAGACAGAAAACAAAAACAATACACAGAAGCTCCAGCAATCCAACTTGCATTAGATTGATATACTGTAACTAGTAGATCAACAGTAAAAGACCTGGGAGTTATTTTAGACAGCAACTTGTCTTTTGAAAATCATATCACCCATATTACAAAAACAGGCTTCTTCCACCTTAGAAATATTGCTAAGCTAAGAAACATGTTGTCTATATCTTAACCAGAGAAGCTCCTCCATGCATTCATGACCTCCAGACTGGACTATTGTAATGCATTACTAGGTGGTTGTCCTGCATCATTAATAAACAAGCTACAGTTATTCCAGAATGCAGCAGCCAGAGTTCTCACAAGGTCCAGAAAATATGGCCATATAATCTTATCATCCCTACACTGGCTACCTGTTAAGTTTCCAATCAACTACAAACTACTGCTACTTACTTACAAAGACCTAAATGATTTAGCTCCCATGTGTCTATCCAGTCTTCTAATGCGCTACAATCTGTCACGCTCCCTGAGATCTCAAAACTCTGGACTTCTGGTAGTTCCTAGAATAGCAAATTCCACTAAAGGTGGTAGATCATTTTCACATTTAGCTCCTAAACTCTGGAATAGTCTTCCTGACAGTGTTCGTGGCTCAGACACACTCACCCAGTTTAAGTGCAGGTTAAAGACGTATCTTTTTAATGAGTCCTACACATAACACACATCACATATCATAACCTTGTGCTCTAGAACATCTGATCACATGCACATTATCAACTTGTGATTGTTAATATCATGAACAGCAGCTACATTAATTCCTCTCCACTGCTTCTCTTTCTCTACACATCCCGGCATTGCACCAGCTCCAGTCACGATTATTGACCTTCAAAGAAGTAAATGCAAACATCCCAAACCATCTAGAGACGTACCAGCGCCATTTGGATCCCACTTCATGTAAAGTTTGGCATTGGACCTCTTTGAACTTTTAAAGGCTCTGGCATGGAGAAGCTGGTTTTGGATCTATGATGATCTCAAATGTTGAGCTATTTTATGAGTTGCTCAGTAACTCCTGGTTCCACAGTGTCCACTGACTGTATAAGATTGTAGAAAGGACTAATGTAATCATTTTTATAATCATGCACACACTTCATTGTAGTTCTCACTCTCCGTTGTTTTGCATTGTTTTAAGATTTATAATCACACTCTTGATATTACCCAAATGAGGATGGGTTCCCCTTTCGAGTCTGGTCCCTTTAAAGGTTTCTTCCTCGTTCATCTATGGAGTTTTTTTTTTGCCACAGTCACCACAGTCGCCCCAGGCTGCTCATCAGGGATAAATACACAGAATTCACTTTAATTCTTAAGTTCTGTTGCTGTAAGACAATGTCCATTGTGAAAAGCGCTATATAAATTAACTTCAACTTGAACTTTAATTTAAACTGTGTTCTTATGGAGTCCGTGCAATGCATATATGATATCTTTACAATGTAAATACAAGGTATACGGTATGTTCTTGTCTGGGCTCAAACATCTCTGGTTACCATGTCTTATTACCAAATAAGGAATTATTTTAGCTTAGGGTTTGTCCAGAGTGTATATGCTTGTCTGTTTCCTGCATTAAAACTAAGGAGAATGTATGTACGTGTGCTGTGTGCTTCTTCTCTAATCAACCAAGACACCATAGGCATCGTAGATCTCTCCTAAACCTCTCCTAGAATCAATTTTAGTTGGGGAATGATAATATTCAGCACTACATCAAGAATTATTTTTGTATGTTAGTATATTAATATTAAAATTTTACAGTTTTTAGTATGCCTAGGTGACTCAGCCATGACTTCCTGATTCATCGGGGTATAAATATGAGGTAACACCTAAACCGAATTCCCTTATTCATTCATCACAATGCACAAACACCAAGGAATATATTTCTCAGTTTTATATTTCTTGGTCTTTTGCCATTTCCATTCCTCACAGGAAGTGAACACTATGGCCGTCAGATGCTAAATGTACAGTACAATGCTAGATTGCATCCCACATGTTTTTAAGAGTTGTTCAGAATTATTATAAGCAGAAAGCTGACTTTTTTAGTTCCAGTTTTATTCATGCCGAAAAACATAAATGTGTCGTGTACAAAGTAAAAAAATAAGGGGGGGGGTGAACAAACAGACAGGCAAATAAAGAAATAAAAACACAAAGAAGCAGAAGCATTTATAAGAGGTACATAGAGAGCATTTTTTTGTTTTATTTTCTTTAAAATATTTTCCGAGCCTATTCCAAAAAACTGTAGTCTACCAACAATGTGACTAAACGATTCGTCAACTCAATACTGACTCACTACGACCGACTGCGCACACGTGACTGCGAATATTAAAACATAACAAAAGCAACAGCTACACTCATTTCTGTAATCACTAGCACTTTTGCTTCCTGATGATTTGTTTTCAAAGCTTCCACGACTTGCATTTAACCCACAGTTTCACATCCTTTGAGCCCCATAGCAGAACCATTCATTTATTTTCTGTACCTTTCCTCCTACACAGGGTCACAGAGGAACTTAGAGTCTGAACCCAGAGCACAAAAAAAGGTACAATTGCATGCATTTATTCAACTATGGGTGTCGCCTACTGTGCATGTTTTTGGACTGGGGAGAAAACCAGAGTACCCAGATGAAGCCCTACTGAAGATGCGGGGGAAATGTGCAAACTCCACACCCATATACTCAGGGTGGATACGGGTTTCAGCCTAACCATTTGTAATGAACTTATTTAACTTTTATGGTTCCACAGCATTACACCATCATGTAAGAGGAATAAAGCACCTGGTTTTCAGCAAAAACATACATTTTGCTATGCTGCGAGTACTTTCTTTTCCTCTTTCTGCCGCATCACACGATGCTGTCTGATTATTTTTCTGTAACAGCACGAATCAGAGTTATTTTTTAACATAATCCATACACCTTATTGTGGGTCGATCCAGCAGGTGGAGACAACCCGTCATAATTTAATTTGAATCGGGCTTTTATTCTGAAAGCAAATAGGTATCTCTTTAGCTCTAGCCGTCGTCGCTGTTTTCGCAGGTGCAAGGCTACCTGATGACGCGTTACGTCCTTGCACCCGCATTGGGCTCAACCCCGCCTCCTTCCCTCTGATTGGCTGAGACGATCACGCCTTCTCGGTTGGATCCTCATACGGCGAGATGCTCGGGAGCAGCCAATCCGCTGCCACAAGAGGACGTGGTGCGAGCCAATCGCAGCGCAGGAGGCGGGGTTCGGTGGAATACGGGTCGGAGAGATAAATGTGGTTGTGCTGCGGCTGAGCGGAGTGGAATGTGGCGGAGTGCGGGAGCTTCAGGGAGCGCAGTGTGGCCCTTTACCGCTTTATATGTGAGAGCTTCGGAGGAGAGAGAGCACCTAAACAGAGCTCCGGGAGTGTACGAGTTCACAGTGTGGCATGAAGCGGCCTTTCAGCAGCGGTGACCAGAATGACAGAGAGTTGGACTGAGTGAGAACAGGAGCTGGGACAGGAGCAGGGAGCGATTTGCATAGCCAAAGCGCCGAGAGGAGACAGTCCGGTCCTGAGCTCGGAGCTCTGAGCTGGGACCCACACTGCACCGGGTACGCTCACCTTCCTAATTACTGACAATTTACACAACTGTAATGTCAGTTTACTAACCAGGGACTCTCTCTCTCTCTCTCTCTCACACACACACACACACACACACACACACACACACACACACACAAACACAAACGCTGTGATGTTGATGATGTGGCCATAGAAACACTTCATTATAGCTCCATTATTGTCGCGCGTGCACACACACACACACACACACACGCACATATACATATATATATAAATATATATAAATATATATATATATATATATATATATATATATATATATATATATATATATATTCATACACACACACACACACACACACACACACACACACACAGTTTGTATGTATTTATGTCTACTGTGCGCGTGTGTGTGTGTGTGTGTGTGTGTGTGTGTGTAAAAGGAAGCGGTGCATAAATACATTACAACAATTAATGTAGATTTGTCAAATTTATGTTAAAAATGGCATTATTATTCTAATGTTACATTATATATTATGCTTAAAAATTCTGACATTTTTTAAAAATCTATTTTTAATCTATATGCCATTATTATTCATATATAAATGTTAATAACTTTTGTATACAATTGTGCAAATCTACATTCATTACTTTTTTTTTCCCATTGGTTAAAGAGTTAACTGTATGGCGATAATCGCGAGGGTGCCAAAACTTTTTGACAGCCCCACGTTTGGTATTTAAATTAGGACTCTTAAAAGCACTTCAGTAAACGTGACAGGGTGAGTTTGACTAGGATTTTCTTCAATATTCGTAAATTGACCTTGTATTACTTTAAAACAGCACTTTGTACTTTTGCTAGCTATTTGTTTTCTCGAATGTAACAGTCGGGGGATTTGCTCACGTAGCAAACAGACGCAGGGGCATGAGAGTGTAGAAATAACTTTCTGAATGTAGATCAGCGTCACACACACTTTATTACACACCTGTTCATTGCTCATTAATAACATGAGTCAGGTGCTGTACTGAACCGCACCTGGTACAAATCAGGCTGTTTTTACGATGCCTGGTACAATTCAGGCAGACGCTCTTATCCAGAGCAACTTCGAGTTATCTCACTTATACAGTTGAGCGATTAAGGTGGTTTAAGGGTCTTGCTCAAGGGCCCAGCGGTGGCAGCTTGGTGGTGCTGGGATTTGAACCCCTGACTTTCCAATCAGGAGTCCAACATCTTATTCATTTAGCACAAGGTACAAATCAGGCTGCTCAACAGCAACTGGTACAAATCAGGCTGCTCAACAGCAACTGGTACAAATCAGGCTGCTTCACTACACCAGGTACAAATCAGGCTGCTTCACGGCAACTGGTACAAATCAGGCTGCTTCACGGCAACTGGTACAAATCAGGCTGCTTCACGGCAACTGGTACAAATCAGGCTGCTTCACGGCAACTGGTACAAATCAGGCTGCTTCACGGCAACTGGTACAAATCAGGCTGCTTCACGGCAACTGGTACAAATCAGGCTGCTTCACGGCAACTGGTACAAATCAGGCTGCTTCACGGCAACTGGTACAAATCAGGCTGCTTCACGGCAACTGGTACAAATCAGGCTGCTTCACGGCAACTGGTACAAATCAGGCTGCTTCACGGCAACTGGTACAAATCAGGCTGCTTCACGGCAACTGGTACAAATCAGGCTGCTTCACGGCAACTGGTACAAATCAGGCTGCTTCACGGCAACTGGTACAAATCAGGCTGCTTCACGGCAACTGGTACAAATCAGGCTGCTTCACGGCAACTGGTACAAATCAGGCTGCTTCACGGCAACTGGTACAAATCAGGCTGCTTCACGGCAACTGGTACAAATCAGGCTGCTTCACGGCAACTGGTACAAATCAGGCTGCTTCACGGCAACTGGTACAAATCAGGCTGCTTCACGGCAACTGGTACAAATCAGGCTGCTTCACGGCAACTGGTACAAATCAGGCTGCTTCACGGCAACTGGTACAAATCAGGCTGCTTCACTGCACCAGGTACAAATCAGGCTGCTTCACGGCAACTGGTACAAATCAGGCTGCTTCACCGCACCAGGTACAAATCAGGCTGCTTCACCGCACCAGGTACAAATCAGGCTGCTTCACGGCAACTGGTACAAATCAGGCTGCTTCACGGCAACTGGTACAAATCAGGCTGCTTCACGGCACCAGGTACAAATCAGGCTGCTTCACGGCACCAGGTACAAATCAGGCTGCTTCACGGCAACTGGTACAAATCAGGCTGCTTCACCGCACCAGGTACAAATCAGGCTGTTTGCAAATGTCAGGGTTTGTTCTGCAATATACTGTTTGAAATGCAATTTAATGAAATACATTGCATTTAAAGGCATTTGGCAGCTGCCAATATCTTACAATGAACTCATTTAGACAAGTAAACAGTTGAGGGTTAAGGGTCTTGATCAAGGGGGTATCAGCGGCAGCTTGGCGGTGCAGAGATTTATACTCCCAACATTTCGAGCAAAAGATCAAAAATGCCTTGCCCAGTGGGCTCCCACTTCCGAGTATCATCAAAAGCATCGATCCCAGTTACAGACATACTTACAGAAAACCAATAAAGGACTAATCAGGGGTTCAAACAGGTCTTTAAAGGTTTCAAACGTTTTTTTTAAACGCCACCTATGTGGTGCAAAAGGCTTGTACGCATTGTAGTCGCATATCTTCACGCCTCAAAGAGTCGTATTCCTCTCACGCCATAGTTCTTTGTCATTGGTTCCATGTGTTCATAGATTTAACGAAGGGCATGTTCTATTTTTCAACGCTGAGAAATGCTGAGAGATTTTCAACGCTGAGAAATGATTCTGAACATCACACCCCATATGTGCTTGCTGATCATCCCCATTCCACATTTAGCCCGTAATACTGTTAGAGGAACCGCCACTCTTCTGGGAAGATGGTCCCCCATATTTTTCGAGCACGGCTGTTGGGATTTGTGCTTGTTCCATACACGAGGCAATCGGTGCAATCAGGAGCGAGGTGGTTCGGGGTGATGTCAGCATTCCAGTGTATCGCAAATGTGTTCAGGTCAATACAACACATCTGGAGCTTGCTTCGTGCGCCAAACAGGTTTTCATCTTTCAGTTCCACTCGTAGGGAAATTGTCACGTTCCAGCAAACTAACACAATCACTAACACAATCACTTGCTTCCTTTTTTGCAGCAGCATTTGGGGAAGAACCGCATACGCGTGTGACGATCGAGTCATTTTTAAGCGTAGATTGTGCACTGCGTTCGAACGAGCGCATGGATAGAACCCTAGGTTTCGAATAGATCTCGCAGAGCTGCGGTTGGAGAAATCTAATCCAACCTCCTCAGACCAGTTGGAGACTTTAAACAGCAGCATTCGTGAAGCTTCTGTGTTTATTCCTTCGCCTCATTCGCTTTTCTTTCATTCACACTGCAGCGGAGGGGATAGGCAGCGTGTTTGACTTCGAGAGCAGCTATTTTGGTCCGATTACTTTCGCGAATGGAGTAATCTGGGCTACGTGTGTGTGTGTGTGTGTTTGTGTTTGTGTGTGTGTGTGTGTGTGTGTGTGTGTGTGTGTGTGTGTGTGTGTGTGTGTGTTGGGGGGGGGGGGTTAAAGTGCTGATTCATGCTGCTGCTCTGTCTAATGTAATATAGTCCTAATCCATGTCATTTTGTAATTTATCGATGGTGTAACTTCGCCACGTTGTTCTTCTCTATCAGTCACACGATCTACCGTTTTAGGAAGAAACCGTATAGGAAGTAAAAATTCGACAGTTAGTTTACAGAAGCTTGAGCGTGTCCTCATTCACAAAGCCTTTTATTCGAGATCGAACCCAAGGTATTCTCCTTTTCTTGTCACATGAACTTCCCACGAACGTCCATTTCGAACAGTGGAAATATACTCCTCGGTTATCAAACCTCCGGAGTTATTACTCCTCGACTCGTGGGCCTCACTGGCCAACTTGCGAAACGGTACTCTTATAGTACTCCATATTGCATTAGTAGACTCAAGTTTTAAGGCATGCAATGGTTTAATATGAATGCTGGGGGGGGAGGCAGGAGGCTCTGCGTCATCACCGAGGTAACCTCGAGGTGTTTTCTGATGCGTGGCTAAGAAAAGGCAAAGCCATTTATATGCAGGCCACACGCTAGTGCACGTCATACTGCATCTGTGGCGGTCCTTCTTGACTCAACAGCGCTTTCATCTTCCTGTGGTTGCCTACCAAGATAGTGGATATTATTAGCAGTATTCATGTTTATGCCTCCGGGACCTTGGAAGCAGCAAATCCACCCCCACCCCCCCGAGTACCATCTGTCAAACACCTCACTCTCTCTAGGATCAGTTCCGTTTTTTGGATGTGTATGGAAATTGGGGGATCTGTGCACACAGTCTTCAGTCGTATGATTTTTAGACTGTATGACCTCGTTTCAAACGTCTGGGCTTTTAGGAAGAGAAGTCATAACGTCGAGTCGGAGGTTTGATCGCTTCCCGGGTTTCCAGCCGAACGTCGTCAGGCATCGGATCAAAGCTCGTCTGCAGCCGCTTGACTCGACGGTGCCTTCGTCTTCCCGTTGTTTGCCAACCCCGGGTCCTGTTTGTTCTTGTAAGAAATAGATCTGTGGCTCCAGGACATTTGTTGCTGCAAATCCCCCACAGTATCTTCTTTACATCTGCCCTGGAAACACCCTGCTCTTACCTGGATATGAAGTTGTTTTGACTCGAAGCAAAGTGCCTCAAGTTACGAGCAGTTTGTTTATTTTTCCATAGGCATCAACTATTTCACTATTTGGAAAATTGGTGACTAGCCAGCTCAGATAGTTAGCACATAGTGACTTGCTCCAACGGGTACTTTATAGCTTTATGGTGTACTAGTGACCAGAAGGCTTCCAGGCTGAAATACCATGCCAGAGAGCTAGTGTTCGCTTCTTGAGCGAGACCTGGAACCATCAGCCACTTAGTTCTGTGACTTGATTCTTGTATTCTCATCCCTTCCAAACATGCAAATGGAAAGGAATTGAATGGAAGCCATCATGCTTCAACATGCTCAACATTTAGAACCATATTTCCATTCCCCCCTCCATCTTTTTCCTCTATCTTTCCTACGCTCACTGGGACATTCATGGCAGCAAGCTTGCTGCTGTAATTAGACACTTGATGGATGATCTAGGCCAAGTAGCCGCAATGTTCCTCTGGACCATGTAGTGCAGCAAAGACCTTAGAAATTGGGGATTTCCATTAAGATATTTTGCTAATTAGTTGTTTTAAGTCCTAAAACTGGTTAACAAACAGAAGAAGGAATGCTTACACTGTCAGTATGGCGTGAGATTGTTTTTTGTTTTTTTTGTAATCCTGCTTGCACAGTTAAATCTTGTTTATAATTAAAAATAGCTTGCGCTATTTTCGGTGGAATTTAGCTTGTTGTTCCCAAAACCTCCCAAAATATAAACATGCTACACTGTAATTTGAGCCACAGTCTCTCTGACCTGGCAGGTAATAATTATGAATGAATGTTTGTGTAAAGTCTCAAACAGCCTTATGAACCCAGCCCTGTGGGAGGGGGGGTGGTGTTTGCTTTAAATCTGTTCATTTATATGTAATTACTACTAATATGTAAAATGAATACTAATATGGAATATGGGAGGCAGTAATGGGATCATTAGCACTGCAAAGGTCCAAGAATTGCCCCTCAGTGTGTATGAGTGTGTCTGAGTGTGTGAATGGTGAACTGTGTTAGACTGGTGTCACATCTACAGTCAGGGTGTATTCTTACCTCGTGCCTCGTGTTTCCTAAAATAGGCTTTTGGGTTTACCACATCCCTGGCCAGGAGCAAGGCGATGTATTTTGTGGGTTTCTATTTAAATGGTTTGCTGGTGACCTCTGCCTGCTCTTATCTGGTGAAGTAGATGCAGTTCAGCTTTATAACATTTGCCTGAAATTTTGTTTATAATATATTCATCCATTCATTCATTCATTTTCTCCCGCTTATCCGTAATTCGGGTCACGGGGGCAGCAGTCTAAGCAGGCCCCCGCCTTCGACCGCTGCCCAATCCTCACAGCACCGTCCCTTACGGTCCCTCCTGCAGGTGGTGAGCCCACGGGAAGGCGGCCCCACGTCACTCCGACGTCACGGACCTTGATATTTCCCTCGTAAGGGACCCCTGGAGCATAGAGGGTTAAGGGCCTTGCTCAAGGGCCCGAAGGTGGCAGCTTGGCGATACCGGGGCTTGAACCCCCGACCTTCCGATCGGCAACCCAGCGCCTTAACCGCTGGAGCCACCACTCCCCCCAATATGTTTATAATATAATTAATTTTATATTATATTTATTTTTTTCAATAAATCATTTTGTATTTTTTGACTAATATAAAAAAAAAATCAGCAATTTGCCAGGAGTTCTTTTCACCCATTTTATCTTTTCTATATAGAATCTTTTTATTAATTTTTTTTTAATTTTTTTATATAAATTCATGAAAAAACAGCAATTCAGCGATTTGCTAGGATTTTTTTTTTACCCAATTTCAGCTAACTACTTTTAGCCAGCTCTTTGTAGTCTTGTACAAATTGTGAGTAACTATATGAGATTAAAAAGCATTACACCCTCACAGATCAGCAAGCAATAGGCCCTTAAAAAGATTTACCAGGAGTTTACAAGGATGTAATTTGCATCTGGATACAGGTTGTATAGAGTAGAGGTCCCCAACCACTGGGTGTGGAAGTTCATGCCACTAGGTTGCTAGAGCTTTCTATCGTTTTTTTGAGACACACGAATGTTCCTTTGGTTTATATGCAAAGAAATTAGTTTAAAGCCAGAAATCCACAAGGATTGGACAGCAAATGACTGGAAGAAGGTGTTGGACAGAAAACATGAGAGAAGATGCTAGCAGACTGTCTCTCATCCAGGTATTCTGGTGAAAGGAAAACCGATCCAACATGGCTTCCATTCCGTACTTTTACCGTTGAACACCATGCAATTCCATCTGGACTGCAGCTAACTGGAACCAACTTCACAATTCGAGACAGCGACCCGAGCATACTGTATGTCCGAGCTCTATTTCGAGAGGAAACATTCAGCTGGAGTGTTTGGGATGATAAGGAATGATATGCTCTGCTCTGGGGTGAACCGGGCCGTGAAGAGGCATGGCAAAATATTTCAGTCGAGTATTTTGGAGAAACTACGTGTCCAGATGCCAACTAGCCAGTCAAAATTAAACCGGTCCTCGGTGTACACAAGGTTAGAGACCCCTGGTATTTTTTTCTTCATGCTTCATAAACTGCTGATTAATGAACCTTGTTTTAGTGATCCAAGTAAATACTTAACCATGGCAGCGGTTTAGTGATTTATAG
This sequence comes from Silurus aristotelis, assembly GCF_946808225.1. Lineage (NCBI taxonomy): Eukaryota > Metazoa > Chordata > Actinopteri > Siluriformes > Siluridae > Silurus > Silurus aristotelis. Next base: position 27,041,882 of record NC_139576.1, on the reverse strand, counting down.
CCTCCCCGACCAATCCGGGTTTAAGTGCAGGCCTCCAGTTGTCGTATGACTTTCTAGCTTGTCAGCATGAGTGTCACCTGATTAGCCGCTGCTAAAACGCCAGCGAGCACGGACACGGAAAAATAAACGTGTGTGTGTGTATATGTGTATATATTTAGTTTATTTCTGTATCGCGTTAAAGCATCAAATCGTTGGTTTTTATGGGTCAGATGCGTTTTATCTCCAACGCTAATTTTGTTGACGTGCGATAAATGCGGCACGCTTTTCCGTTTGACCGTTTTTAATAATAGAAATGAATAAATATAAAAATTAAACAAATTTCTTTACTTCAACGCACATTTATTCACAATGTCCTTTCTTTACTCAGATATTAACAAATAAATAAATCACTAAATAATCCTTTTAATCACCAAACATCTGTTTTCCCGATGCGCCAAGTCTCAAATCTTACACCAAAACCAGCCGTGATGCACACATCCGGCAATCAAAACCGTCCGTGTGGAAACATAGCAAAAAGTTCCGTTTGGTGTCCTGATGATTTAAAACAGCATCAGTATTTGTTCATGCCCTTGTTGATTAGAGTATTAAAAACTCGCCAAGTATAAATTTGAGGTCCCTTTAAAACAGATAAGTGTGCGATTGATCGTTTAACTCATGACAATCATGCGATTAAATATATTATTCAAATGGCAGCCCTAATATAAATATATACACACGTATATATACTTTTTTTATTTCTTTTTTTTCCAAGCAGCCCATCTACAATCTTAAGGCACTTTTACAACCATGAGTCAGAGTTGGAGCCAATTGTAATTATTTTTGGTTTCGCTTGCTATTTGATTTGGACTGGTTTCAGAATGCACATTACTAAATGAACCCAAAGCACAAATATTGCCTTAAGGTTTTGTAGGACTGAATCTGTTCTCATTAAACACATTCATTCATTTCTCATGGAAGAAGCTAAACAAATCTTTGCAGGTACATGTAGAAAGCAAAAGAATTCACCTGAACATTCAGCTAGAGCTCTAAAAAAAAAAAAAAATCATTTTACTGCATATGTTTTGTGAATCACATCCATGTCCTCTATATGGGCAAAGGTATAGGGACACCTGACCTTCCCAGCCATATGTGGCTTTGCTGCAAAGCCAGCTTCATGAAGATATACTTTACATGGGTGAGAGTGGAAGATCTTGATATATATATATATATATATATATATATATATATATATATATATATATATATATATATATATATATATATAATTTTTTATTTTATTAATTTTTTTTTTTTTCCCCCTCAAAAGCACTACTTCATCTACCAAAAAAATGCTAAATGCTACCTATAATACACAGCATTTTTGTTCCTAGTTCTGCAGATGCTGTGTTCTTACCTGCCCATGCGAATCAAGGGACGTGTTTCAAGGTTCAATTTCAACTCTGTAAACATTGCATACATGGTAGTGGAGTGGAGTCGAGTGCAGCAATCCTTCTGGGAAGTGTTTTTCATGAAGGAATGCCAAATTAACTGTCAAGCCATTGATCCGAAGTCTGACTTGAACGTAATAAAAAAAATAACTCCCCCTGTAGTCATTGCTGAAGTAGTAATTGCTTTGTGCTGTCCAGTTTTCTGAAGTGTCTTCAAGTGAGATTTAGTCTTCATCATGAAGAGGATGTATAAATTGGTTAGTGATACTGCATTCCACTATATTTACTATGCCCATATCGAAGCCTTATTAGATGGAAAAAGGGTTCTTTGTGCAGTAGGACTACCTCGGCTCAGTATCATGTTTTGGATGGGCTCAAGTGCTTTATAAGTTTAGCAAGTAAATTATTTAAACCTCCACTATGTAGCCACAAAGTGTTTAGGTCTGGTTATAGTGCTTCATGAGATCAGAAAGAGACACTTTCAGTAAAATCTCCAAAGATCTAGTAGGTATGATGATCTTTATTCATAGACCTGATACCTAATACAGTACCTGTGAGACCCCTGTAAGCTGCATGTAGCACTAAAAATTTACAGTTAAAATAAAAAAAAAAAAAAAAAAAAGCCTTGTTAATTTCTTTATAAAACTCAACACATCAAAATATCCTCATCATATCTTGAGTATAACAGAAACAATTCTCCTTCAATTTTGATTGGATAAACAAAAGTATGAAATTGGAACCTGATTGGCTAAAACATCATGAACCCCCATAGCTGAAATGAAGCTCCAAAGCCGGCTAAAATGCCCGGTGTCCGCAATTTTATTATTTTATTAATTTTTATTTATTTCTTTACTTGTTTATATTTTCTAACACCATAGATTGCTGATGTGAAGCGACAATTTTGTTTGAAAGTTGGTGAAATGTTCTCTTTTTTTTTTTTCTTTTTTTTTTTTTTTTTTTTTCATTCATACATGTACTTGTAACCATATAAAGTATAAAATGTTTAGTCACCGCAATCCCGAGCTCACAGGTCTAAGTAATCTTGCAGTCTTTATGATCACATGACCAGCGAGCTCCCTATATACATTTCCAGACTCCTTGGGCTGTGCAGATTCTATTGCAAATGAATAGGATGCTGATAACGTTCCATGATGCACACCCAAACGTTTTTGTTTTGACAGCGTACCATGTATTATACCGAGTCTTTGTGTGCTTTGGCATGGACTTTGCTCTTGTTTGACTATGGCCGAGCTTTACTGTGTGATGTTTCCATGTTAAACTTTAACCCAACTGTCTACAGTGCTGTCCAACACGGTTTACTCATAAACCAAAACCTCTCTTCGGGCTTCACATGAATGTCAACAAATTTCCCAAGACGCACAAAAAAAAAAAATCATCAATGGGTTCATTGTGCAGTCAGAAACATGACATAATTATGCAGATTGATGCCGTAGCTCATTTTGTGTGTTGTTTTACATGTTGCTGTTTAGGGAATGAGAACGAAAGCACTTCTTCTTCTTCTTTCGGCTGCTCCCATTAGGGGTCGCCACAGCGGATCATCCGTCTCCATACCACCCTGTCCTCTATATCTGCCTCTTTTACACCAACTACCTGCATGTCTTCCCTCAACACATCCATGAACCTCCTCCTTGGCCTTCCTCTTTTCCTCCTACCTGGTGGCTCCATCTTCAGCATTTTTCTACCAATATAATTCATGTCCCTTCTCTGCACATGTCCAAACCATCTCAATCTCGCCTCCCTCACCTTGTCACCAAAACATCCTACATGTGCTGTCCCTCTAATAAACTCATTTCTAATCTTGTCCATCTTCGTCACTCCCAACGAAAACCTCAACATCTTCAGCTCTGCTACCTCCAGCTCCACCTCCTGTCTTTTACTCAATGCCACTGTCTCTAATCCATACAACATCGCAGGTCTCACCACAGTCCTATAAACATTTCCTTTCATTCTTGCAGATACTCTTCTATCACAAATCAGTCCTGTCACTCTTCTCCACCCACTCCACCCTGCCTGCACTCTTTTCTTTACTTCCCTAACACACTCTCCATTACTTTGCACTGTTGACCCCAGGTACCTGAACTCCTCCACCTTCTTCACCTCTTCTCCCTGCAACCGCATCACTCCACTGCCCTCCCTCTCATTCACACACATGTACTCTGTCTTACTCCTACTGACTTTCATTCCCCTTCTCTCCAGCGCATATCTCCACCTCTCCAGGCTCTTCTCAACCTGCTCTCTACTCTCACCACAAATCACAATATCATCTGCAAACATCATAGTCCAGGGAGACTCCTGTCTGACCTCGTCCGTCAACCTGTCCATCACCACTGCAAACAGGAAAGGGCTCAGGGCCGATCCTTGATGCAGTCCAACCTTCACCCTGAACCAGTCTGTCGTACCTACTGCACACTTTACTGCTGTTACACTGTCCTCATACATGTCCTGCACCACCCTCACATACTTCTCTGACACACCTGACTTACTCATACAATACCACAACTCCTCTCTCGGCACCCTGTCGTACGCTTTCTCTAAATCCACAAATACACAATGCAGCTCCTTCTGTCCTTCTCTATACTTCTCCATCAACATCCTCAAAGCAAATAAGGCATCTGTGGTGCTCTTCCTCGGCATGAAACCATACTGTTGCTCACAGATGGTCACCTCTTCTCTCAGCCTGGCTTCCACTACTCTTTCCCATAACTTCATGGTGTGACTGATCAACTTAATTCCCCTGTAGTTACTGCAGGTCTGCACATCTCCCTTATGCTTAAAGATCGGTACCAGCACACTCCTTCTCCATTCCTCAGGCATCCTTTCCCCTTCCAGAATCCTGTTAAACAATCTGGTTAAAAACTCCACTGCCATCTCTCCTAAACATCTCCACGCTTCTACCGGTATGTCATCTGGTCCAACCGACTTTCCATTCTTCATCCTCTTAATCGCTGCTCTCACTTCCTCCTTACTAATCCTATCTACATCCTGCTTCACCAACTCCACATCCTCCAACCTTCTCTCTCTCTGATTTTCCTCATTCATCAGCTGCTCAAAATACTCCCTCCATCTTCTCAACACACTCTCCTCACTAGTCAACACATTTCCCTCTCCATCCTTTATTGCTCTAACTTGCAGTACATCCTTCCCAGCTCGGTCCCTCTGCTTGGCCAATCGGTATAAATTCTTTTCTCCTTCCTTAGTGTCCAACCTCTTATACAGTTCCTCATATGCCTTTTCCTTGGCTTTCGCCACATCCCTTTTAACCTGCTGCCGCATCTCCTTGTACTCCTGCCTACTTTTCTCATCACTCTGTCGATCCCACTTCTGTTTTGCCAATCTCTTTCCCCTAATGCTCTCCTGCACTTCCTCATTCCACCACCACGTCTCCTTGTCTTGCTTTCTATTTCCAGATGTCACACCCAGTACTTTTCTAGCTGCCTCCCTCATCACTCCTGCAGTAGTTGCCCAATCATCCGGCACCTCTTCACCACCACCAAGCCCCTGTCTGACCTCTTCCCTGAACCTCACACTACACTCTTCCTCCTTCAGTTTCCACCATCTTATTCTTCTTTCAAACCTTACTTTCCTCCTCTTCTTCTTCGCCTCCAAAACCATCCTACAGACCACCATCCGATGCTGTCTAGCTACACTGTCCCCCGCCAACACCTTACAGTCTCCAATCTCCTTCAGGTTGCATCTCCTACACAGAAGATAATCCACCTGTGTGCACCTTCCTCCACTCTTATACGTCACCCTATGATCCTCCTTCTTCTTAAAATACGTGTTCACCACTGCCATTTCCATCCTTTTAGCAAAATCTACCACCATCTGCCCTTCCACATTCCTCTCCTTAAAACCATACCTACCCATCACCTCCTCATCACCTCTGTTCCCTTCACCTACATGCCCATTAAAGTCTGCCCCAATCACCAATCGTTCTTTCCTAGGTACACCATCTACCACTTCATCTAATTCACTCCAGAATCTTTCTTTCTCCTCCATCTCACAGCCAACTTGTGGAGCATAGGCACTAATGACATTTATCATCATCCCTTCAACTTCCACCTTCACGATCATCACCCTATCAGAAACTCTCTTCACCTCCACTACACTCTTACTGTACGCTTCCTTCAGAATCACCCCTACACCATTTCTCTTCCCATCCACACCATAATAAAACAGTTTAAACCCACCTCCAATGTTCCTGGCCTTACTCCCTTTCCACTTGGTCTCCTGAACACACAACACATCTACCTTTCTCCTCTCCATCATATCAGCTATCTCGCTCCCTTTACCCGTCATAGTACCAACATTTAAAGTACCAACCCGAACCTCTACTCTCCTACACTGCTCCTTTTCCTGCCGTCTCTGTAGACGCCTTCCTCCTCTCCTTCTCCTCCTTCGGCCAACAGTAGCCCAATTTCCACCGGTACCCTGTCGGCTAACGATACCTGTGGCGGTCGTTGTTAACCCGGGCCTCGACCGATCCGGTATGAAATTCTCATTTGTGATCCGCATATTTGATTTGGCACATGTTTTACGCTGGATGCCCTTCCTAACGCAACCCTCCCCATTTACCCGGGCTTGGGACCGGCACTAAGAGTACACTGGCTTGTGCCCCCCTAATGGCTGGGTTAATGAGAACGAAAGCACAATCTGTACTAATTAATCACTAGCCTTTATTGAATCCAATGGTTTATTACAGCAGTGCAGTAAAGTGTTTAAAAAAAAAAACCCTGCTCTTGGAGTCTGGGATCTTACTTCCTTTTCTTGTTTCAGGCCTATACCCTAGGGGAAAAAGTACACTCTTTTTGAGATCGAAAGTTTTACGAATCAGGACATAACAAAATAAAATCATCTGGTCTGCGGCAGGTTTTAGAATTAGGTAAATGAAAACCTATGACACTGTGTCATTATTTGGTTTACAAAAAATAAGCCAAAATGGACAGCATGTGTAAAAGATCAAGTCCACCCTTCCTATTTCCATAGGATTTAAGAGGCTCAGTAGGAGCTAGGTGCTGCTCATCAAATGTATTAGTTAATCATCAGCGGTTTGCTACTGTAGTCTGAAGCTTTGAAGTGTGTTCACACAATGCCAAGAAGGAAAGCAATAATCATCAAGCAATTGTTTTCGCCTTTTCCAAACAATCGAAAATCCCTCATTTTACAATGAGGAATAGAAAGTCGCAAGTGGAAAGCCAGTAATAAAACTTCAATCCAAATCTATAAAAACAACACATTCATGTGGAGTTTATAAATCATTACTTTTTTTTTTTAATGAAATTTAGTTACTAAATTTGTCTGAATCTAACAGACCTTTAAAAGCATTCGCTTGACTAATATTCACCTTCATTCATGCTAATGCTACTGCTAATTGGGAGCTGCTGTTCCTTGTGCCAGACCTGAACCATGAGTATTGTTTATAAGACTTTGGAGACTCCAGCAGAAAAGAAAAAACATTCATTGGGTTAAACAATTCAAATGAACACAGCAGGATATTAAAAGTTTAGAAAAAACACCAGGTAACTTTTTTTTTTTTTTCTTCTCAAATACTCAGCCTGACCGGAGTAGATCATGATGCGATCTTTTGCCACTGTATCCCATCCACCACCATGCATTCTGAGGCGTTGCTGTCAAGTTCTTGTCTGAATGCTCTCCATTAATCTCTCTCATTAATGCATAATTCCCACACTTGCACTTATTGGATGTTTTTTGTTTGCTGCACCATTTTAAGGAGTGTTTTGTCTGAAAATCTCATGAGGGACATTATTTTTTTTTCTGGTTATGATGTTTGGTCTGGATGATTGTGTCATTATGATTCCGCCTACTGTGCTGCTGCTACTACATGAATAAGTGGGTGTAAGTGCTAAGAGTCTCGATCGCTTCAGCGTTTGAACCGTGTTGTTGTGAACCCTCTAAATTAGCACCAGACCAGTTCGCTTCTCTTGACTAATCCCAGATTTACCGATTTGGTAGTCTTCAGGTTAAGTCAGGAACTTTACACAAGACCCTTTAGCAACTAAACATTTCCTCTTTCTCCTACTCTTTTGTTTATTTACTTCACTATATTGCGTCATTCTGATATTGTTGTTGTTGTTTTTTTTATTTTTTTTTTTTATGTTAGATTCCCTCGAGACCGTTTAGCGTCTCCTGATCCAGGCGCCGAGTCGGAAAGATGTAGCGGGTAGTAATGTAATTGAGGAAACGCTCTTTTATCTTGTGTATATCTCAGGATCTGAGGTTTCAGCGTTTGCAGCCATCGGCAGGTCTTTCTTTTTCCCCAGGTTCAGCATTTTCCTCTGGCCCTTTTAGGTTTTGTGTTGTTTTTTTTGTTTTTTTTTGGACCATCTTCTGCAGTTCAAGGTGCTCCATTGTTCGTGGAGCTTTGAAAGTTTGTGGGGTTCAGCACTTCCTGCTCCGGTTTTCTGCAGAGGAAGGAGAAAGACATACAGAGTCAGCACCTCTCCCTTCCATTTTCTCACTCATTCCCTCTCTCCACCTCCCTCTGTAACGTTATAACGGTTCATTCCAACAATGGTGAAAACAGATTGGCTGTTTATGGATGTGAATGAAAATGCTGATGCGGCAGGTTTTTACTGTTTGTGTCAATGCTACTCAGCTCTTCTTAATACAACAGGTAGATTTCCTACTCTTTTAGGGAGAGCTTGAGGGACTTTTTGTATGTACGTCGTTAACGTTCATTTATCCATAAACAACTTCACACCTTTTTCAAGGTGTTTAGAGGAACATCCTTTAGATTATATGATCACTTAATGTAGTAACGATGAGCACCGTTCAGAGGTAAACCTCTCCAAGAATTCAGCCACTCAGCGATTCGGATCTCCTACTCCGCGGATCCCTCGAGGAATTCAAATACAAAAAAAATACAAATAGTTTTATTTATTTCACTACAAATGAAGCAACTTGTTTCCCCACGGACCGTTATTACCGACGCACCACCCGCTAATCACCGCAGAATGAAAAAGTTTGGGGTCGTTTCAAACTGAAACGCGAAGAGAACAGCGTGCAGCGCATTTACCGTGTTTGAAGTCATTTGGAATTAAGTTTTATATATATATATAAATTTGCTAGATTGTATTTGCATTTTGTTTTAATATGGCAGTTAAACGCACTAAACGGGTTTAGTTTCCACAGATATTCTTGTATGCAATTTTTAGCAATAAAAATGTAAATTTTTCGAAAAAAGGAGACAAACGACTTGTTCATTTTAAGAGACCCGTCTAATTTTTTTTCTCTTATTTAGTGTTGCTCTTGTACGAAGAAAAAGTACTACTTATCCGATTAATCGGTGGAACTACGGAGAGAATACTGATGAGCGCAATCGGATCGGTCCAAACGGATTGAAAACGAATTGCGAGCTTTCTTTTATTAGACATTGTGTTGAGTCAGACAGATGATGTCGGGATTTTGATGATGTCGGGATTTATCGGTTTTATTTAAAGCGTTAGCGTGCACAGGTGTTGTGTCTGCTGAAGAAGAAGAATGTAGCTTGCGAGAGAGAAAGAGAAAGTGGGAAAGAGCCAAATATAGCCATGATCTTCCCCTGCCTCATTACTCTAGGCCTAGAGATGATAACAGCTCAGTCACTGGGGACTGTAATGGAATAATCCTAAATTGTACTGTGTGTGTGTGTGTGTGTGTGTGTGTGTGTGTGTGTGTGTGTGTGTGTGTGTATTTGTGGGGGGGGCTTTTGAGCTGCGTTACACACTATGGTAATCTATGGTACAGATCCTGTTCCTTGTTGTGTCTGTGAGCAAGAATGGGGCTGTGGTATTCAGTTGCAGCAGAGGAAACTGAGGAAGGAGAGAATCTCTCTCTCTCTTTCTTTCTCTAAGCGTTTTTTTTTTTTTTCTGATTGGATCATTGACCTGTCGTCTACTATATAAGAGGCCGAGCATGCTCGTGCTCGTACTCATGCTCCTACAGGAATCCCAGAAGCAATTATTTTTTTTGTTTTTCTTAGCAGGGATTTATTGATTTATAAATCATTTTTAACATGTACACGAGAGCGCTTTTGCCACGCATCAGTTTTGCTATAATGAAATGGGGTCTGATTTTGGAGTACGGCGTTCGAAGTATCTCGGTACTTCAAATGAATGAATGTCGCCCAAATTCGATGCCAGTGAGCAGCTAACCTTCACCTTCTAACCCTTCTACCATGGCGCTGTTAAATTCTTCATTCCGATTGGCCAGAATGTGTATAGCAGAAGCTCAGAAAAGGAAAGAAATGGCGAATCGAACTCTATCTGCAGCGACGCGTGGTGTTTAAACGAATTGTCCATCGCATGACTATCGATTTTGTCGGAAATGTCAGGTTTGGAAGGAGTCTCCAGTTTAGGTGCATTGTGTAGCGGTCAGAGGTACGGTATAAGCTTGAAATCACCAAGTTGAACAGCGTGAGAAAAGCATGAGAATAGAAATCCTTGTGGCTTCCTAAATAACCAGGAACCATAAAACCTATGTCTAGTAATAGCCATGCTGTATATACGCTACCCAGGCTGTTACTGGTAACCGTAATGTCGCAGTGATTGTGTTCAAGGTTGTGTTAGGCTTGTTTGTTTGTTTGTTTGTTTGGATATTTAATTCTGTAATTTCTTACATACTCGCAAAGCTCATGTAGTGATCCTGTTCTTGACAATGTCTCATTGTGCCTAATTGAGACATTCATCTTTTGCCATAGATGTATACAGTGTATAGTGTATTTGCAGGTACAGGAACCTGTTCCTAATGGTTACAGGATTCTAACTGTACATTAGCAAATAAACGATGACTGCTGTGGAGTGCAAGAGGAGTAAAACACTCTTGGGCCGTGTTATAGGAAAAAGAATCCACTTCAGGGTGGTGACTGTGGGAAGGGGAAGTGGAAGCTCAGTGGTTAAGCCACTGGGTTACTGATCGGAAGGTCGGAGGTTCAGTACATGTAGGGCACTAGGTAGTGTGTACAAGCAATCCTGCATTCACCATGACAACGTACAGCCGACACTCTCCTAACCGCCTAATGCACAACAAAAGTCTTCTCCTGCTTGTCCCTTAGTCACATCTGGACTCGGCCTCCATCAGTGCCATTCAGCAGGGCTATTTCTGCCATGACACACACACACACTGAAATCAGCAGAGAGAAGAGGAATGGAATTGACACCGAGTGAGAGTGGAGAGAAAGAGAGAGATTTACTAGAGCCTGTGACCTGCCGCGAGTTCAATAATTAATGGCTCACTGGATGGTAGACGCCGAGGCCGACCTTGAAACGTTCTCAGGCCCGAGTCGTGGCAGCGTGAGGCTGGAAAACCGGACCCGATTTTCAACATTACTTTTTTTTTTTTTCTTAAAGGGAGATTTGCAGGAAAAAAAAATTTTCACAGAAGTGAAAACGTAGGGACTCCACCTCTGGTTCAGATACACCAGGTCCTAGTAATGAGGTTGAATTGAATTTCAAGCGAATCGTTATGGATCGTGCTTTTCCATGAGGCCGGTCCTGTGGGGAATATTTGGTGCCAGTTCAATAGGGCTTTTACTGATTGCTTTGTGCAAATTGAAAAAGGGAAAAAAATAAAAGAGAGAAACTAACAACAACAACAAAAACAAAAAAAAAAGCACAAATGAGATCCATTTAGCACTTTCAATTATTACGACAAACTCAATTGTGTGTGCGTAAGCAGTCCTGAAAGCTCCAAGCCTCAAATCCAGCAACGTCAATTACCTCTGTCTTCCAGTCGGAGTCAGTGGGTGGAGACTTCCTGTGTGGGTTTTCTATTTTAGGATTTTGGTGGCGAGTGGGCAAAAGGATTCTGTATATATGGCGTGTGTAAACCCGGTTGAAGCAGAGGAGGCGGAGATGTTCTCCGCTTACTATCAGTAATAAAACATCATTAGGCACGAGATGGAATTTCATGTTATTTCATCGTCTTATCCCGTGTAACTCCTTGCATTTCATTTCTATGTAAAATTCATTATAAGCACTAGTTTTTTGTCTTTAGAATTGCATAGGTAGCAGCATCTAGAGCCTGTGTTTTTTTTTTATTTATTAACTCCCGTTTGCTGCACTTGATGAAGTCACACTCGCCTCCCTAAATGAATCAGAACCACGTCGTGTGTAATTTTAGAGGTATGAGGCAATAGCTATCAAGGTTCAATAGAAATCATAATTTATTTTTTATTTTTTCCTCTTAAAATGATCTGAATGAGAGTGATGTAGTTGTGTTTTTATAAATGATGGATTTTTAACTGCTGTAAAAGTGCTGATGGTGCAGTTTTTTAAGTATACTTTTAGTCCCTTATGGCTGTAAAGTACAATACATCATCTTTTGCTTGTTGTCTGGTTTCTCTCAAGGTTCCTTCCTCATTTCACCTCAGGTGTTTTTTATTTTATTTTATTTTTTATTTTATTAATTTTTTTATTTTTTTGCCACAGTGACCATTGTTCATCAGGGATACATTTTAAAATGATAAGGAACAAACGTATACATAAAAAAAAACTATCTCTTTAGAGCTGGTTTAAGGCCATGTTCATTGTTTAAAAAGGCTGTAGAAATAAAACGAATTATTTGATTCTCTATTCAAATCTCCACTCGCTTCAATGTATTTACATGAATCAGATCCAGGAGTGTTTTTTTTTTTTTTTTTTTATATAAAAAAATTATTATAATAACATTTAAACATTTATGTAAATAAATACAACAAAAAAGATTAATTTTTATTTGAAAATCGATAGTGAAGAGAATTGACCATCTCTCCACTCCAAACTTATTATATGTCTTGATGAAGGCAGGGAATTGCTGCTGGCTCATATCTCCAGGGTTTGATCTAATACTTGGGTTTCACAGGATCTCAGGGTTTCCCAACTCCGTGAAGAATGCTGGTAGATGCATTGCCCCCTCTCAGATGTCCTCGAATGAGTGTGTGAAAGTCTAGTGAACTAGTGAACGCCTCACACTGGGGTCATAAGCTGTGCGTTAAGGTCACGCCCCGTATTTCACATTTTTAATGATTGAGTCCTGCTAATGTTGATCTGTTATTGTGTGTGTGTGTGTGTGTGTGTGTGTGTGTGTGTGTGTGTGTGTGTGTGTGTGTGTGTGTGTGTGTGTGTGTGTGTGTGTGTGTGTGTGAGAGAGAGAGAGTGGTCTTAGTAACTTCCCATGCAATCCAAAATGGTTTAAAACCCTACATGTACTATTTAGATCCGGTCATGTCAACTGGGGCAATGCAGCATACACACAGCTATACAAAGGTGGAGACGTCACCACATCTGGTTTATAGATCTCCTTTAAACATCCGTTCCTGGCTTTTAGGAGGCTTGTCTGAATCTCGCTCTTCCTCTTTACAAGCAGCAACTGTAGACTTTAAATTGGTTTCTTTATTGACAATTGAAACATATTTCAATTAGGCAAACTTTCTCGCGTCATTGCATACCAACGTGAAGCAATGAGGCAGAACACCATTGCTTTAATGGAATGGAGGTGTTGTATATGCTGCAGTCTGAACGCTAGTGGAAACCTTTCCTCATAGCAGCATGTATACGGATTAACACATCGATGTTGTCCCGTCCCATGCATGCGATTTATCCAGACCCACCTGTATTACTACACTGTTTAAGAAACATATGTAATAACCCTTTTTATTTTATTTTATTTTATATATATATACACACAGTGAGGAAAAGAAGTATTTGAACACCCTGCTATTTTGCAAGTTCTCCCACTTAGAAATCATGGAGGGGTCTGAAATTGTCATCGTAGGTGCATGTCCACTGTGAGATACATAATCTAAAAAAATAAATCCAGAAATCACAATGTATGATTTTTTTAACTATTTATTTGTATGATACAGCTGCAAATAAGTATTTACAGAGGTCAAACGTTTCCTGTAGTTTTTCACCAGGTTTGCACACACTGCAGGAGATATTTTGGCCCACTCCTCCACACAGATTTTCTCTAGATCAGTCGGGTTTCTGGCCTGTCGCTGAGAAACATTGAGATTGAGCTCCCTCCAAAGATTCTGTATTGGGTTTAGGTCTGGAGACTGGCTAGGCCACTCCAGAACCTTGATATGCTTCTTACAGAGCCACTCCTTGGTTATCCTGGCTGTGAAGCTTCATGTCATTGTCATGTTGGAAGATCCAGCCTCGACCCATCTTCAATGCTCTAACTGAGGGAAGGAGGTTGTTCCCCAAAATCTCGCAATACATGGCCCCGGTCATCCTCTCCTTAATACAGTGCAGTCGCCCTGTCCCATGTGCAGAGAAACACCCCCAAAGCATTATGCTACCACCCCCACGCTTCACAGAAGGGATGGTGTTCTTGGGATGGTACTCATCATTCTTCTTCCTCCAAACACGTTTAGTGGAATTATGACCCAAAAGTTCTATTTTGGTCTCATCTGACCACATGACTTTCTCCCATGACTCCTCTGGATCATCCAAATGGTCATTGGCAAACTTAAGATGTGCCTGGACATGTGCTGGTTTAAGCAGGGGAACCTTCCGTGCCATGCATGATTTCAAACCATGACGTCTTAGTGTATTACCAACAGTAACCTTGGAAACGGTGGTCCCAGCTCTTTTCAGGTCATTGACCAGCTCCTCCCGTGTAGTTCTGGGCTGATTTCTCACCTTCCTTAGGATCATTGAGACCCCACGAGGTGAGATCTTGCATGGAGCCCCAGTCCGAGGGAGATTGACAGTCATGTTTAGCTTGTAACGACCTCAAACAGGTGCATCTAATTTAGGATAATAAATGTAGTGGAGGTGGAGATTTTAAAGGCAGACTAACAGGTCTTTGAGGGTCAGAATTCTAGCTGATAGACAGGTGTTCAAATACTTATTTGCAGATTTATTTGCACTTATTTAAAAATCATATATTGTGATTTTTCTGGATTTCTTTTTTTTTAGATTATGTCTCTCACAGTGGACATGCACCTACGATGACAATTTCAGACCCCTCCATGATTTCTAAGTGGGAGAACTTGCAAAATAGCAGTGTGTTCAAATACTTATTTCTCACTGTATATAATGTATATATGTGTATATATATATATATGTGTGTGTGTGTGTGTGTGTGTGTGTGTGTGTGTGTGTGTGTGTGTGTGTGTGTATATATATATATATATATATGTATGTATATGTATGTATATATGTGTGTCTGTATCCTAAACCAAGCAAAATATTCACTGGAAACTATTATTTAGTAAATAACTTTATTAATTTGTATCGTCTCATGAAGCCTGTGTCAGAATATGGTTCATGACGTGGCTTTTGTGCATCATCTCGTGCTTCTTATATCCAGTATTTTATCTTTTATCTTGATACAATTTGATTTCTGTTTATGAGCTCAATTCTGTTCTTCCACTCTGTTCTCCCACTCGGATTTCCTCTGTTCTCCCACTCTGTTCTCCCACTCGGATTTCCCCTGTTCTCCCACTCAGATTTCTCACTCTGTTATCCCACATGGATTTCCTTTGTTCTCCCACTCTGATGTTCCACTTTGTTCTCCCACTCGGATTTCCCTTGTTCTCCCACTCTGTTCTCCCACTTGGATTTCCCTTGTTCTCCCACTCGGATTTCTCACTTTGTTATCCCACATGGATTTCCTTTGTTTTCCCACTCTGATCCCCCACTCTGTTCTCCCACTCTGATTTCTCACTTTGTTTCCCACTCAGATCTCCCACTTTGATTTCCTCTGATTCCCACTCAGATCTCCCACTTTGATTTCCTCTGATCTCCCACTCAGATCTCCCACTATGATTTCCTCTGATCTCCCACTCTGTTCTCCCATTTTGATTTCCTCTGTTCTCCCACTCCGATTTCATCTGATCTCCCACTCTGATCTCCCATTTTGATTTCCTCTGATTCCCACTCAGATATCCCACTATGATTTTCTCTGATCTCCCACTCTGTTCTCCCACTCTGATTTCCTCTGTTCTTCCACTCAGATCTCCCACTCTGATTTCCTCTGATCTCCTCTGTTCTAGCACTCTCGATCTCCCACTCTGATTTCCTCTGATCTCCTCTGTTCTAGCACTCTCGATCTCCCTCTCTGATTCCCACTGTGATTTGCCACTCGATTCTGGAGTCGATGCAGTTGATACACATTAAGTACAAATACTATTTGCAGACATGTTTCTAAAACTGTAGAGGAAACACCCGGTTACAAATAGGGAAGGTATATAAAAAAAAAATTAAATAAAAAAAAACATTTTATTTTTGGTCCATATGGGTAGAGACGTCCCACCGTTCTGTTTGTTAAGCACCCGAAATTCTTTCGTTCCGCAAGCTTTTTCTGTTCCGACACTAACGCCATCATTTCCTGTGTGTTATTAAGCAGTCCTTTAATAAACAAATGTTCATTGGCCACAAACGTCAGAATGCAGTGAAGCTACAGGAGTTGCACAGAAAATGTAGCCTGTCAGAGATCCATGAGTTGACCTCAGTATTAGTGTGAATGCTGAAGCTTTGGAAGATGATTTGTTTTGAAGGAAAATCCCTTTCAAACTGTCCTTGTCACGAGGTTCAGACGCTCATCACGTCGCTTCCAGCACATGACTACCGAGATCGTTCAACAGGACTCAGTCATCAGTCAGCTACGCATGGCTGCTCCGTCATAACTTTCGTTCACCTGTGTTTGGCTAGTGATTACGGAGCCGCATTATGTCCCGTGATAAACAGGAAGCTGTTGCATGTGTCCCAGCGCTGCGACTTCCAGAGGAAAGACGCTGTCGAAGGGTGGTCCTTTTGTTCTCCGCCTTATTTGTGCTTAGCCATAGCCACAAATAACCAACAATGAGACCGGCGTCGATTGAGCTGCTTTTGTGTTCGAGTGTGGAAAGTACAAACCTGGGTGGGTTACTACATCCGTACACAATACCTCATTTATTTATTCAGCGGTTTTATTGTCCTTTATTTTCCGTCCATTACAACAGGGATCTTTTTAAAATAGCAACACGAAGAGGACCGAAAGGTCCTCGATCAGAGACCGAGACAGCCCTTTTGACGTTTCAGCAAAAGCCGTCCATGTTTAGTTTAGAGACTTGAAATGGAAGGAACGAAAAGCATGCCTTTTTTTTTTTTTTCTTTCTTTACAAACATATCAGAAACAAGTTCATTCTTGTATGTAAGCTAAACCAGGCATCTTACCATGTGATGAAGCAGGGGGAAGGTCATTTACTCGGTGTAAAGTAGAAGCCTTTGAAACAATTTTAGACCCTACATTTAGGTTTTTTTTTTTTTTTATGTTTTTATTAAATAGCTAGTCATATTTGTCTTTATTTCTATATTCCATTCAGTTGAAATGGCAAAGTTGAATCAAATGTGTTTGTCCTATTCGAATGAACGTTTTTAAGCGATTTCTAAAATTGCAGTAACTCGATGTCAATATTACAAATATATACATTGACAGTGTTTTGTATTTATACAGCTGAGGAGTTGAGTTTTAAGGGGCCTCGTTCGAGGGCCCAGCATTGGCAGCTTGGCGGAGGTGGGATTTAAACTTTCGTGTTTGATGTCCAACATTTCAACCGCATTGTGGCGGCAGGGGTGTAACTGAGCGGTGTGGAGGAGGGTCAAACCAACAGGCTTCAAGTGATGATTGGTACCTTTTTGTTTTTATTTACACCAGTCTTCTTCTTGGCGGTTCTTTGTGAATTCACACACACAATGTTCTTCAGAACACACTATGCTATGCTATGAATGAGTCGCAATTGTTTCCAGTTTGGTATTTGAGCCCTATTGTGTCGGCTACACCCTTTAATGTTTTAGGAAGATGAAGTGGTGTAACATCGTGAGTCATTTAACTGCCCTTGACTCGAATGGAAAGCATGCCGTTGGGTTTTCCTTATCTGTGTTCGGGGGGATTCCTTGGCACTATCTGCCTTGGTCAATGTTGTGGCTTTGTTACAGTGGCTCTGGTGAAAGATATCGGGTTTTTCACCAGAGCCGTTAACGATCATGCTCCAACAGTATCTCACTGCTTATACAGCATATTCGACCCTCTGACTAACATTTCCTGTTCCTTTTTTTTTCTTCCCCACTGTATTATTCTACTTTAAATAGATCCGATTAGCGGTTGATTAGATGTCACCTAGCAATCACCTAGCATGGGATACTAGAACCTTCTGTTTGGCTTGACATTTTTTATTATATATATATTTTTTTATCTTCTGATTATGTGCAATGCTAGAATTATCTGGGACGAGCAGATTTTATATCCGTAATTTCTGTTTCATGGTAAGAAGCGAGAAATAATACAAACTCATTGTGATAAGTATAGTTAATATATAATGGTTTTTATTTATTTGGGGTTTTTTTTATTCAGGATTCATTCACCTGCCGCACTACACACATCAGCTGAGGTCCGATCTGTTTGGTGGTAGGTGGATTCATGAGAGATTTTTCAAAATAAAAGTGTAAAAACATTTTTTTTTATTATTTATTTATTTATTTTTTTCCCCCCAGATACTACAAAATAAAAAGCAAAGCTTTGATTTCACTTTTTTTGCTTTGACAGTTAAATATATCAAGAGAGAAACAAGATACTTAAAAAATGTACCTTATTAGGTCTAGAAAGATTAAGGAAAAGTGTAGACGTCCATAGGAAAATGTGGTGTCAGCAGCTTAGAAAGCGGTACCAGGAAATTGTATTGTGTCTCAAGTATTGGGACACCTGACTTTTCCAGCCATCTGTGGTTCAGCCCCAAATTGTTTACACGAAACGTCTGGTTGTGATCCGAACCTGCTCCAGCATGACAACGCCCATGCGCACAAAGCCACCTCCATGAAGATATGGTGTACATGGGTTGATTGAAAGATCTCCTGCTATAGAGATTTAACCTCAACCCTATAGAACACCCTTGCAATGAATTAGAGCACTGAATCCTGACCCCATGCTTCCTCACCTCACCTACATCATCAACATGAATGAGCACAAATCTCCACCAGCACACTCAAAACAATCTAGTGGAACACCTTCCCAGAAGAAAGGAGAGAAAAGCACATTTTCATCCATATAGTGTATATCAGGTCAGAGAACCTGATCTAAGCTTATCACAGTCCAGCATTACAGGTTAATCCCAAAAGCATTGATGTTACTGTACTGCATCCCCAATTCATTTTCTTTATTTATTTCGATGTACAATTTCTTTTATTTGTTTAACTGGATTTTGTACCGCACTATAATACTAAGCCAAGAGTCTTTTTTTTTTCTTTTCCCAGCCAAAAGATAGTCCCCTTTGAAATGTATTGTAGCTCGAGCACATCGCTGCAGGCTCTAGATTAATGCGCCCGCAGTGCTTTGGAAACATCTGCCAAGAATCCATTAGGCAAAACTCTTTTCTCTTTTTATTAGACAGCAGTGCCAGATTTGTACATTTCTCCCGCTTTGGGTTTTCGGCCCGGCCCAGCGCAAGCGCTAGTCTCCTTCTTGCGGGAGGGGTGAAAGCAAGTGCATGAGTCATTTGAGACGACCGTGCTGTTTCCGAAATGAAAATTACAGGCCCGAAGCCATAAAGTGCAACGAGGGATACAGGACTGTCTTTCAGATTCGCTAATCGAGCTTATAGTATCATTTTTCACTCATTCATCGGCACTGAGACGCGATCGTCTGGTTCGATCGGAGGTGTTTTAAGCACAGACCGAGCATCAGACCACCGGATTGGCCTTTATATTATTATTGATCGCTTTGCATTCCCATCCATCCATCCTGATATTCTCAAACCAGCCCATTTGGCACCAACACCTATAGTCACCTGGAACACACTTTATCCTCATTCTGATATTCGATGGATGATTTGAATGCAACACTTTGCTGCCGTGTGATTGGCTGATTAAATAATAACATAGCTAGCTAGATGTTTAAGCATAGCGCTCAAAACTATGAGGGGGGGGGGGGGTACTGTAACACAACAGTTTATAGACTCAAGCAGTAAAAATATCTTATACATTCAACCCTCTAAAACTTTGTAACTCCCTCCTATTGTACCTCTCTGGTTTATTATGGTTTGCCCCCCATGGTGTTGTGGGTGGGGTAATTACAGCCTGTGCCAAAATATATACACCAGTGTTTTCTAACAGATTTGTGTTGGCAAACATCGTATACCGCAGCAGTCAGTGCACTGGTATTTACTTTCTTGAGGCTTACACTGAGGCAGTTTGTCTTTGTACAAACGATTGACTGTAAATAGATTTTATAGAATGAAGATTACAAAAAGGATATAAATCTATTAGAAATGTACGCACATGCATATGAACACACACACACACAGTGCGTGCTTGCTTATGTATACATTGGACTTACAAGTGACGAGTAGAGCTGGGCAATGCTTTATGTTATAAATTTAGTGGCACAACTGTTTTACTTAAAGAATAAAATTTTATTAAAGAATAAAATTTGTTGAAAATTAAATACCAATATAATTACATGTATTTTTAATTAATTTTTTATTTATAGGTCTGTGGTGAGACCTGCGATGTTGTATGGTTTAGAGACAGTGGCATTGAGTAGAAGACAGGAGGTGGAGCTGGAGGTAGCAGAGCTGAAGATGTTGAGGTTTTCGTTGGGAGTGACGACGATGGACAAGATTAGAAATGAGTTTATTAGAGGGACAGCACATGTAGGACCTTTTTGAGACAAGGTGAGGGAGGCGAGTTTGAGATGGTTTGTGAGGAGGTTTATGGATGTGGTGAAGGAAGACATGCAGGTTGAAAGAGGCAGATGTAGAGGACAGGGGGGTATGAAGACAGATGATCCGCTGTGGCGACCCCTAATGGGAGACGCCGAAATTAGAAGATATTTACAATTATTTATTTAGAATTATAACCCGACTGAAAGGAGCCGATTTTTTATTTTGTACTTCATAGTTGAAATTTTTGAAGGTTTCTTCCATTACAGTGTTTTGTTTTTTTTACATTTGTTAATATTTCTGTCTGTCTGTCTGTTTAGCTATCTATTTATAATTTTGTAGACACTTCTTTTTAATGCTGTACTACTGTATTAATGGCAGTTTATTGGTAAAGCTATAGATCATGATACACACTGCAGAAATGTTTTTATCATATTGCCCACCCCTTCCATTGTGTTGTTATCTGACACTATATGGACAAGTTTGAGGACACCTCAATGTGCATCTCATTCCACATTTAGTCCCCATTTGCTGTTAAAGTAACCTCCACTCTTCTGGCAAGATGTTTCACTAGGTTTTGGAGTGTGCTTGTGGAGATTTGTGCTCATTCAGCCACTAGAGCATTAGTAATATCAGGTACTGATGTACTGTAGGTGAGGAGGCCTGGGGTGCAGTCAGCATTTTAATTCCTCCCAAATGTGTTCAGGTTGAGGCCAGAGCTGTATAGCAGGCCACTCAAGATCTTCAGCTCTTATTTATGTAAACTTTGGAGGTCATGGAGCTGACTTTATGCACAGGAACACCGTAATGCTGGAACAGGTTCGGGTGTCCTAGTTCAAGTAAAGAAAGCATTTATGGTACATCATCCTTAAACACTTTATATTACTGTGCATCTCAAAATTTGTAGTAGCTGTATTGGGGGAAAAATTGTGTCCATATACTTTTGCCCCTGTGGTGTATGTAGCAAAGTTATATATCACGCTACATTGCACATGTCTTAAAGTATTATCGTACGACCGCTGTGATTTCGTTTCAGTTGAAATCAAAAGGAATCAAAGCGACTGCGTTTCCATTCAGAGAGTTTAGATTAGGAGAAGTGAACAGCGTCACGGCCCGAAAGCACCGGGTATACACGCTTCCTCATTTCGACAGGTGCCGAGTGTTGCATCAACACGTCACGTGGCCAATCCGTGTAAATCTGAAGCGGCTGTTCAGCTGTTTTTAAACGTGCACTTGCTCCATTTTGTTTATGCCGTACCACACTCCTTTTTTGAAGTCAAGTCAAGTCGAGAAGCTTTTATTGTCATTTCAACCATATATAGCTGACGCAGTGGTAATAGTAGTAATAGTTCCTCCTGAACCCTGATGCTACATACAACAACAATCACAGAAACAGAAAACACAGGGCTAAGGACTCGGGTCTGAATTCTTTGGATCACTGGTAGAGTTGTGACTGAACAGGCGCTCTGTACTTCGCCTGACCCTGAATCATCCTCTTCCTTCATCCGTTGCAGGTGAGCAGTGGGAGAGCAGCAGATGTCCGGCTACATGGAGGTCCAAACTCTTCACGCAGAGACGATCTGAGTTTCGGGAGAGAGAGCGAGGTAATGGACGAGACTCTCGTCTTTAATATAGAAGACCTTCAGAACTCCGACCAAAAATCTTTCAAATATTTCAGGGGTATTGGATGGAACTCGGAAGCAGGAATGACGTCAATAGGCCGAAGGTCCACTGAAGTATCTAAAGGATCTAACCACACAGCCTTATATATTAAACCCATGACTTTCCGAGAAGGAATTTCCAAGCTGCATTTCTGTTTTAATTCCTGGTTAGAGATTGGAAATGGAAGTTACAGGCTTTAGTCAGGTGCAGCATGTGCAACTGTTACCACCTGTTATACAGTGTTGTCCTGATTTCTTATTTTATTTTATATTATTGAGGGAAGACTAAATCCAAAACTACATGGCTCCATGTGAAAAAGTGTTTGCCCCCCTGTTAAAACTGTGGTTTATCACACCTGAGTTGAATTTCTCCAGCCACACTCAGGCCTGATTACTGCCACACCTGTTTACAATTAAGAAATCTCTTAAATACGTCCTGCCTGACAAAGTGAAGTAGAGCAAAAGATCCTCGAAAGCTGGACATCATGCTGAGATCTAAACAAATTTAGTTCAAAGGTTGAACTTTTTGGAAGGTGTGTGTCCCATTACGTCTGGCGTAAAAGTAACACCGCATTTCAAGAAAAATAACAACACACCAAAAGTAAAATATGGTGGCGGTAGTGTGATGGTCTGGGGCTGTTTTGCTGCTTCAGGACCTGGAAGACTTGCTGTGATAAATAGAATCATGAATTCTGCTGTTTACCAAAAAATCCTGAAGGAGAATATCCAGCCATCTGTTCCTGACCTCAAGCTGAAGTGAACTTGGGTTCTGCAGCAGGACAATGATACACAGGGCCACGTAGTTTTGGATTTTGTTTTCCCTCAATAATAAAAACCTTCATTTAAAAACTGCATGTTGTGTTCACTTGTGTTATCTTTTAGTAATATTTAAATGAGTTTGATAATCTGAAACATTAAAGCGTGACAAGCATGCAAAAAAAAAAAGAAATCACTTTTTCACACCACTGTGAACCATATATCATTTATATAACCATGTATACCTTTATATATCAACCATGGCGTTTCTAGGTTCATCGGTGGATGAGCATTCGGTTTCGCCTCATGTTTCTGGCACGTCCTCTTTCATTTCACACACAGTCTTTTCTAATAATCCTAATCTCTCTCACACGCACGCATACAGTACAGTTATTTCGGGTAACGTTCTTTCTTTTATAGCTCGTAAAATATATGTGCAGTCTGGTCCCTCATGAATTATCTTGCTAGCCATACCTACTTCTTACTTATACGACTGCATGACCTTTCATTCCGGTCTGCTTGCGTCTTGTCTACTTCCTGCACTTGATGCTTTTTCCATCCTTCGTTATAATGCTTCCATGCATCGTTTCATCCGTCTCTCTGTGAAGATGAAATCATGGGAGAGGGTCTCCAGGACTTGACTCGAGCAATAGGGTTAGTTTGCATGCAAGTGTTTAGTGAGAGGAATCTCTTTTTTTTTTTTTTTTTTCGGGCCTGTGGTTCACTAAGCCATGTATGTAGATGCTGTTGCTCAAGCCACAAATGATTAGTAATGTTTCTTGATTGAAAGATCACTGGGAAATATGAGTTGGTGTTGCAGCATGGTGTTATGAGGTCACATAAAAAAAGAATAGATCGTGTCTCTAGGCTTTTTTCATTGAAGGCTTATGACATTTATTTTGGACCTGCTATATTACGCTGTTGATGATCGGATAGATGGATTAATAAGTGGATGGTTGCATAGATGATAATGATTTAATATTATTGAATGTTGAGATTAATTGCCATTTAATTGGCATGCAATATCAAGTGATTAATGGATTCATTGATAAAAGTTTGGGTGAATAGATGATGGATGGATTGATGGATGGATGGGTTTAATGTTTATTTATTGGCATTCATTTTGAAACTGCTCCATAAAGTGATGGATGATTGATGGATTGATGGGTTTAGGTTGGATTGATGAATGGATAGAAGGAGAATAGATGGATGAATGAGATGTTTGAATATGATTTAATGCTGCATTTTAATTGCCATTTGTTATAGAACGAAAGAACATAGATAGGCAGACAGACAGACAAATGAATAGATAGATACTTTTGTTCATCCCAAAGGGGATATTTACATATTCCAGGAGTATCCACAAACTTAAGCAATAAGGCATGCAGTAAATACAACTAAAATTAAGAGTAAAAAACTTGAGTTCAAACATAAGAAGTCCTGTGCAAACAGGAGTGTTAATGTGCGTGTGTGACCACTGTTAATAGTCACAGGCTCCAGAAGAGGCCTGGGCCTCCTGAAGTCCATCACCATCTGCCCGGTTTTGGTGGTGTTGAGGTGCAGGTGGTTGAAGTCACACCATGCAGCAGAGTCCTGGATCAGTTTCCTGAATATTGCAAGTCCGACATGTACAGACATGTCTGCCTCTGTAAAAGTTTGTTAGAAACAAGGTAGCCGGCTAATATTTGTGATCAAGACTGAATGTTTAAATGCTCTACTAGCCAGAAATGACAAAATATTAAGTAAAAATTTATGACATTATAAGAAAAGGCATTTACAGGCTTGTGACTCAGGCGATCCAGAATTGAACCACATGTTAAAGGGCCTTAGTAAATATTATCCTCTTATGTATACTTATACTTCTTTAACATTCAGTAAAAGGGCAGGTGAAGTCTTTCTTCATTTTGCTGTATTTGTCATTTGGTCCGGGAAATTATTGTAAGAAATTAACACCTGATGAGCTGACAATCAGCTTTTATATATATTTTTAAAGTTCCTTCTGTAAGTTTATTAGCAAAAATCTTAGCAAAAAGTGCAAAGTAATTTGAGTCTTAAAATTATTTTTTTTTTTACAGACTATTAATATTATTAGTTTATAATATTTACTTATTTCCATTTAATTGAATTCAAACTTTGACCTCGCAAAAGAGTTAAAATCCTTCCGATTGTTAATGATAGTGTCACATGACCACGAACGGATGACTGGATCAGTAGTACGATACAAACTAGCGCACTGGAACTAGCTAATTGTAGCAATAAAAATGCTGCGTGACAATGTTGGCTCTGAATGCTGGTTTGCATGAGGCCTGTGTACTTCATGTCATTAAATGAGCACCTGACTAATTAATGGAGACATCAGACGAGCGAAAGTGACAGCAGGATTTTTGGGAGAAGTGAAACGGACCAGATTGTAAACAAAGCGAAGGCACGCAGGCCTCGGATCGTCAGCGCAGCTTCTGCGTTCCGTTGAGAAGACCTCATTTGCATTCAGGGAGGCGCATCACAGCTGCGCTTTCGTCTGTCAACTCCAGCAAATAGATCCTTTCTCTGTTCACCACATCACCACATATATTTATACATATACATATATATATACACAGTATATTCAGCATGTATCCCACATTTCATACAACAACCGCCCCAGTCTGATTCTTGCACCACCACCCACTGCCACCTCTCACATTTCCAGATATTTAAATCAGTGAGCTATTTCCATGCCCTACCCTGCTTTTGTCAGAGCTTTGAGGTTTGATTGATTTCCATTTGATCCATTATCTGGTGGTTTAAAAAAAGGAAAATGGAAAAAAAGGAAAAAAAATGGCTGCCCTCCAGTGTTGTTCTTTGGATAAGTTGAGTGTATTGTTTAGTTTCATTTTAAATCCTGATAGAGATGCCCAAAGTAGGGCCTGCTGGCTAAAGTTGAGATGAGAAGATTGAATTCCAGTTGGAACAATTTTAGAAAAATAAGAACCAGCATCATGTTTCTTATTAGTGGTCACTGAATAGCTGTATTAGGCATTAAACTCACTTGTTGAACAATAGGTTGATTTGTGGCCCTTTTTAGGAAACTGTGATCAAGTAAATGTGATCGTGTTTTAGAGCTTTAGAGAATGAAAGAAACCTTTATTTGAATGCTAAATATTTGTATGCATTCCCACCCAATGCCCAGCGGTTTCCTCTCACCTCACCCCTGACCGCTACCAGTTCCTGCTCATGCTGCATCACAGAAAAGCATAAGGCACACATGAGCCGTGATAGGCTATCCAACCTCTTCTGCATATATGACCTGGATCTTCCGCATATGTGAACCTGGAGATTGCACATGTTTCCTCCCACTCATAGAAAACTACCAAGTGTCCTCTCTAGGTCTTCTGGCAGATATCATTGTAAAAGACAATGAAAAATGACTGGTTATATTGTCATTGCAGAAAACCTCCATTATACCGTGTGTATGAGTCAGAAAACAGGAGACTGATGTGATCAGTTATATATATATATATATATATATATATATATATATATATATATATATATATATATATATATATATATATATATATATATATAGTTTGTTATAGAAAGCAAGAAGGTCATTGATCTTTCTTGTAGTGTCATGACCCTTTACAGTGACGAGCTACAATCTTCAGAGGCTATGTAGGAGGAAGCTTAGTGATTTAGACACTGGACGTCTGATTGGAAGGTCATGATTTAAAATCCCAGCAAGCTGCCACGGGTGGACCCCTGAGCAAGGCCCACACCTCTCAACTGTTCAGTTGTACAAGCAAGATGATTGTCAGTAAGATAAGGTTGTCTGCCAAATTGCGTAAATGTAAAATGTAAGTCTGTGCTTAAACCTGTGTAACCTGTTCAGAAGGTCATTATCTCTCTAGTTGGATGATGGGTGAGTTTGCATTTCTTCAGTGTTTTTTTTTTTTTTTTTCTTTTCAAAACATCACAAGATGTTCTTGAAAGGATCGTCATCAGCTTTCCGAGTAGCGATTTCAAGTGAAATATATTCCCAAGCTTTGTTCCTGCGGCCATCATCGCGACTGTCGTCATGAACTGCAGCTCAAGTGTAAAACTGCGACCTTGCATCAAATAAAACGGAAACTGTAATAAGATGACCGTTAATTGCAGTCTCAGATCGTACATATGAAAGCAATCTGAGGCTACATTTACACCGATCCCGATTCAAAACTGCCGTTTTTGTCTGAAAACGCTCTGCGTCCGCAGTTTTTCCTTTCCAAAAACGTTGCGCATCCACACTGTCCCTGTACCGTGCAGGCGCCAAGACCTGCGTCTTTTCCTCCTGCCGTTTATTTCGCTTTCTGGCTCTTTTGAAATCGTTTTCGAAAGCCTTTTCAAATCGCTTTGGAGAGCGTTTTAAAAAATCGCCGTCTCAGCGTGGAAGGAAAGGCAAAAAGACAGAGAGAAAAATTATGCATAAAACTTATCAGAAGTGGATATGGCCTGGGACACAACACTAGTTTTAGTGGAGGTAGTTGGATGGGCGATATTAGGTTCCCTGGTGGTCTAGTGGTTAGGGTTGCACAAGCCAGTGCCCTCTTAGTGCCGGTCCCAAGCCCGGATAAATGGGGAGGGTTGCGTTAGGAAGGGCATCCAGCGTAAAAACATGTGCCAAATCGAACATGCGGATCATGAATAT
Source organism: Silurus aristotelis (assembly GCF_946808225.1). Classification (NCBI taxonomy): domain Eukaryota; kingdom Metazoa; phylum Chordata; class Actinopteri; order Siluriformes; family Siluridae; genus Silurus; species Silurus aristotelis. The sequence continues at coordinate 27,014,729 of NC_139576.1, read as the reverse complement.
GGATGAGCCGCTGTGGCGACCCCTAATGGGAGAAGCCGAAAGTTTTAAGTTGGATGGGGAAATTGTTGTGTTGCCGTTGCTCGCAGTAAAGATTAAAGTCAAATGCAATATAAGAGATTTAAATGAAAGATACAAGTTAGATATGAAGTGAAAATGAAATGTGTGGCAGCACGACATCGAGCAGCATCGAAAACAGATGGCAGAAAAGTCCGACCACAATAAGAAGCTGTTAACATTATATAAATGCGGCACAATTTCTTGAACTATATTTATCTTGTCTATATCTATAACGATATCATGGACCAGCTGTTTAACAGTTATGTAGCGCAAGTCTTGATCAACACGTATGTCCTATTCTCTTATGCTGATATCAGAATCCCCCCTCTGTGTAACCTGATCCCAGACTCTGTCCCATGTATGGTGTATGGATGTATGTGTAGGTTCATTCATAGAAGATGTCTGGACCGAACATAGTCTTAGTCATAGGTCTGACTTCTCATGGGGCGCCGTTGTACACATGCATGGTTGCATTTCCCTGTCTGGTGCTAGCGATAAGAGAAACACCATCTGGAAGTGGCCGCGCTTAGTTTTATAGCTCTGCCTCGTGTTTACAGGCAGCGCTTAAAGGCTATAACTATTTATGACCTGCTGCTGTGGCAGGTGACGTCAAGATCTCAACGGCATACACTTTATTCCCACTTATCAGTCGAGCCTAAGCGACACACACAAACACAAGCAACTCCCTCCCAGATGTGCGTGCAGTATTGCAACCCTTTTTTTTTGGCAGACAAACCGAGAGAGAGCAGTGAGCACCACAGTAGGGTGGAGAAGACTATAGGGCTACGTTCACACAGACTACTCTTTAGAGAGAGCAGCGAGACTACATCGGCATCAGCCATAACTAGTCAATTGCGTTTCCAGTGATGCAACGAAATGGAAAAAGAAAAAAAAAGTTTTTTTTTTTTTTTATCCGATCCTTGCCCTGGTTTGCGGAATTTTAGTCGTTAATAAAGTAGGAAATTCTTCATGCTACAGGCGACTCAGAACGATAAAAATCCACTGCATGTTTGAACGTACCTGTATGAAAGGATTCCTATTCAGTTGTATTTCCACGCTTCACCACTAGAGGCAGACATACAGTTTACCAAGCAATGACAAGCTACCTATGACATCACAGTGCACCATCCTCCATCAAGAGTATAAAAGGCCAGAACACTGAGCAGCAGTCGTCATTGGCCAGTGGCCAATCGACATCGTGCAAGCTGTTACTCAGCACTGGTCATTCAGCAGTGGCCTTTCAGCATGCATTCTGCATCACGCAACCTACCGAACAGCAGCTAACAGAAGACAGTAAGAATCACCTCATATACGATCTATTCTATACCCAGTAAAGTTGAGTTTTCTGAATCCTGTACCGTGTTTTTACTGACACGCTGGGGCGAGTACAATCCCCTGATCAGCGCACACCAGATAGTGAAAATCCTTATATGGTCCTTTGAGCTAGAGAGGAAAACTTCCTAACATTTGGTCCTTCGAGTCGGATAGGAACAACTTCCTAACAGTACCCTAAGGCGTAGGAGTGTCTTAGTTTTGAAAGCTGAGATCTGTGCGATTCCTGTACCGACAGCTCTTGTTTTTGCTTCTCAGGACACGACCAGGTGAAAGCCGATCACCCGTATTCATTCTCTTTTGAAAGTCTTGTAGATCTCAGAATTGGGACTCCGTCTCCTCTCCTCTCTGTTGTTATGGCTGGACTTTGAGATGGAAAGACAGTGACGCCGGCTGCGAAAAATTCAACAGAAAACATTTCACAAGAATACGCTCCGGGTTACTTCGAAAGGGGTCGCCCAAAATGAGCGACGTGGAGGAGCCAATGAAAAATCTTCTATATTTACAATAACAGCAATATTTAGTTACCATATCCGTTTAACATGCATATTAAACCTATTGAAGTGTATGGAAAAAGTGCAGCGCATTTCTTGACAACGGGCAGATCGTTATCTGCTTTCCAATTTTCAACCAAGTGAAATGTGTTCACAAGCTCTTGCAGCCATTATTGGGACTTTGTCGTCATGCACGTTTTCTCAATAATCGATCAAGGCGTTCAATAATGAGCAATATTTTAGCAGAAATGTTAATCAAAAAAAGTTTTGTTTTTACAGTAAATTGTACCATTTTATTAGATGGTATTTCAGCACCGAGTCTCCAAGCACTGAGATACTCATGCACCAACATTGTCCATTTCTTTATTACTTTTACATTCAACACCACAAACTGGAAATCGCAAATTATGTGGTATCTGCAGTAGTTACGATGTGTTTCTGAGTGAAAAGTCCATTTCGCAACCACGAGCTGACCTTCTGGAAGCGGCAAGCAATTCGGAATCTGGAATTCGGTGATTTGAGTGGTCTTGCATGGAGCACTCGTTCATCCAATAATGCTTTTCTTTTCCCATCACACATAGTTCATTCTAATGATTTCATACTATCATTTTGCTGGCCATTTTTCGAACAACATCCGAGTGAAACATTTTGCGCAGGTGGTCCTACAGCCAAACTGCCTGTTTTTGACAGAAGCTACCTGAGACACACTGGAGTCACCCGTCTAACAGGAAAAGGTCAAAGCCAAAGCTTTCAGCAAAACAAAATCATCCTTCTCATTAATATTCTCTCTCTTTCTAGGATGCTGGGGGAGGGGAGAGTAGTGGAGGAATGGCTTTCAGAATTCAAGGTGAGTCGTTCTTCTTTAGCTCTCTGCTTCATCCTTCACTTTATTTCAATCCACTCAAGAGGTGAACAATATGTTGTCTAAAAAAAAAAAAAAGCCATTTGTTTGTGTAATACCATGCTGCAATATTTAATTTGGCCAGTGTTATGTTTTATATATATATATATATAATTGCAAGATATTGGGGAATATTGTATTGCAAGATTTTGGGGAACAACCTCCTTCCCTCAGTTAGAGCATTGAAGATGGGTCGAGGCTGGGTCTTCCAACATGACAATTACCCGAAGCACACAGCCAGGATAACCAAGGAGTGGCTCTGTAAGAAGCATATCAAGGTTCTGGCGTGGCCTAGCCAGTCTCCAGACCTAAACCCAATAGAGAATCTTTGGAGGGAGCTCAAACTCCGTGTTTCTCAGCGACAGGCCAGAAACCTGACTGATCTAGAGAAGATCTGTGTGGAGGAGTGGACCAAAATCCCTCCTGCAGTGTGTGCAAACCTGGTGAAAAACTACAGGAAACGTTTGTACTCTGTAATTGCAAACAAATGCTACTGTACCAAATATTAACATTGACTTTCTCAGGTGTTCAAATACTTATTTGCAGCTGTATCATACAAATAAATAGTTAAAAAATCATACATTTGTGATTTCTGGATTTTTTTTTTAGATTATGTCTCTCACAGTGGACATGCACCTACGATGACAATTTCAGACCCCTCCATGATTTCTAAGTGGGAGAACTTGCAAAATAGCAGGGTGTTCAAATACTTATTTTCCTCACTGTATATAGTACATTTAATTCTAAGAGGTTGGACTTCCAATCAGAAGGTCATCAGTTAAAATCCCACGACCACCAAGCTGCCAATGCTTGGCCCTTGAGCAAGGCCCTTAACCCTCACCTGCTCAGTTGTATGCCACAAATGTAAATGAATGGATGAATGAATGTAAATGCATTACCCCAAAGCAGTTCCACTCCTCTTTTCATTTATTTTACACATCCATGCTGCGTTTCGTTTTTTCACTATCATGACAAAGGCCAGACAGGAACTTGTTTTATTTATTTATTTTGTTTATTTTTTACATTTTACGTCCTCACATGTAACCATACACTGATAAAAGTTTTTCTTTAATTAATATGAAATTGTCAGTATCAATAATGTCCTGTTACGAATAAATAATCAGTAGTAACTCATTCATTGTTGCAATAATGTTCATTCTCTTCTTGTAGCAGAGAACACCCCCCCCCCCCCCCCCCCCGAGTGCTTTATTCCTTTTGTTATTCTTTTATACCATGGCCTGTCTGAATACTCGATTCCGATTGGCTCGAAGGTGTGCGTTAAAAAAAGCTAATTTAATTCGAAAGCGTCCAATCAACGTTTGTAATTAATGGGCTGCCTTACGAACAATTGTAACCGTAGCAACTAAGACGTAGGTAATTCACGTACATGTAGTTTTCCTCCCTCTCGCTTCCTCCCTTTCTCTCCCTTTCTCTCTCATTCCTTTTTCTAAATAATTCATTTAAATAAGTGGTATTATATGCCACTTTTCCTGTGTAAAATGTGGTGTGGGTAGAATTATACATCTAATGTGTGTGTGTGTGTGTGTGTGTGTGTGTGTGTGTGTGTGTGTGTGTGTGTGTGTGTGTGTGTGTGTGTGTGTGTGTGTGTGTGTGTGTGTGTGTGTGTGTATAAAGCGATTGACGCTGGACACTGCTGTCAAAAGACGATAGAAGAGAAAATCCATTGATATTAATGCATGCCATTTCACATCGGGAGGTTCTTCACCTCTACATCACGCTGTGGATGCTCCCTTACTTATTTTCTTCATCAGCTGGTGGTGTAAGGTTTGAGAAATAAGGACATCTTGTCATTGTGATAGATGAATAGAATGGAGGCGCCAAGTGCTTACACTGTTGAAGCATGCACACATGCACAGAGGAAGAGAGAGAAGGAGAGAACATAGCTGAATAGTCTAGGAAAAGCAGGTGGTAACTGAAAGCGTGTGTACGCCGGTCATCTGCCGAAGACGGGATGAAACAGCCATCGCCTCGAGCAGCCGAAAGCGTTCTCACTTTCGGTCCAACTGCTCTTTCTGCGTCTGACTAGTTTTTCCCCCCTGCCTCATTCTTCTTAATCATAATATTTTTTTTTTTTTTTTTTTTATATTTTTTTTTCCCAGACATTACCTGAGTCTCAGTTCTCCAGCTATGCAAACTCTCTCTATCGGAAGAAGAATCTGGTTCCGGCCCTCTACAAAATCATTCAGGACCCCAACAGTGAGGTGAGAGACGACTCAGTGGTTGGTCTTGGGGAAGTTCAACTCACAACCCCGTATTAGCACTAAGCATGAACAACTGAAAACCACTATATCTCTTAAACACAGAAGGCAGTCATCACTTACACTAGTTCTCTCAGAGTTTCAACAGACCTCTTTTCCTGTCGGTTAATGGACTTCCTGGAATGCCCACAATGCTGGAAAGTTGTGAGGTCATTCTGAGCTGTGTGGTACTTTGGATAAATATACATGCGGTATGAATATTATTTGAATGTTATTTGAAATGTCCCAACATTGAGCGATTCAAATTTGGTACTGGTGGGTTATGGTTAGGCGCAGATCCGGTAACCTCGTTCCTCGTATATTCAATCAATCAGTGCAGATCCCCTTTCTGCGTAGCTCCAGCTTGAACCAGGTTTGTGTGTGTGGTGTTTTCTTGTATGCAGCTTCTGGAGCCAGTGTGCAATCAGCTTTTCGAACTGTACCGGAACTCCGATGCCCGTCTGCGCCGCTTCACCTTGCAGTTCCTGCCCGAGCTGGTGTGGGTTTACCTGCGATTCACGGCCAGCAGGGAGCGCCAGATCAACGGCTGCATCGAGGCTCTGCTGCTGGGCATCTACAACCTGGTGGGTAGGAATGGATAAGGGGTGGATGAGGGATGAATGGAATGGTGAAGGAGGTGATTGATGCATAGAGGTCAGAATATGGATACATAGATTGTGTCAGGGATTGAAGGTAAAACCATAGTTGGATTTTCGGCTGAGAAAGTTCGAAGACAGCAGCGTAAAAATATAGATAGATTTGGGTTTGATTTCCATCATCGAAGACTAAGGCATGGTTTCAGCTATGAGATTAATTCAGCCACTAAAGAGTATTTCAGAAACTGATGATTTTCATGTTTGAACTGACAGGATGTAATGTTAACTCAAATAATCGTTCTGGGGAGCAGAATGACCACATCATGGTTCCAGATCGACTTGCACACCTTAAATTAGAAGATATAAATATATAAATATATAAATATAGTCTGAATCGAGTGTAGTGTAAACGGTCCCGAAATCGAAGTCCGCTTGCTTTTATCTTGATAGTATCAATCATAGTAAAACAATACAGGTTTTGTTGAACTGTATTACCGTAATAATAATAAAAAAAAAACCACAGTGCTGTTTGTTTGTGTGCAAGTGAGGGGGTTTGTACTCCTGCCCACACTCTGCAGGGGTGTAAACTCTCCTGCCGTGTTCCAAATGGCTGCGTTGGATCATTCCGGGCCGATCGATAGCCATCTCTGTGTACCAGTAACTCATAATGATTGCTAGACGTGTCACAGCTGTAAACCGAGACTTATCGTATTGTTTTGTGTGTACGTGTGTGCTGCAGGTGAGGTGTAAGAGATTTCAGAGCGCTTTAGTATCACCGGAGGATTTTTTTATTATTATTAGCATCCTAACAGTGTGAGGCAGCATTCAAGGACATACATGAGTCATGATGGGAGAATATAAAGCGTGTGGTGTGTGCGTGCGCCTTTGTTCAATGAGTCACCCAAGCGGTCATATGATGCGTTTGACCGAATTATGTCTTAAGCATGTGTGTGTGTGTCCTTATTGTAGTTTTAGGAAATGTTCAGCATCGACAATGGAGATTCCTTTGATTATATTAGCCAGATAGCACTATTCCATAATTACATAATCACATCTAGATACACCATGCTGTATAAAAATCCAAACACCTTGGCAGATTAATTCGATTTAAGATTGTACAGTTCAGCCAGTACAGGAGTTTTTTTTTTTATTTTTTTTTTTATTTTGGCACAACTTATAATTCCACATTTGGCTGAACATACACTTAGATGAAAGTTTGTGGACACCTGACCATATGATTCATATGTGCTTTTTGAACACCCCATTCTACTTTTAGTCCCTTTTAGCTGTTATAATAACCTTCTGCAGTAGGAACGACAGACTGGTTCAAGGTGGAGATGGAACTGCATCAAGGACCGGCTCTGAGCCCTTTCCTGTTTGCAGTGGTGATGGACAGGTTGACGGACGAGGTCAGACAGGAGTCTCTGTGGACTTTGATGTTTGTGGATGATATTGTGATTTGTGGTGAGAGTAGGGAGCAGGTTAAAAAGAGGCTGGAGATGTGGAGGTACGTGCTGGAGAGAAGTGGAATAACAGTCAGTAGGTGTAAGACAGAGTACATGTGCGTAAATGAGAGGGAGGGCAGTGGAGTGGTGCGGTTGCAGGGAGAAGAGGTGGAGAAGGTGGAGGAGTTCAGGTACCTGGGGTCAACAGCGCAAAGTGATGGAGAGTGTTAGAGAAGTGAAGAAAAGAGTGCAGGCAGGGTGGAGTGGGTGGAGAAGAGTGGCAGGAGTGATTTGTGATAGAAGAGTGTCTGCAAGAGTGAAAGGGAAAGTTTATAGGACTGTGGTGAGACCTGAGATGTTGTATGGATTATAGACAGTGGCATTGAGTAAAAGACAGGAGGTGGAGCTGGAGGTAGCAGAGCTGAAGATGTTGAGGTTTTCGTTGGGAGTTATGAGGATGGACAGGATTAGAAATGAAATTATTATAGGGACAGCCCATGTAGGACGTTTTGGAGACAGGTTGAGGGAGGCGAGATTGAGATGGTTTGGACATGTTCAGAGGAGGAACATGGAGTATATCGGTAGCAGAATGCAGAAGATGGAGCCACCTGGAAGGAGGAAACGAGGAAGACCAAGGAGGAGGTTTGAAGGAGGCAGATGTAGAGGACAGAGTAGTATGGAGACGGATGATCTGCTGTGGCGACTCCTAATGGGAGAAGCCGAAAGAAGAAGAAGCTGTTATAATTACCTTCGTTCTTCTAGGATGATGTTCCAGTAGATGTTGGATTGCGCTTGTTGATATTTGTGCTCAATCATCCACAAGAGTGTTAGTGAAGGCAGGTACTGATGTAGGTGAGGTGAGAAAGTTTGGATTGCTGTCAGCGTTCCAGTTCATCCTAAAGGTGCTCAATAGGGTTGAGGTTAGAGCTTTATAACAGGCCCTCTCAAGATCTTCCCCTTTAAACCATGTAAAGCATTTGTCCATGGTATTGTCATGCTGGAGCAGGTTTGGGTTTCCAAGTTCAAGTGAAGGAAAAATGTCATTCTAGTACATCCGAAGAAATCGTCTACAATTGTGTGCCTTCGACTTTGTGGTAACAGTTTGGGAAAAAAGCACATATGGCTGGAAAAGTCAGGGGTCCCAATACTTTTGTCCATACAATGTATCTTGGAGTTAAAAAAAAACCCAATCTTCGATTCAATTCAGTTTGATTGGTTTAGCACTTTTAACAATAGACATCGACCCAAAGCAGTTTTACAGAAATGAATAGATTAGGAATATCTTTCAGCGTCATTAGTTGGTCCCTAATCCTTAATGAGCCAGCCGTAGATGGTTTGGAGGAAGAAACCTTGAGAGGAGCCAGACTCCAAACTCCACCGTATGTCCTTTCATTATAGTTCTTGAATGAAATCTATTCATTACAATTGAAGCCACTGTCCCAAACTACTTCTCTTTTATGTTGCAGGAGATTGTAGACAAAGAGGGAAACAGCAAGTTGTTGTCCTTCACCATTCCTTCACTGTCGAAACCGTCTATATATCACGAGGTAAGGACGTGCGTGTCTCTTTCGGTGCATGTGTATGAATGCTGCTTGATTCCCAGCCTCTCGCTCGGACTAATGAAGTTCTCGCGCGTGAAAACGAGCAAAAGTGGGTTAAGACGCAGGAACGCATTCACACGCTCGATATCCACAGCTTTCATAGCAGCAGGCTGAGCGCTCCACATGAGTCAGTCACGTTCAGTCAGCATGGATGCGAAAGAGTGTGTGTGGGTGTTTAGCAATGGCTTATCGGAGCTCCTGCTGTTCCGAAGAAGTGCCTGTGCTTTTCAGACGTGTCAGAAACGGTGCATTAAGTGCGAAGATGCCGCGCAGTGACCAGAAATCGCATCATGAGTTGCACAAAACTCACCATGCAGTTTTCTTAGTTGTTTTTTAGTTTAGTTAGGATTAAATTAATCTAAGAGTGAAGTGTGTTCTTCGTTTTGATTTTCTTGTCTTTTTGCTTGTTTTTTATTTGCTTTGCCGCAAAAACCCATGTCCCTCCTTTTTACATTTTAAAACCATCTCAATCGGCCTCTCTCTCAAAAAAAAAAAACAAAAAAAAACGTCCTACATGCACTGTCCCTCTAATAAACTCGTTTCTAATCCTGTCCATCGTCATCACTCTTCAGCTCTGCTACCTCCAGCTCCATTTCCTGTCTTTTACTCAATGCCACTGTCTCTAAACCTACAACATCGCAGGTCTCAGCACAGTCCTATAAACTTTCCCTTTCACTCTTGCAGATACCCTTCTATCACAAATCACTCCTGCCACACTTTTCCACCCACTCCACCCTGCCTGCACTCTTTTCTTCACTTCTCTAACACACTCGCCATTACTTTGCACGTTGACTGCAGGTACCTGAACTCCTCCACCATTTCCGCCTCTTTTCTGCAACCGCACCACTACACTGCCTTCCCTCTCATTTACACAAATGCACTCTGTCTTACTCCTACTTACTTTCATTCCCCTTCTCTCCAGCGTGTATCTTCACCTCTCCAGGTTCTTCTCCACCCGCTTCCTACTCTCACCACAAATCACAATATCATCAGAGTCCATGAAGACTCCTGTCTGACCTCGTCCGTCAACCTGCAAACAGGAAAGGGCTCAGAGTCGATCCTTGATACAGTCCAAACTTCACCTTCAACTAGTCTGTCGTTCCTACTGCACACTTCACTGCCGTCACACTGTCCTCATACATGTCCTGCACCACCCTCACATACTTCTCTGACACACCTGACTTCCTCATACAATACCACAACCCCTCTCTCGGCACCCTGTCATACGCTTTCTCTAAATCCACAAATCCACAATGCAACTCCTTCTGACCTTCTCTATACTTCTCCATCAACATTCTCAAAGCAAATAATGCTCCATGCTTCTACCAGCATGTCATCATTTATCAGCTGCTCAAAATACTCCCTCCATCTTCTCAACACACTCTCCTCACTAGTCAACACATTTCCATCTCCATCCTTTATTGCTCTAACTTGCAGCACATCCTTTCCATCTCGGTCTCTTTTTTTTCTTTTTCCAGGTGTGTGTGTGTGTGTGTGTGTGTGTGTGTGTGTGTGTGTGTGTGTGTGTGTGTGTGTATGTATGTATATATATATATGTATGTATATATATATGTATGTATATATATATGTATGTATATATATATATATGTATGTATATATATATGTGTATATATATATATATATATATATATATATATATATATATATATATATATATATATATATACATATATATATATTGGTCCTATGTAATTGGGGGCCCACAATTACATAGGATGTCTTATTGATCTTGTTGATTAACTTATTCTTAATCATTACAAACACTCTATAATAAATTGTCATGTATTTGACACAGGGAACCTTGAGTTTTTACCCAGCGCATGATCAGCACACTTCTCTCGGCTCTTGCGGTTTTGTTAAAAGAAAAAACACATTCAGCACCTTCTCCCAGCTTTAGATCGGCCCTGCAGCGAGGCAGCGGTCACTGACGCAGCAGCCTGCTCCCGCTTCCACACAAGCTCTATGTGACTAATTCACTGCAAGTAATTACAAGCATGAGATCCCTCAATCTCAGCACTGCCACACAAGGTTACCGCAAGAGAAGTTTGCGCGCGCGCGCGTGCGTGCGTGCGTGCGTGCGTGCGTGCGTGCGTGTGTGTGAGAGAGGAAGAGAGAATGTATATGTATATAAGAGGAAGAGAGTATGTATATGTAAGAGATAGAGCATCTAATTGTTCTTTTATTCGCATAAACACAATAGTAGTTTCTGGGCAGTAAAGACTTTGTGTCACACAGCAAACTCCTCATCTTACCTGCACTCATTCGGGCTTTTTCTTTTTCTAAATATCATGCACACACACCATTCTTTTTTTTTCTTTTTTTTGGAGTGATGTAGAGTCATGTTTGGGGCACGTTCATAGACTGTTGTTCAGCGATATATTTAATTTCTGGAATGTATTTCTGTCTATTTATTGTATTTGTATAAATTTTCAGCCCTCCAGTCTGGGTTCTATGGCTCTGACAGAGGGAGCTCTAAGTCAGCACGATCTAATCCGAGTGGTTTACAGCGGCCTCCACCCTCAAAGGGAGACCTTCACCGCACAAAACAGGTAACATGTCTGTGCTATTTTTAGTCCTGTCCCTCCTCGCATCCATAGGGACAATCACACACACACACACACACACACACACACACACACACTTACACACAGAGAGAGAGAGAGAGAGAGAGAGAGAGAGAGAGAAAGAGCCTGACTCTCATAAATATCACAAATCGATCTGAGATCTTCACGTTATTTCATGCATACGCATGGTTCCTTATGCCCCCCCCCTCAACACACACACACACACACACACACACACACACATTTGCTGAAATCTAATTACAGTCACACGATTTGAAAGAGTTGAGTCCCTCTTTTCCTGTCAGCACAAGCTTGAGCATAATCGCAGGTTAATCAGCAGCACGTTGCTATTTTTAGGTTGGGCCGAATTTAATAATTTGTTTATTTATTTATTTATTTATTTTTATTTTTTTTCCCCGACCTCTGGTAAAATTTTTCCCCGACCTCTCATAAATGAATCCCACCCTGATGTAGTTGCGGGGATTTTATATATACATATATATATATATATATATATATATATATATATATATATATATATATATATATATATATATATATATATATATATATATATTTCAAGAACGTGCACACACCTGGACCCGAAGGTGATCCCACTTACAGAAAGTACCAGTGACCAGACACGCGTCCACTAACGAAAATGCACTTTTTTTTCCCCCCACAAGACCTGACATGGCCCTTAAATAAATTAATTGACTCGAGATGATGGAGAAAGCTGTGTTTCAACATGTAAATGAATCAGATATATTTGTTATTTGCATTAGCATTTGATCACAAATGCTGAGCTTATAAAACTAGGAGCTACTAACCATATAGACTGTATAAGACTGCAGAAAGAACATCACTTATAATCTTATACTCCAGTAATCCAGTAATGTTAGTTCTCTCTCTCCAGTGTTCTGTATTGTTGAAAGATTTATGATCAAACTCTTGATGTCACCCAAATGAGAATGGGTTCCCTTTTGAGTCTGGTTCCTCTCAAGGTTTCTTCCTCATATCATCTAAGGGAGTTTTTCCTTGCCACAGTCACCACGGCTGCTCATCAGGGACAAATTCACACCATTCACCTTAACTGTTGATTTGTGTAAAGCTGCTTTGAGACAATGTCTGTTGTGAAAAGCGCTATACAAATAAACTTGACTTGACTTGACTTGACTTGTTATTTATTAATAAGCATAAGGAGCCGGTTCCATTAATAAATGTATTTGGAGTTTGCGCTCTTGTTTATTTGTTTGCTGCTTTATTGGTTGTCTTAATTTTATTTTTTCTTGTTTTCTTGCTTGTTTGTTTGCTGCCTATTTATTTATTTTTTTTCAATTTTTGTTAATGGCAAATATGTTTGCTGCATTGCATTTTTTTGCCTGTTTGTTTGTTTCGATGTTTGTTTGCTTCCTGCCTCAGTTGATTGTATGCATACTTTCTGGCCTGTTTGTTTCCTTCCTTATTTGGTTGTATGCATGTTTTCTGCCTCGTTTGTTTGCTTCCTACCTTTTTTTTTTTTTTTTGCTTGTTTCTTTGTTCCCTGCTTTGTCTGTTTGCTTGCTTGTTTGTTTTCATATTTGCTGTCTTGCTTGTTTGCTTCCTTGTTTATATCTCAGTTCGCTGTCTTGCTTGTTTGCTTGCTGCCTTATTTGTTTTTTGTTTAACTGCTTGCAGCCTTGTTTGTTTGACACCTTGTTTTTGTTTGCATGCTGTGCGCTTATATATATTTTTTATAACCACGTTATTGTTTTCATTGCAGGGCCGGACTGCCCGCCTCAGCATGTGCCTCGTATTTCCGTGTTTATGCAATGAAAACTAGTCTGTGAGCTCTGCCCCATTAACTCTATATTTATTACTAATCTATTCATCACTGAATAGACCATTAATCTGATCTCTGTATTCTTGATGTCCTGTGTTTAATCCCCTCCATCGACAGCCGATTCATCTAGTCACAAAGAAAACAGAACACTTCATTATACACCTGTACTTAAAGGAACAAAGTGCCACTGATTTGAGTCTGACTTTTTACACATAGTAATAAACATTTCGTTCAATTCATCCCATTTCTTTGCATATTCTTTATACAGTGGTCTTGGAGATGGTGAGACTTTCTGATTGCATCATACAAACTTAGCAATATCAGTGGTAGCTTTACTTTGTTACTGCATTTAAGTACTTTTTTTGTATTTTTTTAATTTATGGTCAGTGTACATTGCATTCATTTCATTTGTTTTTATTCGCAAATGGAAAACAAAAATGTGAATTGCGATTCCTTCATTCTTCTTTTGATATAATATTGAAAGCAGAAAAAGTAGAAACGTGAGAACTATTTCACATTCGTTTTTCACTTTTTGTTTAATCGCAGTCTTCAAAATCTCACAATGCTCACTACAGTGCATCCTGGAAAGAATTTACAGCGCTTTACTTTTTTCACATTTTATGTTACAACCTTATTCAAATATAGATTAGATTCATTATTTTCCACAAATTTCTACAAACAATGACAATGTGAAAAAAGTTTGTTTGAAATCTTTGGAAATTTATAAAAATAAATAAATAATCAAATGTACACAAGTATTCACAGCCTTTGCCATGACACTCGAAATTGAGCTCAGGTGCATCCTGTTTCCACTGATCATCTATAAGATGTTACCATCACTGTTAAATTCAGTTGATTGGACATAATTTGGAAAGGCACACACCTGTCAATATGAGGTCCCACAGTTAACAGTGCATGTCAGAGCACAAACCAAGCCATGAAGTTCAAGGAATTGTCTGTAGACCTCAGAGACAAGATTGTATTGAGGCACAGATATGGGGTTACTGAAAATATTCTGCAGCTTCGAAGGTCCAAATGAGCACATGGCCTTCATTATCTGTAAATGGATAAAGTTTGGAACCACCAGGACTCTTCCTAGAGCAGGACAGCCCAGCCAAACTGTGTGATCGGGGAAGAAGGGACACAATTCTCTGGTTTGATAAAACAAAGATTAAGCTCATTGGCCTGAATGCCAAGCATCATATCTGGAGGAAACCAGGCACTGCTCATCACCTGGTCAATATCGTTAGTACAGTGAAGCATGGTGGTGGCAACATCATGCTGTGGGGATGCTTTTCAGTGGCAGGAACTGGGAGACTAGTCAGGATCGAGGGAAAGGTATCTTGTACAGCAATGTACAAAAACATGCTTGATGAAAACCTGCTCCAGACCTGGAACTCAGACTGGGGCGACGGTTTATCTTTCAACCAGAGAACGACCCTAAGCACACAGCCAAGATAACAAAGGAGTGGCTACAGGACGACGTGTGAATGTCCTTGAGTGGCCCAGCCGGAGTCCAGAGTTGAAACTAATTGAACTTCTCTGGAGAGATCTGAAAATGGCTGTGCACCGACGCTCCCTATCCAACCTGATGAAGCTGGAGAGTTTCTGTAAGGAAGAATTGTAGAAACTCATTGCATTAAACTCAAAACGACTTGAGGCTGTAATTGGTGCCAACGCTGCTTCAACAAAGTATTCAGCAAAGGCTGTGAATATTTTTGTACATGTGATTTTTATTTTTTAAATATTTTTTATTTTTTTATATATATAAATTGCAAAGATTTCAAACACATCTTTCACGTTGGCATTATGGGGTATTGATTGAAGAATATGAGGACTATAACGAATTCGATCCATTTTGGAATACGGCTGTAACATAACAATATTTGGAAAAGTGAAGCGCTGTGCATTTTTTTTTAGGAAGAAATGTTCACTCTTGAGCCGTTTGCTTAAACCATTAATAATATGATTAAAAACTATAGCTAACTGTCCAGAGCTCACTCACAGTCCAGTAGAACATGATGCAGGGTGGAGCATGATGGAGCATAGCGGGGTGGGAATTGTTCTGCAGTGATTGCCTGAAGATTTTGTGCATGGCATGATATTGTTTGAAGATGACATGTATGGGTTCCTATTTACTGTCACTCTCTTGTTGCTTTAGTGATGTACAGTATATGAACCCCTCGGAGTGAAGCCAGAATGTTGGATGAAGCAAGTAATAGATTATGAGCTGATGTTTGATCGGTTATTTTACATCCAGGTTGGTCAAGAGTACCAAATAAAAAAAAAACGTACCACAAATATAAGATAAGAAATTATACATTTTATTGTTTTCAAATCAGAGAAAACTTAATCCATTGCATTTCAGGTTTAAAAAAGAATACATAAACTCGGTTGGGAGTGTGTGTGGCGTAAGGGTACACACAGTGTGTCTATAACTATAGAAAATTCTCTCTTTAAAAAGCCCGGATGTGTAGGAGACTGCAACACCGAATTAAATCAATTATTCAAAACATATTTGTCAAACACTACGGACAGAAGTTTGTAGACACCTGACCATAAGATTCATAAAGTAACCTTTTAATCCATTAAAATAACCTCCACTCTTCTGGTAAGAAGAGGCAAGATTTTGGAGTTTTCGTGTGCAGGTTCAGCCACGAGGGTTTTAGTAGTCAGGTACTAATTTAGGGTGAAGAGGAGCAGTCAGTGTTCCAATTCATCCCAAAGGTGTTCAGTAGGGGTGAGGTCAGAGGTCTATAGCAGGCCACTTAAGATCTTCCTCTCCAATCCATGTAAGGCAGATCTTTATGGAGTTGGCTTTGAGCACAGGTACACTGTCGTGCTGGAACAGGTTTGGGTCTCCTAGTTTAAGTAAATGAAAGATGTAATCACTACCACCTCAAAAGACATCTTGTACAATTGTGCGCCTCCAAATTTGTGGTGAAGTTTTGGGAAAGAAGTTGAAGTACTGGCTACATTCTTTCATTCAAGTCAAAGTAAAGAAGTTTGGGCTCTGACATGTAATTAAGTAAAAAGGAGTCATTATTACCACCTGTTTTGGAGTGACGATAGTAACCGGACTTCACATCATAATATATTAATACAAAGCTAATTTCAAATTGTGTTACTTAATGAATGTATCCAGGCTGAACATCCGCCATATAGAACACAAGCAGAGTAAGATGATGATGATGATGATGATGATGATGATGATCAGGTGATCAGGAATGTTTCTGATCTCAGTCATCACTGACTCCCTCTGTCTCATCCACGTTAACTCCATACTCCTTGTTGCCTTCTGCTTTACTGGTTGTTAGCTTCGTAAACTAGCCTACGTCTGTGGTGTGTGAGAGCCAGGAAATCATACACCAGTGGCAGAGTGAAAAGAAAAAAAACGTGCAATGACGGTAAACAGGCTGAAAACGGCGCACAATTAGTAGAAAAAAATACCGACATTTCACCAAACCGATTAAAAGTAAAGAAACAAGTCTGTTTCGAAAGTGGAAAGTACAGATATTTGTGGAAAAAACATATTGAGTGAAAGTCAAAAGTTGGCCGTAATATGATTCGAAAAATCTACTTAAGTACAGTAACAAAGTATTTGTACTTTGTTACTTCCCACCTCTGAGAAGCACATATGGCAGGTGTCCCAATACTTTTGTCAATATACTGTAGAGCAATACTTCTGTACAAAAGTACATTCAAGACCAAGAATTTTCCTCATGTACAGGAACAACGTACTTTGTCCACCACTGATCACTTATTGGTTGATCAAATTGGATTACACTGGCAAACTCTTTGCTACAACAGGAAGTATGTAAGCACTCTTGTTTTCCAGTTCTGCTGTGAGCTGATCACTGTTTCTCTACATTCTCAGGTTCGAAGTGCTGTGTTTCCTCATGCTGTGCTACAACTCAGCCGTAGTGTACATGCCTTCCTCGTCATACCAGGCTGTGTGTCGCATGAGCTCGCGGTAAGCATTGATACCGTTATGCCTTTCTCACGGACATACACAAGGTTTAAGAGTCTGGTTTGCACACACTCGTATACAAGGTTTTTTTTTGTTTTTGTTGTTGCTGTTTTGTTTGTCTTTTTATTGAATTTTTTCTATTTTGTTGTTTTTACCTTTGATCTTTTTTTTTTCCCCCATTCTATTCTGTTTTTAATCTATATGTATCTATGTATTCTTTATATTTGTAACTTTTATCCTTTTTATTTGTTTTTATTTTATTTTATTGCTCTATTCTGTTTTATTCATTTTATTCTTAACTTTTATCCTTTGAATTTTATTTTATTTTTAATTCTTCTATAAAAATCTTTCTTTATATTGTTTAAAACCTTTATCATTTTAATGAATTATCCTTGTTTATTTTGTTATTCCATTTTATGTTACAAATCATGCAGAACATAAAATTGCTTGTCGTTTTTTTTTTTTTTTATTAATTTATATTTATAAATTAATTTAAATATTTATATAAATTTTGATTTCATTAATATTATTAACATTTGTGAACAGTTTACATTTTTAAAACAATTTTAAATAAAACGCCTCTAGTAATGAAATGTAAATAATCAAATTAATGGAAAACACTAATTTTGATTACATTGGCACAAATTAAATAGTTCTGAATATAATGAAATAAATGGAAAAAAAATAATTAAATAGTTTCCATTTTTTAGACCCAATTTAGTTAATACAGATATGAAAGTGTGTGTGTGTGTGTGTGTGTGTGTGTGTGTGTGTGTGTGTGTGTGTGTGTGTGTGTGTGTGTTACATTGAATTTTCTAAAGATATGTTTTAATGAACATACATTTAAGAAATGCCTTATTCCTTCTGTCCTTTATTTATTCCTGGATATGTGGAATTATTAGGATTTTCTCCTTTTAATAAAAATATTTGAAGCGGGACATAAAACACTGAAGAATCCATAGTGCTAGCGTTAGCTGCTAGTCAATTCCTGGTTAGTGGTTAACACTAGCGCTATGGATTCTTCATCTTCTTTTAAGTTTAACAATAATAAAAATGCACTCCGAGTGAAAAGCGGAGACGAAAGAAAATTGGGGTTCGCCACTTAATACGTTCCTGAGGGAACTCAGATTTTAACTTGGATGTTTCGCACGTAAAAATGATTGCTGAAAGCCCTGTATTGAAAAATTTCGGTACGAATACACCCATACCAATACCGTTACACCCCCAGGATCTTGCCAACTATTTATAAGCACTATAATAACTGCCTATTTAAATTTATTTTAATTTGCACTCAGTACCACATAATAAAAAAAGTGAAACCAGAATAAAAAAAAAAATAATACAAAAACCCTGAAATATCACATGTACATAAACATTCAGACCCTTTTGCAACAACACTTGAAAATGATCTCAGGTGCTTCTAAATTCTCTTCTTCGTTGCTGAGAGACTGGAGTCTTCCTGTGGAAAAGTTTATTGATTTGAAAAGGCACTCACCTCTCCATAGAAGGCTCCACAACTGACATGCTTCGGAGCAAAAACCAAGCCATAAGGTCATGCCTGCGGAGCTCAGAGACAGGATTGTTGCAGGGCTCAGACTTGGGGAAGGCTTGGCCATGAAGAATGGCAGAAAATCCCCCAATCCAGGTGCACCAATCAGGTTTACCCAAAATGACTCGCGGCTGTACCCGTTGCCAAAAGGCGCATCAACTAAGTACTGAGTAAAAGGTCTGAATACTTATGTGCATGTGATATTTCATGTTTTTGTAATTGTAAAACATTTTGTTTTGAAAAAACATTGTGAAATGTGTATTGAAAGCCCCACCATGCATACACACAACGACACACACACCGCACGCACATTCAGAGAGGGCTAGAAACTTTTGTGACAGCTGTGATGGAGTGTCTCATTAGGCCTCAGCAGGCTGTTTGAGTCTGAAGATATTTTCTGTGTCAGCTTCTGATTTCCTGCACTTGACCTGAAAAGCGCATTCCTATCGCTCATGTACGTGTTCAGCATTCCTGTCTGATACTCAGACCTCCACATCATTAAATAATAGCCATGTAGTAAAGCAAGCAAGAGACACACAGCTTCACCGCACGAAACAGGTAACGCGCACGTGCTATTTTTAGTCTAGGCCTTAGCTGTCTCCAAAGGGACTCGTACATACACGTACACACACACTGAGCCAAAAATGCACAAGTCTTATACTAGTTGAATGTTTCTTGGTGAGGAAGGAATCAACATGGACAGGGAGTACGAATTGATTCGTATTTATAGGACAGTTTTTACGTGCCATCATTCGACATCTAAAGGAACGACTTCTTTTATATTGCACTGCTGCCATGTGATTGGCAGATAAAATCCCTGCATGAATTCTGCAGGTCTGTATGTGTTTTTAATGAAGTGGATGGTGACTCGTATTTTTTATCGTTGAAACCGTAAATCGTCCTCCCACACGCTTCAAACACTCACAGAAAACCTGCAAGAATATAGCGATATGAATTTTGGGTAAATTGGTAGAAATACAGTACATTGTGTCACATTTATAGTGAGCACATGCACCGTACAGTGTACAGTTCTGTAGTAGCGTATGCCTATGCGTCATTTCTTTGGAGTTTATTGGTTGAAGTGTTCTAAGATGTCAAAAAAGAGGCGTTAAAGATACACATCACCGCATTCATTACTGTACTGTATTAATGTTTTACTTCCTTCTATAATGAATAATTGTATTTTTATTAATAAATCTCATTATTTCAACATAAAACGCCATAAAAACAATTCCCTATATGTTTTTTGGGGGGAAAATCAGCCAAACAAAGATCAGCGCAAGATTCGTACCGCAGTAAAGCGGGGGATTACTGTATTTTGGGGGCTTCAGATTACCATGTCGAATGATGAAACAACGCTAGTTTTGCCAATCTTACCCATGCAGTCATGCACAGCAAAGTTAGCTAAGCCGGAAAACCACCTCCCAACGAATATATACACTGCCCATCCAAAGTTACCACATTGATTTAACTAAGCAAATAGGTAAGAGCCGAATAATGGATCATTTCTGAATGGATGATCATGTTTCAGCTGGCAACAAGTTATTTAACCCTAACGGACGCAGTGAGCAGCTTCTCATTTCTTAAACAATGTCGGAAGACACATCCTGTGGTCATGGAAAGGATGTTATTCTGTTTCATAAGGGTCAAATTAATGGCATGCATCAAGCAAAGAAATCATCTAAGGAGCCCTCATTAACCCTCATCTCCAAGGAAGAAATGTGGTCGGAAAAAAATCCTGAACAATCGTGATCGGCGATCACTTAAACCTTTGGTGAAATCAAATGGGAAAAAAAACAACAGCAGAACCCACAGCTATGTTTAATAATGAAAGCAAGAGTATTTCCACAGGTACAATGCAAAGGGGAACTCAAGGGATTGGGACTAAACAGCTGTGTAGCTGTTAAGAAAAGAAAACCACTTATCAGTGAGGCTAATCAGGGGAAAAGGCTTCAATTTGCTAGGGAGCATAAAGATTGAACTCTGGAGCAATGGAAGAAGGTCATGTGGTCTGATGAGTCCAGATTTACCGTGAGTGATAGGCGCATCAGGGTAAGAAGAGAGTCGGATGATGTGATGCTCTTAACATAACAGTGCCTTCTGTACAAGCCTGTGGGGGTAGTGCTATGATCTGGGGTTGCTGAATACTGAAGGACCGGATATTCCATCAATAGATTTTTTTTCTTCCCTGATGGCACAGGCATATTCCAAGATGACAACATGTGAAAGAGTGGTTCAGGGAACATGAGACATCATTTTTACATATGGATTTCCCATCACAGAGACCAGACCTTAACCCTATTGAGAATCTTTGGGATGTGCTGGGGAAACCTTTCCGTCCGTCTCTCCCATCTTCAATACCAGATCTCGGTAAAAAATTGCTGCAACTGGGAATAAATGTTGTGACATTGCAGAAGCTTATCGAAACGATGCCACGGCGAATGCGTGCTGTAATCAAAGCTAAAGTTGGTTCAGTGAAATTTAAGTGTATGAGACCTTTTTTTTTTTTTTGGGCGGCCATTGTATAATTTTCAGTTATGTTTTATTAAATGCAGTACTGTATGCCATGCCTACAGCAATGGCAGTTCTTCTGCTGAGCTTTTACGTTCGATGTCTCACTCACTCAGTCCCAACGCACGTCTGTAGTCCCAACGTGATTATTGTGAATCGTTCCTATTCAAATCTATACACATATCCATATAGATAGATATTTGATGTCCTTCTATCAGATGTATCACAGTTCCTGGTTTGTCAGATGGTACAGTATGTTTTATGAGTGTGTGAGTGTGTGCTAACAATGCTGCGTACGTTTTAGGCTGTGTGTGTGCGGGTTTCCACGGCAGCAGCAGAAGACCTGGCGGGAAGCGTGTAACCGCGTGGTGCTGGACCCTGAGTTCATCGTGCAGATGCTCACTGCCGTCTATCATGCCATGTAAGTGTGCGATTCACGGAATGATAAGTACAGTGGATTTTGCATTTGAATGAGATATTTACCGATTTCTAAACCCTCCCGCTACAGCATTTGAGGAAAACGGCTCTGCATGCCTTGTTGTGGAAGTGTGTTGCATTCTGTGTGCGCTCTGTATGAAGTGACTGATATCTAATGTGTGTATCTGGTTATAAAGAAAAAAAGGTAATTGAATTCGAGTTGAATGAGAAGCGGGCGGTTTCAAATTGACGTCCCAGACTGTGTTATTGAATATAGGGGGCACCAGTGAGTGCCTCTAATTTTTTTTTTCTTTTTTTATAATTTTTTTTTTTTCTTTTTTTAAGACCAGGATTATCATATGTCACATATGTGGCTGCGACAAATACTTTTTTTTTTTTTCCCAGAGGTCTGTCCTGTTGTTAAGAAGCCTCAATTAGCACCACTTTCATTCCATTAGCCAGAGGAGCAGTCGATTTCATTTAATCTGGATGCGACGGCTGCTAAACATGTTAGAGATGATAATGGAGTCCCTGCTCTGATTGCTGTGCTGTGATATAAAGAGTATAGACAGGGGGAGTGCAGGAAAGTCAGAGCAAATCGATATTTGTCAGAAGCCACTGTCTAACCTTGATGAGCAAAACCGCACAATTATCCCCTTGTCCCAGTTTCTAATTATGGTTTCTCATTAAAATGCCAAGCTGCATTATTTTCTATTTACGGAAATAATCGATTTTTTTATTTTATTTTTTTTTTTTATTGCATAAAACTTACAGCAGTGGCAAATTTCTTTGGTTTAAAATGAGTAAAGCATGACGCTCGAATCGGTAATAAATCGAAATCACTGGTAATATCACAGTGCACCAGAAACAGCATGTTTTATGTCATGTTTTTCCCACACCTGATGTGGGAAACATGTCATTATATTAGTATTATGTAAAGCACATAAATCATAATTACACTTAACTTGGATGGTTGGAATGGATTGGATAGATTGGATAGATAGATGGATGGATAATACAGGACAAAAGAGCCCCCCCTTGCAAGTCATGTCCCACTTCCCCACAACAGGAAGCTGAGGTGTGGCAGGAAGAGACCAAACCAGCAGTCACAAATGCGTCTACATTGTTAGCATAAAAGAGAATAAACGCTGTTCTGGCTTGTGTACATGAGAGTTAAACGAACATCGATCAGTGAGATTTCAGCTCCTTCCAGTTTCTCTTCTCTGCTCTGTGTTTGTTCAGTTTGTTGGCTGTAGATGAAGCATGAATAAGCATCTCTGAGTTTCACTGAGCAAACACACATCTACCTGATTACAACAGCTGGCATTCCCTACTGCTCTGTATCAGGAAAGGAAACGGAACAAGGACAATCTGCTTTAGCACATGGCCTTATTACAACCCAGAAGTCCCAGCTGAGCTAGACATTAATTCGTTTTACTGACATAAGAAACCTACTTTGTGTAATTATTAGGGCTTTCAAACTGAACGCGTTAATAACGCGTTAACACAAAATTCATTTTAACACAATTTAATGCAACGTGCGTTTCTGTTTGACCATTTTTATAACAAATATTAATAAATGAATATAAAAGTGGCGAAATTAAAACCTTCAGCGCAACACACGTCACAACGCAACACACGTCACAGCGTTCTTTCTTTACTCAGATGTAAAAAAATTAAAAAATTTAAAAAAAAAACTCCACAGAAAATGTTTTTTTTTTTTTTTTTTTTTATTACTCAACATTTGTTGTTACTGATGTGCCAAGTCTTGAATCAGCACCAAAATCCGCCATGATGCGCACGATGAACCCTCTGGGGTCGACAAACGCGCCGGTGCGTTTTGTGGCATTTTTTTTTTCACACATAATAACAACAAAATGCTGTGCTTTTGTAAAATAAAGAAAACAGACAGGGGGCGCTCTCTGGAGTCTCTGTCATCTCTTTTTACAGACACATAAATAAAACAACCTGAATCTCAGCGAATATTTGTCTTACAGACACAAATATGTGAATAGAAAGCTCGAAATGTCTACTTTTAAATACATTTTTGAATTTATATCACATTAAATACAAATATTCTCTGATTATGTAATCCGTATGAAAATTAGAAATAGTAGTTTCTCCGGTATCACCTCATTAACCGTCCGTGTGGAAACATAGCAAAAGTTCGGTATGGTGTACTGATGATTTATGTAATTTAAAACAGCATAATTACTTGAAAACGTTTACACGGATATTTTGTGTTCATGCTCTATGTGGAGTTTGGTTTCACTAATAATAAACATGCATTTGCATTAAGCGTCCACATTTGTCCATGACCATGTTGATTAGTTCAAGTTGGAGTTTATTTCTATAGCACTTTTCACAATGGACATTGACTCAAAGTAGCATTACAGGAATTAAAGTGAATTCTGTGTATTTATCCCTGATCAGAAACCTGGGGGACTGTGGAAAGAAAAAACTCCCTAGATAAAAGAGGAAGAAACCTTGAGAGGAACCAGACTCGAAATTAAAACCAAACCCATCCTCATTTGGGTGATATCAAGAGTGTGATTATAAATCCTTAAACAATACAGAACACCAGAGCGTGAGAACTAACATGAATCCCAGAGTGTGAGATTATGAGTAATGTCCTTTCTACAGTCTTACACAGTCATTTGACTTTGTGGAACCAGGAGATTCTGAGCAAGTCATAGCTTCTCCATGCCAGAGCCTTAAAAAATTTGAAGAGGTCCAATGTACCAACTCTACATGAAGTGAGATCCAGTTGGCACTGGTACGTCTCTAGATGGTTCGGGATGTTTGGGATAGGGTTAGGGTTAGAGCACGATTCAAACCTTGCTTGATTTCCTGTAAGACGAGTAATGACTGATATAAAGATACATGACTTGAGATATACGATATGATGTACAGTGGCTGGATGACAGATGCATATACATGTTCCTTTTGTTTCTATGCCACACACTTGGCAATTTCATGGCATCAAGAATTACTTTGACCAAACAAATCTCGAACTTTACAGATACTTTAAACTTGATTTTCATTGATTTCAAAAATCCTCCCTCAACACGATTAACTGTTTTACACACTCTCGGCATCCGGGCATTTCTTTTCTCCAAACATTCTGCCTCTTATTAAAAGGTGTTCTTTACTAGTTCAATCTTTATGTCTGACCCTGTGATCCAGTTTATCCCAGAGCAGTGAATGGGCAGGCTCCCAAAATAACAAAGCTCGGACATACGCTTCAGGTCATTGTCTTGTTTCTTGTGTCAGACAGAATTGCACCGTGTTGAGGTTTATATCATATTATATTATATCGTATCATATGTCATGTATGATATATAATATGAAAATCTCTAGCTCTTTGTCAGACTCGAGTCAAACTTGAGTTTTCTGTTAATGGAAAGGACAAGTTCACACACACAAAAAAAAAGAAAAGCTGGATAGGGAAATATAGTCCGCAGCTGCTATAACATAAGTGCTAACAGGTGTTTGGTCCAACGCCTTAACCACCGATCTTCCACCCGATATGATCTGATGTCAGACTTGCAGTTTTAGCTATCAGCTATCACTGGTTGTAAATTTGGCATGTCTCACCTGTGTGTGTGTGTGTGTGTGTGTGTGTGTGTGTGTGTGTGTGTGTGTGTGTGTGTGTGTGTGTGTGTGTGTGTGTGTGTGTGTTCTGTCTTGCAGTTATAACGGAGAATGGGACCTGGGGAGAGAGGTGCTGGATGATATTTTATACAGAGCCCAGCTGGAACTCTATTCAGAGCCTTTACTGGTGAGAACTCGCAGCACTGCACACAAATTCCCGTATTTGCAACGACAGAAAAGTAGGTCTGCGTGATATGCCGCAATGTGGCAGTAGGTACATGACCATTAAACAACATGGAAATATGTTCTTGTTTTTTGTTTTTTATGCAATTCCTGATCATCAATTGCTCAGAGAAACCAGCATTGGCTAAGGCTAATGGAAATGACAAAATTACAAAGGAAGGAAAATAGAAATTGATGAACCTTTTCATACACAATTATTAGTGGCAAAAAAGGAAAGAAAATATTTGACATTACAGGAGGAGAATGCTTTCCTGTATCATTAGTTGTACCCCTTCCTGCTTCATTAGTTGGGGAACGCAATGAAGAACTCCTTGCCAGACAGTGCTCCGGATGGTTTCCAAGGAAAAAAGGTACTGCAGGTGGAGGTGACTCCTACGGTCAGGAGGATCTCTCGCTCGGCCGTTACTGCAGCCTCAATTCGCAGGCTTCGCTGGAAGAGAGAAGGTATGACAGCCACGATGTTCTTCATAACCTCCTCTTTTATTAAAAATTGATTTGATTCTATTCTTTTTTTTTTAAAAGCTATAATCTCTCATTTGTCAAAGGCATCATTTTGACTGACACTTTTTTTTTTTTGTTCTGTTTTTATGGCTGTTTGTGTTGTCACTATTGTACACAGTAGTGACAGCGAACAGATGTTCCTCCATCTAACGCTTTAAAACACAAGCAGCACTAAGGAGCATGTTTCCACCCTGTTGTGTTGAATCACAGATTGTTTTGACTTCTCGACCGAGGCCGAGTTCAACCTCTCCATCCATTCGGGTCTCCGCGCTTCCATGGAGATGGCAGCCAATCCCATACGAGGAGGGAGGGGCATACATGCAATCACACTTGAGGGTAGGCGGTCCGGGGGCGGGTGAGGGCGGAGCTGACCACCGAAGCAAGGGAACTTTTTTCCATTTGCTCCAATAATGTTCTTGCCGTTTTTGGGTAGCAGAGCTTCCCCAAACTCAGCCAGCTTTGCTTGGAACTACACATTACCAAATCGCTTCATTCCACCACTGCAGCGTGGTTTGGGTAAACTGGGGATAGATGAACGTGCATGATATATCCTGGCATTCTACTAATAAACATTTGACCTTAGCTGTCTCTACGCTACACTGACTGAGCATGCTCAATGAGGTAGAGTTCTGCTGCTAATGGCTGTAATATAACAACAATATTTACACTTTGCTCTGCCGGTAGAAGTCCGTCAAAGACGAGGATCCACGTGGCCTCTCCTTCTATTAAGTCACAGCTCTCTAAACTTAAGACTTGTGGCCCGGTGTTTAATAGAAGACACCCAGGTAACCCTTTCATGTGAAAATTCATGATCATCGAGCAATGGATTATATATTTTTTTTAACCACGTATAATTTCCCGTTGTGTACGTTTTTCGCTATTTCTAAATATCACTCATTAAAAAGTAAATGGATCACCCTTGTGTTGGAATACAATGAGAAAAATGGGGAGGGGGAAAAAGAAAATTTGTATGACCAAGCAAAGAAAAATGTATATTCAGACCTAATGAATATATCAAATATATAGTTTTTTTATATATCATTATTTTTGACATTTATTTATAGGCTGCAGCTGAGGTTTGAGTCAGGTTTAAATCGGCGCAAGTGATGGGAGGAATACATTTTGAGAGCAAGCTCAGTTAGTGCACATCCAGCTGTCCTGCCTTGTCTCCAAGCATGCGCACGCAGCAGGTAGCCTGTTAAACCTGCAGAGAATTGAACCCACGTGAAAGTCCACGCTCAGCTTCAGCACCGTTTATCCTCCTTGTCCACTACTCACGAGCCGAAACACTCAAAATCAGCATTACACTGAAGCGACTAGAATTCACGCTGCTGCCAAACAAAAACGATGCACTTATAACCAATCAGATTTCCCCATTCAACTGCACTCGTAGTATAGATAAAAAAAACATAAAAAAAAAGCATTCTGTTACGCCTGGATGCAAAGCGGAGTTAATCCTATTGAACTACATTTAACTGTTTTCCTGTGACACTTTAATCCGATATATTTTCTTATTCCTATTATAACTTTTACGGCAATTACACTTAATACAACATGTGACATGTTGGCCCCGCCCCCCACATGTAAACATAGACGTGTGACATATCCGAACACTTGACACAGCAAATCGAACCGCTTCGTGCACTTTGCAGTAAAAAAAATTTAGAAAATAAGTATCAAGTATCAAATAAATGCAGAATTTGCACCATCAAGCACCACTCAGATTTTTTTTCTTCTAGTAAATTCCAATATAAATTCCAGATTTTTGGTACATTTGCTCCATAAATGTGTGCATTCAAAACGTTTTAATATCGACCCTGTTAGTGAGCGTCAGTCAATGAAGGGTAAAGCAGCGGGATGACGATGAGACGGACAGCAAAAACTCAACTGTCAATGTAACGGACAGATATCCAGATGATGGGAACTTTCCAAGGACTCAGATGCCATGAAGAATAAATCTGTTTTTAAATAAGATTGAAATAGAATTTGTGAAGGACGACCGTGGACAAGATGCTGGAGGTCGAAATGGGGCAAAGATTCGTTTCTGTATATACCGTTAGGGGTTTACTGAGAAAACGTAACATCAGAGACTCGTTCAAACATCTTCCTCACAAACGAAAACCTGATCAGCAACAACCCACGTTAGCTTTTTTTTTTTTTTTTTTGCAAGAGCAACAGGAGAGCGTGCGTGCTGGTGGCTTCAACACATGCATGTTTTTTTTGTTTTTTTTGTCCCCGTCTGCCATTTTTTATCTTCTCGATCCCGCATGCATGCATCTTTCTTCCTTTTTTTTTTTTTTTTTTTTTTTTTTTTTTTTTATGTCATGTCATGTCCGTTCCGTTTTATTGTCTCGTCCTAGCTCTCTAGATGTCCATCATTCTGGTACATCCTGATTTCTTGTCAATGGTTTTTCCCCTTTGGTTTACATTCTGATTTTATACTGTACCCGTTCCTTTATTCAGCTCGTGTCTTAGATGATGAAAATGTCATGGTTAATGTTATAGGGCAGAGGGCGCAATTGCAGTAGGACTTGACGCTGAACGGTTCATGGAAAAAAGCATGAATGTTGTTCTTCTGCTTCGGCTTCCTGGCGTTTTGAAATCAGGGCATTTCGAGTCCAGTTTCTGCTCTTTTCTATATTAAAACAGACATTTTGAATGATTGGAATCTTAGCGTTTTATTGGTAAGCTTTTTCCATGACTTGAGTTCCAGAAGGACAGTGACTCATAAATCCTGACTAATAATGAGAGGAAGAATCAGTCGTCGCTTGTTTATTTGTAATTCTAATTAAATCCAGCAGATGAGTGCAGACGCATTCATGAGCAGTATGTACAGCATTCTATATTATAGCTCCTCATTGGTACTTTTTAAATGGAGCATGCAGGCTTGTCTTTCCTTCCTTCCTTCCTTTGTCATTTTTGTTACTTTCTTCCATTCTTTTCCTTCCTTGAATTCCTTCATTACTCATTCCTTCCTTCCTGAATGGCTTTCTAGACCTTCCCATTTCCAATCATCGAATTCTTTCCTTCCTTTCTTCATTTTTTTCGTTTCCTTGCCAATCCTGTGGTTTGTTCTTTCCCGAACTCTTCTTGCTTCCTTCCTTTCCATTCCTTTCAAGGTTTTTCTGCTTCTTAATCTCAACTGACAATGTTTTTATTACCCCCCATCCCCTCTTCCTTTCATTTCCTCTCCTCCCTCTCAGACACTGACGGCATAAGTGGAGGTGAAGAATCCTTCAACCTAAACGACCCCGATGAAGGGTTCTCCTCGGGAGCATCCAACAGCAGCCAGCCGAGCACAGGCCGAGCGTCGGGGAGCGGAGGAGTGCGGACCAGCGCGCAAAAGAGCTCCAAGAAGAGCAGCTCTAGTCGCACACACCGAGAAAAAGAGAGAGAGAAAGAGATCTCGGCTGAGAAGCATAAAGAGCCGCAGCACCCACAGAGAGCTCCGTCTCCTCCACCCGCCATCACACTGGACACCATCGAACTTTCCCCAATGAAGAAGACGCAAAGCCTGAGCCGGACCTGCAGCATGAGCGCCGGCGTGAGCGGAGAGCAGGAGGATGGAGGAACAGACGGAGGACTCGGCTCCGGAGGGGGAGGAGGAGCGCACCGCCTTTCCAGCCTCAGTCTGAAAGAAGAACATCTGGTGCGGCCTGAAGGAGGGAAAGATCTGCTGTCTCCTGGAGCTCCTCTGACCAAGCAGTCTCGCTCACCCAGCTTCAACATGCAGATCATATCACAGGTGTAGAGCTCACACACCTGCATCCCAATCACCTCGTCTGCTTCCTGTTTCTCGAATTCCTTTTTTTTTTTTTCTTCCAAACCAGAACCCTGATCTCTGGGGTGGGTCTGTTTATCTTTCTTTAGGTTTTTTTTTTTTTTTTGGACAAGTTTGATGGAAATCTGAATTGCCGCAAAACCGAAACAGCAGTAAAAATATGGACAGGGTGAAGACCGACTATAGATAATATAAAAAAGTATCGACAGATGTTTGTAAGAAATGTTTTTTAAGAAAGAAAAAAATCTATGATGGAAATCTATTCTTCCTCTCTCTCTCTCTCTCTCTCTCTCTCTCTCTCTCTCTCTCTCTCTCTCTCTCTCTCTCTCTCTCTCTCTCTCTCTCTCACATATATTCCTCAGACCAAATTAAGCATTCCACTTCTAACAGACTGATGTTTTGGATTCGGATGTGTACCGCCCGATCTACGCTGGCCAGGCGTAAGCCGCCATCTCCACTGCGTGGCAGCTTGATCAACAGCTGGCCAGATGTTTGAGATCAAAGTTACTTAGAACATACTGCCTCATGAACTCAGAAACAGAAACGACACAGCGATATTTCGTTTCTCTCAGAGTAGTATGACGTAAAAAGCCCAGTGATTCCTGGGGAAATACCGGCCAGTCCTTTTTTTTCTTTTCTTTTTTTTTTCTTTTTCAATTAAAGTCCGTTTAATGAAAGTGTTCAGCATCGAGTGATCGGACCACTTCCGAGGCAGTGGAGATTCAATTGGCTCTAGCCAGAAGAGATCAGGCATATTTTTATGATTATTCTTATTTATTGTTATGGGACTTCAGAGATTAGTCTATATTAAAAAAAGAAAAGAAAAAAAAAAAAAGAGTAAGCAATAAATCTTAGGTTGTTCGTTTTTGACACGACGCAATCATTGCAGTGTCTCAGTATGCATTCCTGCTGAACTCTTGGGTCCTGTGCAATTTCTATCAAGGTCTTTTATTATTATTATTATTATTATTATTATTATTATTATTATTATGATGATGATGATGATGAAAGTTCTTACAGATAGCTAGTTCTTTTCATTTTTATTTTCCGTCCCAAAGACGGTTCTATTTATAATGTTGAACGTGTTCTGTCTATAAACAATCACATTACCTTCGACCTTGATTTTGCTTTAAAAAAAAAAAAAGAATTGTTTTATTAGTATATGATTTGAATCAATTGAGTTTTTTTTTTTTCTTATCTTCAAATCGATCTGTATATTCAAACAACTATGTATTTTGTTGATTTGGGCGTTTTAGAGTTGTCTATCTCACATACTGGGGCCAAGATGTTTAAGAATGTTGTCGACTTTGTCGTTCTTGTTGCTGTGTATCCGCTGATCCCAAGCAGGAAAAAAAAAAGAAAACACTGTGTGGAACGATATTTTAATGTGTCCCTGTGTCTTGAGCGAGGACTATTGCCGTACGAGCGCAACGTTTCTCTCCCAGAGGTTTAAAGCTTAAGATGCATGATTCTGATGTGCTGGTGTCAAACACGAGCTGTAATAATCCTGTATTATCCTCAGAAGTCTTGGAGTGTGTGTGTGTCTTGTGTTGGTGTGATGCAATCAAACAGGGTTCCTGGAGTTATTAGTTCTACCTCGTCTTCTTTTCATCAGCCTTTCAAACACTGGACTACACACTGAAAACTCCCAGAAAATGACTGAGTATTTATTCCTGTGTGTTGAGTCGTGGTTCTCCTGTCCATCACCATTTCATTCAAGGCCTGTTTTCGTACAGGCGTACTCACGTGATACCAGATCCGACCACTAGATGGTGTTTCTGGTTCCACGCACCGTGTAATCAGACGCTCCATCTAGTGGTCGAACCTGGTGGCATTTTGTTTTTGCAGGATAATCATGTGTGTAGGTGTCACTTCTTTTTGCGTGTGTTTGAGTTTTTATTTTTTTCTTTAATAATACTAATAATAATAATAATAATAATAGCGATCCCTGCAAATCTGGTTCATGCGAACGCTGACTTTTTCATCCGTCATGCCGCTTAGTGTACATCGAGCCAGCGAGTGGGACGGAACCCAAAGGAAAAAAAAACGCATTTTTTATTGTGAAAGAGAGCCAAATAACTTATGTATATGCATGAATGTATATTTACATTCAAAAATCAGTGCAAGATCAGATTTCGTCGAAAATTGCTGCATTGGATAAAGTTCCTGAACGAGCAGAAGAGATGATTGTGGGAGGACGTGGGGTCGATCGGACGTTTTGCAGGAATTGGGGGTTTCTGTGGGAGCAAAAGTTTCCCCCGAAGGCTAAAGGGACTGCTGTGGGAAGAGGCAGGGTTAGTGAGAAGTTCTCCAGGAGTTAGACGGGATTGCTCAAACGTAATGAGTTCGATTAGTCGACTTTCAGTGGGCACAGGAGGGATTTCGCACTTTCTGTGCGAGTGAGTGAGATTAGTCTTCAAGTTTGCAGGGTCGTTCGGGATCGGTCAACTAGGGGATAATGAGGGGATTGGTTAACTTGATGATGAAGCAGGTGGGATTAGTCAGTGGGGAGAAGACCAAGACTTCTACCAGTGAATCCGCATTACATCCCTTCATCCCACATCTTGTGCCAACAGCCTCCCGAGTGGGACTGCTTTCACTGTCCATGTCTTAGGTAGTGGTCTTAGTTCAGACATGTACAATAGAAACAAAAAAAACATAGTGTATTTGAATCAAGTGTAAAACAATGTCTTCTAAATCTCTTATCTATGAAGTCACCCATCCTGAGAATTCGTAGTGTATCTAATTATGGCATGTATTTGCTGTGGATCTACAGACGTAGGTTATTCCTGTTGGTTTGGATTTTATTTGTGTGTGTGTGTGTGTGTGTGTGTGTGTTTCTGGGAAACAGTTAAGATTTGAGATTTTACTCTACAGCCCTGATTTGTCGAACTCTACTCTTCCTACATGCAGTACGGTCAAAATGACTTCGGGAAGTGCATCAGGGTTGCGATCTAAGACCTGCTGTAATGTTTCACTATAAACCGTCTTAACCTCCTCTCTGTGGCGTAGAGGACTACTGGCTGTTCTGTGTGTTTGCTGTACAGTTTGTTCTAATCGGAGGTATTCGCGTCTCTACTGTACATTGCGGTGCGTTTCACTGCTCCTGCCCATTTTATCTTCATTAAGTGGAATAGAGTGAACACTTTTTTGGGGGGGGCACTAAACTGTACTTGTCATTAGGTTGGTACCTTTTGATCCTTTGTATCTATTATTTTTATCCTCTTCTGAAGTGCTGAGTGTTTCTTAATGTACCTTGAAATGGAGGGTAATTAGAGCTTAAGGAGCGCCGTTGTACGTGTCGTGTATGAAAGGTACAAAAGATATCTGATGATTCTACCGCGTTTTTTTTTTTCTTCCTAAAAGCTGTCAGATTGTCCATTCATTTGTCTTTCATTTCAAAAGTTAGTTTGGATTAAAAAAGCGAACGTTCACTTTTCACCCAAATGTGCTCCATCAGTGCCATGGCTTTGGGATAGTGTGCTGATAGTGTGCTCCTGTTTTGATTGTGGAGACTACTGAGCAAACGTTTATACATACACACCGTCACACCTTCACAAAGAAAACACACACACTGGAGATGCATTTTTTCTGAGA
This sequence comes from Silurus aristotelis, assembly GCF_946808225.1. Classification (NCBI taxonomy): domain Eukaryota; kingdom Metazoa; phylum Chordata; class Actinopteri; order Siluriformes; family Siluridae; genus Silurus; species Silurus aristotelis. The sequence goes on along the minus strand of NC_139576.1, from coordinate 26,981,475 downwards.
GTTCGAGCATCCAATTCTGCCTTTAAGCATTAGGCCACGCCTCCTGCCTGAGTTGGAGAGATTCTGGCCATTTTATATGTAGTTTTAGTTATTCTACTTCCTGTCATCGAGTTCTTTTGAATGATCGTTTGGGTTTTTTTTGCCCATGATTCTAACTTCAGAGATTGAACTTTGAAGTAGAGACAATTCTGCTGATGTTTCTTGTTGGTTATAATATGGCTACTGTAGTAGTGTCCCTTCTCCTGTTTTTACTCAGAACAGACCTCTACCAGAGAGACGTGTGTGTGTGTGTGTGTGTGTGTGTGTGTGTGTGTGTGTGTGTGTGTGTGTGTGTGTGTGTGTGTGTGTGTGTTTAATCCGCCCTCTGCTTGATTGGATTGCATGTGACGTGTGTAAACCTTTCTTTTCATCTGATGCACTTTATCCAGACTTTAGTGTTGCCAGTGGCTGACAATAGCTGTGTATGTGTGTGTGTATATATATATATATATATGTGTGTGTGTGTGTGTGTGTGTGTGTGTGTGTGTGTGTGTGTGTGTGTGTGTGTGTGTGTGTGTGTGTGTGTGTGTGTGTGTGTGTTTGCTTGAGATGTGTGCTCGTGAAAACCGAACGAAAGTGAATGCTAAATCCTACTACAGACTACCCGACAACTATTCCACACACACCTTACAATCCAAATCATCTGTACAGGAACAGATCTCCCTGTGGTGATCTTCAGGTTTTCTTCCTTCTTCTTTACACTGAACAGTTGGTCTTTCCACTCGTTTTAGTTCGAACTGATACAATTCTATGCAATTGAAGGTCGATTGGAGTTTTTCTTTTGTCTTTTGTTGGATCAAATCTCTGGGTTGCTGGTAGGTTTTTAGCTGGACTGGCTGTGCAAGTTCCTCCTCAGGTCCTTCAGCGAGGAACCGCATCAAAATTGCTGCTGTTTTAAGCGAACGATCTCATGGTTTTAGATCAGGTCTAGAGTAAGAGGTAATCGTGTGTGTGTGTGTGAGTGTGAAAATACCTACAAATTAAGAAATAAAAAGTCAGCTGGACCTTGTTGAACTTGCAGATTTCTTTACCATGAGCCATGCATGAGATCTTTAGGAGGCGTGGTGAAGCAGAGGCACTGTTTGTCTTATAGAACGAGAGGTTACGCCGTACAAAACCAGTTTCACCCGAAAGCTGTAAAAGCAATTTCCGAAGCGAAATACTGTACCATTGATGTAAATGGAAAGATTATTTTAAAACCTTGTAAATAAAACTGTACAAAAACAAACAAACAAACAAAAAAGAGTAAAAGTAAGATGTTCATATCAGTCTGCTGATGCAGGAAAATATGGCTCTGTATATTGGTCAATAAATCTTGTGCTGTAACAGATTTCTGTCTTTGAGCTTTATTTAGCTTTTTAGATATACAGTATAGTGTGTGTGTGTGTGTGTGTGTGTGTGTGTGTGTGTGTGTGTGTGTGTGTAACCCTGTGTGACTGGGACAGCTTTTTATTTATTATTATAATATTTTCTTTTACATTTACACGTGACGAACATTTACTATCCTAATTAGAAAAAAATCTCCCTCTTGTCATGCATCGCTTCAAAACGATCTCCCATCCATACACCTTTTTCTAATACTCCGTTAAAAGTGGGTAGGTGGTGTAGGATGTAGGACCACCCACTTGTCTTCGAGCTGCTCAGCCTTTCAGATGAGCTGCTTTCTTTTTGAAATGCCGGTAAACAGTAACATGTTGTATCGACTTCACACGTGTACACTAAGTTAAATACGTGCTCTGAAATGATCCAAGCCCCTTTCTGTGGCTTCATACAAACTCAACTGTTCAAGCCAGTTGCTTGTGTACAGGGTTTTTTAATGAGGCACTAACCGATCAAAGTGTTTAGATTTTTGAATGCCTCTTGATACACACGTGTGCTCCTGGCGTGTAGTAATAAACATGTTTAAGTTTTAATTTCACAAAACACTGAATAAACACTACATAGACAAAAGTATTGAGACACCTGAGCTTTCCTGCCATCTGTGATTCATCTCCAAACTGTTACCACAAAGCAGAAGGCACTCAATTGTATACGATGTGTTTGGATGTGCTGAAAACACAAACCCTGTGCGTAAAGGAAGATCTTGAGTGGCCTGTTATAGAGCTCTGATCTTAAACCCTACATACAATCTTTGGTAGGAATATAAACACTGAGAACAGCATCCCAGTTCCTCTCACCTGCATCTGTATTCGAGCTGCAACAACTACTTTGGTCAACGAATGCCGTTACCGATTAGTTGGTAGCAGGAAAAAGTTAAGGGGTCAACCGACAGCAGGAAAAGTGTGCGTCCCAAATCACCCAAGGCAATGGAAGCATTTTATATTCGAATGCTGTGAACGATGCACAGTTGAGCTTGTGTTTTATAAAAGCATGAGCACGTGAAAAAACACACTGGTGTCAGGGATGAAGGAGAAACATCAGCACGGTGAGTAAAAACTGTAAAATCCTCATCATGTAAAAATGGTGTAATGTAATAAAGTGCTATTGTGTAAACTCGTGGCTCGCGAGCATCGGGTTGCCTGATCATCTTGCTCGCGGTGTCGTGATGGATTCAATTAAAACGGTGCGAACAAACAATAAATCAGAAAGCGGCAAATAACAGCGGCAGTAAACGATCACATTTATGAATTTGTACACCAATGCACACTTTTTCCTTTTTTTAATCAAGATAACTTGCTGTGTTTCTCCGTTTCGTTCTCTTTTTATAGCATGTGTCTACTACAACAGTAACTTACCGTATTTTCCGGACTATAAGCGGCTACTGAGCTCCATAACATTAGACCAATGAAATTGCCGAACGGGTTCAGGTGATCCAATGAAACTCTTTATATTAAATCAGATGCGCATCATAAATATGGATGATGTTCCTCTGACATTTGACCTGCCGCTGACTGTCTACAGGAAATGCGAATCATTCGTCCCGCTGAAAACAACCGGGCATGAAAAAACCTGTGTTCTGAGCTGCACGGCTTCGGGAGAAAAGCTTCACCGATGGTGATTTTCAAACGCACAGCGATGACAAAAAAAAACTTTTGAGAGAAATTGTTGTGAAAGGAAGGAGGAAGACAGTGAATTATGACTTTCTTGGTAGGCTACTGTTTAGATACAAGCCGTGTAACAGACACTGTCTTTCATTAAAGCCTGTGTAAAGTTCATTAGTTTCAGTGTAGACACTGTGCGGCTTATAGACAGGTGCGGCTTATTTATGTTCAAAATAAAAATCTTTGTCAAATTCAGTGGGTGCGGCTTATATTTGGGTGCGCTTAATAGTCCGGAAATTACGGTAACTGTTTTCGAACGTGTTTTACTGCGGCTTTACTACGTTCAGATGCTTGTTTTCAATGTTATGTGCATATTATTTAATTATTGTACAAAATAAAATTCATTATATATTCTACATGTTTATATCTGCACAACTGAACAAAATGTCTGTGTATTTTTTAAAACAAGAATTTTCTAAATAATGGATTATATATTATAGATTTTTTAAGCACAAATTGCTTCACCTTACGAACTCGAATGCCTTTTTTTTTTTTTTTTTTACAGAAAGAAAAAACCAGCATGAGTGAATGTGTTCAAGGAGAAATCCCCTCCACACACACACTCGTCAACAAGCAGCTACTATAAGCTTTATAAAATGAAAGATTGTTAAACTCGCTGTGTGGTTTTTGCATTTTTAATACGCTTTAATACACGAATACCCTGAATTCGGGTTTCATATACTTATAATAAGCAAAACATCCAAGACATTTTTATGTATGTGTACTATATGCAACATTTGCATAACTCAATATATTTGAAAATACATTAGAATATTATATAAATATCTTATTTGAAGCATAAAAAGTCGTTAATAAGAAGAAAATGAATCATCATATATATGTATATAATGTATATATAATGTATGTATATATATATATATATATATACACACACTAAATTTCCAAATGAATGTGGACGCCCCGTCCAAGAACGATGGGCATTGATATTATACTGGTTTCTGAAATTTGGACCGCACTTTAAACCCAAAATGTTTCAATATGAAAAGACATTTTGAAGTGTGACACTTATATGGAAATGTATGAAAATGACGAGGCTGGTGCAAAATGATTAATGGCACGTTGTCAGAGTGCGGGAAAATGAACAAAAACAAACAAACTGACGAAAAAATAATAATAATATATGAATGCGCAGAATAGCTCTAATTATGAACAATTGTAAGTTATCAATCATACCAATAAATCGAGTCTGTTCCAGCGGAGAGGAGTGTGTGTTTATACAGGGGGAAGTCCGGTGTGATGTAACCGGCAGTACGGCTCGATCAGGTGACGGATGGTGTCCAATACGTCTGTGGACAGGGTTGGAGTCAGCGCTCCAAACACACCCAGCATGCTGAAGCAGAGCACCACGGCGGCACACGCTCCTTTCTTTATGCTCCCTGAACAGCTGTGTGTCACACGTCAACACATAAAAAGCAAAATTAATAGTTAGAAAAAAAATATTACATATGAATATCAAAATAAACATAAATAAAAACTCACCTTTTGGACACGTAAAGTGCTGCCTGTTCCTCCTGAGTCTCTGTGTTTTTCTCCTCTTCTATCTGCTCAGGGATCATCTAGTTCATAGACATAGACAGAAATTGTATACAAGAATATTCCTTTTAAATGATGAATTGTCATATTACTTGCCATATCAAAATGCAAATACAAATATATAAATAATAAATCATAAATTAAAATACATTTTAGAATATTTCAATATTTTTCATTTTGAAATTATCCCAAACTTTTCTTTGGTCTGAATCTTATGAAAGCCTGTTTTTGCCACATAATAAAAAAGTTTTTTTTTTTCCGCATTTCTGACCTTTCTCCCACAATTCTTTTTTTTTTTTTTTTTTTGCATTTCTGACTTTATTCTCGCAATTTCGACCTCATTTCTCTTAAATGCAACCGCCGGCGCTTACTTGTTCGGACCGCAGACTTTAGTGGGTGGTGCGTCAGTAATAATGGTCCGCGGTGAAACACAATGCTCCGTGTGTAGTTGAATGGACTTAACAAAGCATCGAGGCAAATAATTTGCCTAGATGATTTTTTTTGTATTTGAATCACTCGAGAAATCGTTTCAGCCTTAGTGCTGGTACAGGAGTTACAGTTACCTCAATGAACATTACTGTTTTTATGTAACTATACATCTTCAACTGTTCAGTCCTCTTATAACAAAGCATGTTTTTAAAAAAAAAAAGGTCATACGTTTAATCCCTACATTGTTACATTTAATGTTCTGAAATAAGTTATCACCAGTTTACGCAAACATGAACACATAATCAGTGTTTTTTTGTTTTTTAAATCTGTTTAATATTTAAGTGCTGGACATGAGTACTACCTGATCTGCAAACAGAATTCCGAGTTCTTCCCCGAGTGACACTGAGTGTTCAGGACTCAGCGGTGTGTCTGTGTCCACGTTCATAAAGCTCCCTTTACCGCTACTGAGTAATAAATGAATAAATGAAAAAAAGAATGAATGAAAAGTAGATTTACTCTACTGTATTGTCTGTAATGCAGAATCATTCTAAAGTAAAGAAAATGCCTAACACTAAAGCCAAAGCCAACTGGTCCTCCAAATCCTTCAGTTTCGCCTTCATGTCCTGAATAATAAAGAAAAATATTTAGCCGAGTCTAAAGACCCCCTAATGTCATAAATGATATGAGATAAGTGTACCTGGTTAATGGTTATGTATTCTGACATGTTGTCTTTGAGCTGCTCGATGATAAAATCCTTCTAAATACAAAAAAAAAGCTTATTCCACACAATAGCCTTATTCTATTTCAGTCTCAGTTTATGAAACATAAAACTTACATACCAATATAGTAAATGCATTCAAACTTCACCCTTTTGAACATCACAGTTTCATTATTAAAATATTTTTGCAGATGGAGTAAAGGCACCCGGGTGTGGCAGCTTGGTGTGGCTGGGTTTATATGTATACATATTGAGTGAGTTGTGTATCTCTGATGGACACCACAACACAAATCTTTGGGTAGATTTTCTTGCTTACATCTGTCTCCTCCTCACATCTTATTTGAATTTTGGTTTTATAGTCATGTATTTGCAGCTTTTAGCGACTGATTTCTTCATAAGTAATTGTATTCGTTTCAGTTGTTATAAATGAAACAGTTACCTGATGTAGGAGTTCTTCTTTGTGTTCCAGATCAAGCCTCTGCTCCTCCAGCTGTTGCTGAAGCATAAAACATAAACTGATTTGTCTCATGTAATTATGTGTGTGTTGCTGTTATAGAACTCCAGTGTGGTGGGTTGAAGAATAAAGGAATGCCTTTTATTGTGTGTGTAGCTACATTTAATCATGTAGAAAGACCTAAACATAAAGGGCATGTAGAAGGACATCAAACAAACAACACAAGTTTCTCCTGAAGATGTCCGATGAATTTACAGCTTATTCTCTGACTGTTACAAAGCTGTTAGAGAACACTGGAGACTCCTTTCATATATGTGAAATAAACAGCATATGTCAGTGAATGAGCTGCTGCTACTACCAAAACAATAAAAGAGCTTTAAGCTAATTAGAATGCAAAGCTGGACAGGTTTTGTTTAAAACCCTGTATACATAAAATATATCACCTGTAATGATCTCAGGACAGAGCTGAGGTTGGTGATCTCCTCATCCTGTTGCTGGCTTTCCAGAAGAAAACTTGACGCCTGTAATGAAAGACACCATAAACAAAGGAATCATAAATTCAAGTCAGTGTAACTGAAAAGAGAGACAAGAAGCTGCTCTGGCCCTCACATACCTCGCTAGAAAGCTCGTCTATCTGCTGTTTGAGTGTTTCGTTTTCTTTTGCCTGTCACAAGTTCACAACAATAGACTATGATTTGTTGTGTAGATGAAGTGAGATATTAACAAGTTCAAATCTGCCCTCTGCACGCACGAGTTGTTTCCGGCTGGCCTGGATCTCACCACAGATCTGATCTTTCTCTGCCTTCGCAGCTCGAATGTCTTCCAGTTCATTCACAAGGAGCTGAAGGTTCTGAATCGACTGCCTCGAGCTTCACAAACACACATTTGCACATTATTTACTAACAGGAAGTGGACAGGAATGTTTATACAGTTTGTACGTTTTCTTTACTGTTAAACTGTACAAAGATTGAACTTTTCTAAGAACCTGACCATCTCACCATAACACTGACGAGTTCCGGATTGTGATTGGTCAGAAGGTGCTGACAGTAATATTTATGCGATTGCTTCTACAGTAACAACTCGTTCACAGGGAAGTGTACAGCGATTGCATAACTAATAATAACCTGATTTATTAAAACTTAAGTTTCCATAAGAAGATGGTTATGAGAAGTATTTAAAAGGAGTCTCCAGTGTCGGCGCTTTGTAGTCGTCAGAAGTAAACCTGTAACTTTAAGTTTTGCGACATCTTCAGGGTAGGAGATTACTCTTCATTGTAATTTCTTGTTAACCTGATGAGCTGTTTCTTTTTTAACCCTGGAGAGACGATGTGTATACGAGTATGCTCCTACAGGCTGAAGATCTGAGAAGTTTGCTACCTTTTGATTTGGTTCTTTAGGTCATTGTTCTCAGCCCTGAGAAGCACGTTGTTGTCCTCTGCCATTTCGACGGCTTTTTGCATGTCTGTGTATAACGTCCTCAGGCAGTGGTTAGAGTGCAGGAGCTCAGCTTTGTCTGCACCCGTGTCTAAAACCCTGAGCAGCAAATAAAGAGCATAGTGTTACAAGAGAGAGGACTCGGTTTCCGTTAGTGATTTTATAAATAAACCAGAATGTTTTAAACACTCACTCATTCTGCTGTTCCTCTGGAATGTGGAGGGAAGCATATTCTTCCACACAATGCATCTTCAACACCAGAGCACCATAGCATTAGAATATAACAGCACATAGGAACATTCTGCACTCTTCACAATTAGGTATTCAGAATTCTGCACACTTCAGTATTCCACAAAATGTAGTACTTCACACACTTCAGTATTCCACACACTTTAGTATTCAACACATTACAGTATTCTACACACTTCAATATTCCACACATTTCAGTATTCCACACACTTCAGTAGTTTACACACTTCAATATTTCACACACTTCAGTATTCCACACACATCAGTATTCCACACTTTAATGTTCTACACACTTCAGTATTCTACACACTTCAGTATTCCACACTTCAGTATTCTACACACTTCAGTAGTCTACACACTTCAATATTCCACACATTTCAGTATTCCACACACTTCAGCAGTTTACACACTTCAATATTCCACACATTTTAGTATTCCACACACTTCAATGTTCTACACACTTCAGTATTCCACACTTCAGTATTCCACACACATCAGTATTCCACACTTCAATGTTCCACACACTTCAGTAATCTACACACTTTAGTATTCCACACTTTACTATTCTACACATTTCAGTATTCCAAACATTTCGGTATTCTACACACTTCAGTATTCTACACACTTTAATAGTCTACACACTTCAGTATTCCACACATTTTAGTATTCCACACACTTCAGTATTCTACACATTTCAGTATTCCACACACTTCAGTATTCTACACATTTCAGTATTCTACACACTTCAGTATTCCACACTTCACTATTCTACACATTTCAGTATTCCAAACATTTCGGTATTCTACACACTTTAGTATTCTACACACTTTAATAGTCTACACACTTCAGTATTCCACACATTTTAGTATTCCACACACTTCAGTATTCTACACAATTCAGTATTCTACACACTTTAGTATTCCACACTTCACTATTCTACACATTTCAGTTTTTCACACTTCGGTATTCAACACATTTCAGTATTCTACACACTATAATATTCCACATACTTTAATATTCCACACACTTTAGTATTTTACACATTTCAGTTTTCCACACTTCAATATTCCACACATTTCAGTATTCTACACACTTCAGTATTCCACACTTTAATGTTCCACACACTTCAGTAGTCTACACACTTAAGTATTCTACACACTTCCGTATTCCACACTTCAGTATTTCACACACTTTAGTATTCAACACATTACAGTATTCTACACACTTCAATATTCCACACATTTCAGTATTCCACACACTTCAGTAGTTTACACACTTCAATATTTCACACACTTCAGTATTCCACACTTTAATGTTCTACACACTTCAGTATTCTACACACTTCAGTATTCCACACTTCAGTATTCTACACACTTCAGTAGTCTACACACTTCAATATTCCACACATTTCAGTATTCCACACACTTCAGCAGTTTACACACTTCAATATTCCACACATTTTAGTATTCCACACACTTCAATGTTCTACACACTTCGGTATTCCACACTTCAGTATTCCACACACATCAGTATTCCACACTTCAATGTTCCACACACTTCAGTAATCTACACACTTTAGTATTCCACACTTTACTATTCTACACATTTCAGTATTCCAAACATTTCGGTATTCTACACACTTCAGTATTCTACACACTTTAATAGTCTACACACTTCAGTATTCCACACATTTTAGTATTCCACACACTTCAGTATTCTACACATTTCAGTATTCCACACACTTCAGTATTCTACACATTTCAGTATTCTACACACTTCAGTATTCCACACTTCACTATTCTACACATTTCAGTATTCCAAACATTTCGGTATTCTACACACTTTAGTATTCTACACACTTTAATAGTCTACACACTTCAGTATTCCACACATTTTAGTATTCCACACACTTCAGTATTCTACACAATTCAGTATTCTACACACTTTAGTATTCCACACTTCACTATTCTACACATTTCAGTTTTTCACACTTCGGTATTCAACACATTTCAGTATTCTACACACTATAATATTCCACATACTTTAATATTCCACACACTTTAGTATTTTACACATTTCAGTTTTCCACACTTCAATATTCCACACATTTCAGTATTCTACACACTTCAGTATTCCACACTTTAATGTTCCACACACTTCAGTAGTCTACACACTTTCGTATTCCACACTGTAGTTTTCCACACTTCACTATTCTACACATTTCAATGTTCTCCACACTTCAGTATTCCACACTTCAGTATTCTACGCATTTCAGTATTCCACACTTCGGTATTTCACACACTTTAGTATTCCACACATTTCAGTATTCTACACACTTCAATATTCCACACATTTCAGTATTCCACACACTTCAGTAGTTTACACACTTCAATATTTTACACACTTCAGTATTCCACACACATCAGTATTCCACACTTCAATGTTCTACACACTTCAGTATTCACCACTTCAATGTTCCACACACTTCAGTAATCTACACACTTTAGTATTCCACACTTTACTATTCTACACATTTCAGTATTCCAAACATTTCGGTATTCTACACACTTTAATAGTCTACACACTTTATTAGTCTACACACTTCAGTATTCCACACATTTTGGTATTCCACACACTTTAGTATTATACACATTTCAGTATTCTACACACTTCAGTATTCCACACTTCAATGTTCCACACACTTCAGTAGTCTACACACTTTAGTATTCCACACTTTAGTATTCCACACTTCACTATTCTACACATTTCAGTTTTTTACACTATTCAACACATTTCAGTATTCTACACACTATAATATTCCACACACTTTAGTATTTTACACATTTCAGTTTTCCACACTTCAATATTCCACACATTTCAGTATTCTACACACTTCAGTATTCCACACTTTAATGTTCCACACACTTCAGTAGTCTACACACTTTCGTATTCCACACTGTAGTTTTCCACACTTCACTATTCTACACATTTCAGTATTCTCCACACTTCAGTATTCCACACTTCAGTATTCTACGCATTTCAATATTCCACACATTTCAGTATTCTACACACTTCAGTATTCTACACACTTTAGTATTCTACACAATTCAGTATTCCACACATTTCAGTATTCTACACACTTCAATATTCTACACAATTCAGTATTCCACACTTCAGTATTCCACACTTCAGTATTCTACACACTTTAGTATTCTACACAATTCAGTATTCCACACATTTCGGTATTCGACACAATTCAATATTCCACACATTTCAGTATTCTACACACTTCAATATTCTACACAATTCAATATTCCACACATTTCAGTATTCTACACACTTCAATATTCTACACAATTCAGTATTCAACACTTTGGTATTCTACACATTTCGGTATTCTACACATATTAGTATTCCACACACTTTAGGATTTCACACATTTCAGCTTCACTCGGTTCAGACAGGCTAGTTTTAATTAGCATGCTAGTTAACTAGCTTGAGAGCTAACGCTAACGATCTCGACGACCTGCTCGCAAAAATCAGATTTCACCAAAGTATTTTCAAAAGACAACAACATTGTAAACAAACATTGTATTGTTGATTTTATCCGCTCACCTTTATTTCCTGACCGTAACGGAGTTACAAAACAGCTCGCGCGTTTTCCTGTCACGCACCTGAGACTTTAATGTTTACAGACGCTGATGCCTTTCAAAATAAATAAATACAATATTAACATTACATTAAGACATGGCACATACGCCTGTATTGATAACTAGGATAATTCTTCTACTAATGACTCATGAATGGGTATCATTAAGTATGAGTATCAAACTCACCAAAAATAATCTGATTGTGTTGAATGATCTGATGTGATTAATCTGATATAAATCACATTTAAAACCTAATATTAACTTTATATTGTGCACTCGATTCAACTGGTTTAATTTTTTTATTTTATTTTTTTTTTATATATAAATGCGTTTATTTGTATAAGGATCCCCAAATGAGAGCAGGAGTTTAGGGACCGTCTACAAATAACATCAACTCTCCATTAACGTTTAAAGAGTGTGTAATTAATAATAAATCAGATTCAGGGAAAAAAAATATATTGATCACATGTTAAATATTATTCTTGACTATACTTGACATTTTACAGCCTTTTTCCTAAATATATGTACTTAAGAATTTGTCAAATGAAAGTTTATTTTTGTGATTTATTTTATTTATTATCCTGTCACAAATTGCCCCAAAAAGTAAGCAAAAACAAGCATATAGAAATAAATAATATATTAAAAGAAAACGTTTCTGCTATTTCCTGTAATATTTGTTCATTGTTTGCATGTTGTTTATTTTCGGATGATTGAATTCTCTTAAATTCTATACAGCGCACTTTTTTTTTTTAGTGTGTACATCAGTGGGATGTCCAGCTCATTCTAGATAACAAGGCCACAAGATGTCGAATGCCAAATATCAACAGCTAATCTGGAATATGTCCATTTATCTAAACGTTAAGTGCCTGTCGCACACTAATATTTCATTGCACTGCATTTTTCTTTCGAATAATAAGCGTATGCAGTGCCACAACATCTATTTCTATCCAGAGCGGCACGAGTTCCTCATCAAGATCTTGGATTGATAATAGGAGGGTCAGACTGCTGCGAATCTCTAATGTAGTACAGCAGTCTGAAAAAGAAAACAGAAAACACTAAAGTCCCAAGTGTAGTGTCCTTTTACATCAGCCAAACAAAATCTGAGTATGGGGTATGTGCATTGATGGCTTTCCAGAGATCCTGCTAAATTGTGGCATAAAGATTTTGAGTGCATTTTTAGAAATGCAATAAAAGAATTTGCTTCCCTGCATAGAGAGTAAAATTACATCTTATGTAAACAGTGGGGTTTTTTTCCTTCCCAGCTTAAATCTAAATTAAAGTTGAGAGCTTTATTTCTCTCTGCTCCATTAGAGCATATCTAGGCTCTGAAGATCGTTGTTTTGTGTGGGTTTGGAGAGAAGCAGCCTTGTTTGCTTAAAAATAGCCCAATTATAGGAGGCTCCAGTCCAACCTGGCAGCACTGCTCTGAATGCACACAGTCATCGGTTGTGAATTTCATCTAATATCGTACATTTCTGCCTGATGTTATTGGTATGACATAGAGGTGTAGTGTGGAGCTCAGTCCAGCAGAGGGCAGCATCCTGACATTTGGCTCCAACTGCAGAGGCACTCTGGCAGAAAGGATTTCTGTGCAGCTCAAGCTGTAAGTGCAACTAATTACCTTTATCAGCACTGCTTTCACCATTTCTCTCATGCTCCATGTTGAGCAACATGTCCATTGAATCTATGGTGTGCAGGTCTTCTGTGTGGCTTTTTTTTTTTATGTCGAACCGCTCTTCCACTGTATGAACTGATGTGTATTGTAAAGTCTTGTAGTTTCTCTCCTCTTCTCCTCCCACTCGCTTTCTTTCTCTCCCTCTTTCTCTCTGTCAGGCTTCAAAACCATCCTAATATCTTTTATTCTTGGCCTGAGAATAATACTGTTTCTATGACAACAGGCCCTGCTGTATCCCAGCTTTGGTATCGGAGAAAGCGAGGGGGTGGGGGACTCCGATTTGGCATGACATTTGGATAGCAACGGATCCATATCAGTCTTTTTTTTTTTTTAGTGAATCCGACTTTGCATGAGCTTACTAAATCAGAAACCTTTTCTTAAAATTGCCTCGGTGGTCGAAATGTTTCGTAACTTGGCTGTTTACACCCACTTCAAATTGTATTATATCTACGTACTGTATATAGCAGTGGCGGGCTGTCAGGGCCAGAAAGGCCTTTTCTGCTGGCCTAAACACTATCAGAATCACTGATTTACATAATATATATTTTTTTCATTAATATGTATTCAATTATTCTCAATAGTCTAGTCTCTTCATTTCATAGCATTTCTCTTTGCCTGCACTGCTTCCTGCAGTGTAAGTTAATATTTCATATTATTAAAACTATTTCAAGCTAATCATATTTTAACTATCACATCACATGTTGCCAGGGTCAAAATCTGCCACGAGGCATCTGTAGCGTAAAGCTGTTGCTTTACCCAATCCGATTGCAACACTGGGGCCATCTAGCAGGGACACAATAACATTGGCATTTTCACATCCTTTGATTGGATGGTCAGAAAGCCGAACTTGCCGAAATTGCCGAACGGGTTCAGGTGAACCAATTAAACACTTTATATTAAATTGCGCTTCCATTGAATCAGGCCGCACCACATCATAAATATAGATGAGGTTCCTCTGACGTTTGACGGTGCGTTTAATAGTCCGGGAAATTACGGTAATTAAATTTTCAAAATGGACTTTTAAAAAAAAAAATGGACATTGTGTGGAAAGGTCAGGCATAACAGTTCATAAACCACTTTTGCATTTTCTTTTTTCCTGTAGAATTTGCCCTAAAACAATTTTAAATGCCCAAGAATACTGTAATGCATGGGGAAAAATGCACAGAAAATGCACTAAAAAACTAATTTTATGAAGTTAAAATTGATGCTTCTGCTTGAGATGATGTATGCAGGTGATGCAGCTGTGGTTTTATATTTACTTGCTTCAGTAATGCCATTCATTAATGTGGTGTAAGATACCTGTCCATGAATCAGAGCTCTATTATACTGCATTTCTGTCAAATATTGATGGTAAGAGGTGGATGATTAAGGTAGGACACCCCCGGAGGCCTGGGTGTGAAATGCACAGCCTGCCACTGGTCTATAATACAATCACAAAACACTGTGCACCTTCCCACTCATGCAATTATGATGCTCTCTTGAGAACACATAACAATCTCTAGGGTTTACACAGAATGTTGCAACAAGAAAAACACAAGCAATTTAGAAGCAGTTATGTGGATATAAACACATCATTGAAGAGAGAAGTCAACAATGAACAACCAGACTTGTTTAAACTGACCGATGATTACAATGTCAGAAGACCTTGTGGATTTGCACTTCTGTGTAGCCAGGAAGAAATTCAAAATAGAAACACATATAAAATAATAACATAGTGGCAGAAATTTGGTTCTCAAATGATCCCAAAGCAGCTAAGGAGGATGCTTAAAGCTTGCTCATAGAATTATTCACCCATTACAAGATGCCACAATACCAGACTAAATTCTTGCTGGGAAATTTTGCAACGGATATCAGACATAGATGTGTTGTAAGTGGTTGCTACCTCTAGTAAAATGTTGATCATAGTAACAGCCCTGGGCAGGAATGCATCCTGGCTGGGACGCCAGTCCATCATATGACAGCATGCATGCTCTCTCTCTATCTCACTTAAGAGCAATTTATTTTTAGAGTAGCCCCTCTACTTACTGGCATGCTTTGAGGTGGGAGGAAACCAGAGAACCAAAATGATACATGTACTATGTATCATATCAGTCTCCTGAAATCTCAACTTAAAAATATTTGTCACTGACATCCAAGCTATTAAGGCACTGCATAACAATATCTTTGTGCTTTGCTTCAGAACTAAAAAAAAAATACCTCAACTTCGAGGCCCATTCTTTATCTGATCTGTGGAAATGCTTGTTTTAGTGTCATGGCTCCATCCATATTTCCATTATTTTACGAAAACCTCCAACTTTATATACTATATAGATTAGCACTTTATATTCCTTTTTTCTTTAATCTTTTTTGTCTTGAGTTTTCTTTGTATTAACTTTATATATTGTTAAGGATCTTAGGTTTCACTTGCCAGTTTTTTTTGCAAATTCTACAGGACAAAAGTATGAATGGTTCATGAAAAAGTGTAACTGTTTTGTCAACTTTTCCTCATAATGTCCTACTTTTCTTGTCAAGCCTGTCTTGTAAATGTCTTTGTAAGTGTGTCTGCAACCAAGTTAATTTCTTCTCCTCTGTCAGCCATTTTGGAAGGGTAAAAAAGCTCTGACTTGTGCACTCTTTTTGACTATACAATCAAAGGACATGAAAATGCCGCAATATTGGACGCCTTCTATCTGATTGCTTAAAACAACAGTTTCATTCTTATGTATTCTACGTGACCACCTGCCCGCACTGCTTATTCCTGAAAGCCTTGTGGTGGATACTTTTAACCCCAGCAAGCATGTGATGTGAATGCTGAAATCTGATTGGATAGAGACTTCTTGTGGCAACACAGCTGAAAGAAAATCTTAAGAGAGAAGATAGTAGTAAGTCAGTAAGTAATAGCAAGTCAGTATATTGCTCTAAAGATGAGATTAATTAATATACTAAATAAATGTGTGATAAATTTACATTCTTAGAATTAAGCATATACTCTCCATGGCTGAAGGTGCTGAAAATGATGCATGTGTCAGGGAAGAAATTTACAAAAAAAATCTTAATCACCTTCTGTGCTGAAAAATCTAATTTTAAACAGAGACCAAATTTGGGACAGTTTGGGAAAACCTTTAACTAACATAAGCACTAAGACTTGAAAATCTGAAACATTTGCATCGCACATTGCTTTGTTGCTAAATGTAGCTGTATGATGTATTCAGATGCATTGTGAGTTATTAATAGTCTCTACACTCAGAGAAAGTGTTTATTCAGCATATGAGAGGTAGTTGGACTAATGCCCTCATTCTGTGCATTCAGCACTTAACGGTTATGAGCTAGTGATCAGGAGATCCTGGGATCAGAGGGTAACCAGAGGGTAACCAGAACACTGTTGAGGCTTTTAAGCACAAAGCCTTTAACCCACAGCTGCTCAGTTGTGTGTTCAAACTTGCATTTAAAGGAAGAGACCAGCAGATGGCAGTCTGTGTTATACAAGAACAGAGATATGGTTGCCTATTCTTAGCCAGTTTGTTCCATTAAGTTATTTCTGTCAAGATATATTGACAGGACTTTTGTTATCTTAAGAATAATGCTGTATATAAATCAAATCTTCCCCTTAATAAGTAATTTCTTTTCTTTCTATGTATAATCATATAATTTCAAATATATACTTTTCTGTACCACAGGTTAGATTGGAATCAGTTATAAAAACAAGAATTCCTGTGGACAATGTAGATAAAAGGCCTTATCTACCTTATCTGAATACTATCTGTTAGTAAAACATTGGCTTTAACTTCAGGAGCTATCTTTGACATGAAGCTGTTCCTAACACCGCAAACCCGCCTGCACACAACTGATTCTAGGCACTGTGTCACACTCCCTGGAGCTTGCAATTGGCTACTAGAGCCGAAGGACAGCCCAGGGGCAAAAGAGGTTGAGCTGAAGTGTGTGGACTGTCTAAAAATTGTGACCTATCAGAGTGCAGCTGTCGGAGAAAAGCTTAGTGGGCTGCTTTGCCTTGCCACCTTGGCTTAGGGCCTTACTGCTGAGAGAGGGATCACTGAGAAAGGTAAAGGAGGGGATATATTGGGCTGTGAACTCTGCAGAACCAGCTGCCTTCAAATTGGAAACCCAGAAAATCACCAGAAAGCCACTCCAAAGAACCAAGCAAGCACTTTTATCGCTATGGCTGAAAGGGAGCACAACCTTCCAAAAGAGTATTCTGGAATCTTCTAAAGCAATGTGATCCTGTAGGACTTGTTCTAAAAATATCCACCGTCGGGAATACATGGACTTGCTCTGACTGTCTAATTGGCCAAAGATTATGCTTTCTTCTTATTCTCTAATTGGACTTGTTTAAGGATGCGCAAAACATATTCCAAAAATTGAGTTTGCAATTTAAAGGTAATTCCTGAATTCCTTGATTAACCATCCCTTGTTAGAGGGCTTTCTTGAAAATGTCTTTGTGTTTAACAGTTTTAGCAGTTTCACATGCTGCTCAAGGTTCCTTGAATATCTAAGGAGTCATTTCGAATCTGAGTTACTATCAACAAGCTGGCATTGGCAAAGACTTAATTGGACTTCCAGTGTCTTCCTTTGGGAATGCATTTCCAAGTTACTGCAAGTGACGTGTGAAACTTTTCAAGTGAGTCAGAAAGTCTAAGTTTAGCATAAAGCCAAACTGTTATTCCAATAAACTATTCTTTTCATTTACAAAAAAAAGTTTGACACCACTCCGAATAGCCATGCGAAAGGCCGAGGTGCAGATGACCCTCAAGAAGGGTGCTGAAGGTGTATCTGGAGGAATTGCACCTCCAAGCCCAAGGATACCCTCTAAACGGGCTAAAGTCAACTCTGACCAGATGGTGCCTGACCCAAGCTCCATATATCCCACTCAAACACCACCTGTCTTCATCCGAAAAATGAGGAACGCAGCCGTCGGTACCGGCTGCGACATCCGTCTGAAGGTAGCTGTGGCAGGTGATCCACAGCCATCTCTCTACTGGTACCACAATGATGACCTGCTCAGCATGGATAACCAGGAGTATGGAGGACTGTGGATACGAGACTGCAAGCCAACTGATGCAGGCCTCTACACCTGTATTGCTACTAATTACCTTGGGGAAGCCAGGAGCAGCGCTGTCCTTGCAGTCTTGGACCTGGGAGAAGGTTAGCAGGCATAAACTTGAAACCTAACATGCCAATTTTATTATTTATTGCAATCAGGCATTACATCTCTCTTAGGCTGGTTGGTCAATTCAAAAGTTTTATTTATCTTATCTACCTAAGTTCCTTTTCCTAATTCAATTTATTATGGAAGCTAATAATCTTGCAAATGTTTCCCCTACAGGGGTTCGTTCGGCTGCCTAATGAGGCTGATGCTGTTTAATTGTCACATGTTTAGCTGGGAAAGAGGAAAGGGATATATTTTTATTTTCTCTGTAATGGCACAGAACACTCGTGATTTGGTGCACATTAGCTGAATAGCCTAATGGGCAACTTGTCCTCTCACATGGGTCTTTCGCAAAATGGTGGACCACACAAGTGAAGTAAAATGGAGTTGCCAGTATCCTAAGTATCTATTTGCCATGAGTCTGTGAGCAGTTATGTTTTTCGGGGGTGGTTTGGTTATAGTGTGGATCTGGGAGAGTGACTGTGGCAGCTGGGAAAGTGACTCAAAGTACTCAATGTCCTGAAGAGGATATGTGAATTTACAATATGTTACAATATGTTAATCTGAAATAATCAGATACACAATGCAAAAAGAATACTCATGCATATTTATTACTGGCCACCATGGGTGGGTGAATATGCGCCACTGCTGGTTTAACATGCAAATCAATAAACAGTGCTGCAGGGCCTCTGAAGCAGATTTCAAATGCAGGTCAATGGTTAACTGTTTCCCAAGAAAATACAGCAAAATGGCAATTAAATACTATTGTGTTGTTTCGTTGAAAATTAGCTTTCAACATGGGATTGCTTCAGATTATTTATGATTCATGATCCAGCGGATGTTGTTTTGACTATATTGCCATTGTCCTTGTTGGTTGAAGAGCTGTACATTTGGCTTTTCTACTTCTTGCTGGTGGAGTTTCTATATCACTATTACCCTTGTCTTGACTGTCACACGGTCACAAGCACCGTGATTTACAGGTTGCTCCAGGGCCAGGTCTATCCGTTCCAGTCCTAAATGATATGTCCATGGCTTGTCTTTGATTTTGCTCAGGTTACGCTTCCATCTTTATATTTACTATTTTTGGTTACAAATTGACTTACAAGTGAGGCAGAACCAGAGGTTAGTATGGGGCAAACCTTAATGAGGTGTCTTGTTGAGAAAAAAACGATAGTTTTACTCTGAAATAATCTTATGATGTTAAAATATTTCTATTATTGATAGCAAAAAAGCAAATATGCTATTTTCTAGTAAATTCTCTCAGATATGTCACTATATGCTTTCCGATTAACTTTTTCCGACGTAGGCTATACCCTTCATTAGTATATGCACATTTAATATTATGTCTAAATGCTAATAACACTGATTGCATTGTGCTGTCATACAGATGCAATTTAGAATGCAACCCAAATATATTTCCTCACATTTGCTCTTTACAAAAATGTTGTGAGAAAACAAATAACTTTATACTGCAAGTCAGTATCAATGCCATAGCTATATGTCTATAACTAAATTGAGGTCAAGTCCTCTCAAGAAAAGAAAAGCTTGGGTATCACCTCGGTATCTGGTGGAGTTCAGGTACCTGGGATCAACAGTGCAAAGTAATAGAGAGTGTGTTGGAGAAGTGAAGAAAAGAGTGCAGGTAGGGTGGAGTGGGTGGAGAAGAGTGAAAGCAGGAGTGATTTGTGATAGAAGAGTATCTGCAACAATGAAAGCGAAAGTTTATATGACTGTGGTGAGACCTGCGATGTTGTATGGTTTAGAGACAGTGGCATTGAGTAAAAGACAGGAGGCGGAGCTGCAGGTAGCAGAGCTGAAGATTTTCATTAGGAGTAACGACGATGGACAGGATTAGAAACGAGTTTATTAGAGGGACAGCACATGTGGGACGTTTTGGAGACAAGATGAGGGAGGTAAGATTGAGATGGTTTAGACATGTGCAGAGGAGGGACATGGGGTATATTGGTAGGAGAATTCTGAGGATGGAGCCACCAGGAAGGAGGAAGAGGAAGGCCAAGGAGGAGGTTTATGGATGTGGTAAAGGAAGACATGCAGGTGGTTGGGGAGAAAGAGGCAGATGTAGAGGACAGGGGGGGTATGAAGAAGGATGATCCGCTGTGGCGACCCCTAATGGGAGACGCCGAAAGAAGAAGATCTCTGACTATGACTAACTGGTCAAGCAGCAGTGCCTATGCTCATGCTGTGTTGTAACTGTGTTCATACATGAACAGTACATAGCCAACAACATTTGTGCACAAAATATGAACAGTAGTAAGCTACATTTAAAAAAATCCAGTTAAAGTAGAAAAGGTCGTCCACTGTTGTCTCACAGCATCATGCACAGGGCCAGACAAAAAGTAAAATGTTTCCCCCAATTGTGTGTTTATCTCTTGTACTGATACCAGAAAAAAATCTAATCTGTATTTATGCTATCTAATCTTTGGTTTTTGTTGTCTGACCTTTGAAAAAATGTTTGGCATGAACCAGATAGTGTTAGAGCACTTGCTAAAATATTTATTTATAACTAGCTTTACACCAAATTGGAGAACAAATGAAGTGGTTAATAGTTGATATGTAAAGGGTAAAATTCCTCAGTATTTAAAATTTTTTTCAATTATAGTATTATGTCTGACTCTTTTAATCAGTTTAACTCTCATTCCTGATTGGCTATGTCTCCGTGAGTCACAGTGTACTCAGTTTTTCCATTTCTCAATATTTGACATGGATATTAAATGTATCTGTGTTCTCATATGGAGTATTGATAACTTTAATTAAGTTGGTTACCTGGCTAAGTTACTAACTAGCTATTCTTTGTACTTATACTGGTTGAAGTGCAAGCTAAAGCTCTGATTTTATGGTCAAATAAAGACTAACAAAGATATAATTTGACTTGCATATCAGAGAACAAGTCACTGACCATTTTCTTGTAACATGAATTCAAATATGCATGATTACAGAGTTTTCTCACCACTATGTATTTTTCTGTCTATTAATAGAGCGTGAATATTCTTTTTAGGTAGAGCGGGAGCCATCATTGTAACCATCAAGAAGCTGATGATTGTGGCCAGAAAGGTGTATAGAATATAATAGGCACTTTATATGCAGTGGGTAGAGCATCCGAAGTTAGGACCACTATACTAAATCATTTCCCCTGGGAAATTGTATACATTTGACCACGAGGTAGAATCAAATCAAAACTATAAATAAACAATGTGCATCATATAAATCACAAACGTCCTGGTAACGCTCTAGAAAACACGTTTTTCTCCATGGCTGAATGAGATGAGTTGCTTTGTTTTAGCAATGCATTGCTTTGCCTTGCAATATACAGAAGTTGTCTGTGGATCAAAGGAAGTGCATTTATGTGACCAGACTACTGAGGTAGAGATGGTTGGTGAGGATTGTTCCAGACCCTCCTCTGCAGCGTGAGGGTTTGTGTTAAAAGCCAGAGCGGCTTGCGTCAGTACTCAGCAACCTCAACATCACACACCTGTTCTGTCACTCATGACTCTAACCTCTCTCTCTCTCTCTCTCTCTCTCTCTCTCTCTCTCTCTCTCTCTCTCTCTCTCTTTCTTTCTTTTCTCTCTCTCTGTATATTTGTCTTTCCTTCAATCCTTTATTTCATCATTCTCATCTTCTATTCTATTCCCTGTCTCGGTTTCACTCTTGCATTTCCAACTTATCTTTTTGTTCATTCCATCTAATATTGCACGCATCATTCTTTCTTGCTCGATTTCCCCACCGCCTCTGACCCTTTAACAGGTTATTTCTGTCCCTGGAATGTGCCAGGTCTCACATTTTCGTGACGGTAATAGGCCACGAACTCTCCAGTTGCACAGAAAGACATCACACCTATATATAGTACCTTGGCGTGGACGTCTGACAAGACCTTCTCCATGTATGCCCAGTCTAAATGAATAGGTGAATAGTGGAGGGATTTGTCTGGGCTTCGTGATTCAACCACTCTGCCCATACATGTGTGTTGGCATAATTTGGAATTTGAGCTTTCTTAGACGCAAATTCAAACTCTCATATAAAATGTATATTAGACACTTGCTGGAAATTTCACCATGCAGTGGTTCAGAAATATCTATCATGGCTTTCAGATACAGTATATCAGCTAGAGCTTATTTTGTTCAATGTTAAAAACGCCATTATTTTATCCGTGGCACTACATAAACCTCGCACTATAGGACTTATATATTCATATCATATACATCTCTTGGTAGCCATTTTCTTCAGCCATATTAGAGTGTCATGTTCTATAAAATTATGAGAAATACTGTATAGATAATCAGATAATCATTGCTTTCTTAGTTAACTTGTTACCAAGAGAATATTTATCAGAAATCTGTGGCAGAAGTGCTAATGGCATGCAATGTTAAGTGACGGCTGGTCATGTTATCAGACAGAAAGCTAAAATTTTATCTCAATAGCCTGACATGTAAACTATAAGGGTTGTGCAATGCATTATATCATGAATTTTTGTAATAAGAATGATGTGGATAAACTTCTAGACACACTTATTGATGGGCAGCTGCATTTATGATTGCTTATGAATTAATAGTTATTATTGTAATTCATCCAGAACAAAAAATAAAATAAAAATGCACAGTTTTGTTTATCCTAGTGTAATTTTTGCATTGATTAGACATGTCTTTTTAAATTCATCTATTGATGAAAGAAAGGTAATAAATCCAACATGGTGATGTTCGTCCATGTGTGTCTAGGTTTCACATGCAACACCTAATGAGTCACTGCTAATGATGTTTTATGAATGTGTCAGAGAAATAGGCTGAATAGAAAAGAAAAATAGTTCAGCTTAAATCAGAGCGTGTTTCAGTCTGAGCAATCACCTGACATGACTGTTACTGATGATTCTGCACGAATTTACAGTCTGAGAAATCAGCCACATCAGCATTTCTTCATGCCATTCTGTGTGTGTACTTACACGTATTTCATAAAAACATGGAAATGTGCATGGTTCCATAAAAGTCCCAAATAATCTGCCTTAATATAAATGTCTTTATATCTTTGAAACAGGAGTTAGAGATACTGTATCCCATTTTTCTCTCATTTAAATCTGTTTATATTAGTTTTTTTTATACAGAATCATCTCTACATGTAGAGAATCTTAATATATTCTATCTATATTATTAAATGATATGCATTTAATACATTGTCCTTTAGTGGTATCCTACCTGAATCAATCCACCTCTTAATACCATCATTATGACAGCCTTAAAAAACATCAAAATTATAAAGCAACGCAGTATGACAGAGCGCTGCATCACAGGCAGGTATCTCGCAAGAAACCCAAATGGCACAATTCAAAAAGTCTTCTTTCAAAGCAGCCACAGCTGCACCACCTGCATACATCTCAAGCAGGAGCCTCAATATTAACCTCATAAAAATGCATTTATTTATTTCAGGGTATGAAGCTTTCTCTGGGGATTTAAAATGACAGCAAATTGTGGGTTTTGTTCAAATTGACCAGTAAAGAAACTGTTTTGAACTGTTTTGGCTGACCTTTCCTAACCATGTCCAGTTTTTCTTGAAAACCATCTCTTTAAAATGGTCTTGTAAGTGTATATGCAACCAAATAAATTTATTCTCCCCTGTCGTATTGGTGAATGTCAAAACAGCATATTAATCTCTGAGTAACGAGCTCTCTGACCAAATCTCACTCTGATTGATTAAAGCAACAGCTTCAAGCAACATGTAACATGTTAAAATCAGGTGCTGATCCTGCATGCCTTACCCTTAAGTCAGATATCTTTGGGGAAAATTTTTTTTTATATTTATATATATATATATATATATATATATATATATATATATATATATATATATATATATATATATATTGGTCTAGAGACAGTTGCATTGAGTAAAAGACAGGAGGTGGAGCTGGAGGTAGCAGAGCTGAAGATGTTGAGGTTTTAGTTGGGAGTGACGACGATGGACAGGATTAGAAATTAGTTTATAAGAGGGACAGCGCATGTGGTGGTGAGGGATGCAAGATTGAGATGGTTTGGACATGTGCAGAGGAGGGACATGGGATATATTGGTAGGAGAATGCTGAGGATGAACCCACTAGGAGGGAGGAAAAACTCAGCCAAATATATACAAATATACAATATATACAAATTTGTGTATATTGTATGAACGCAGTTAAAATTTGGTACTTTGAGAAAAATTCTCTCATACTGACCACTGGATGTTCAACATGGCACCTCATGGTAAAGAACTCTCTGAGGATTTAAGAATTAGAATTGTTGCTTTACACACTGCAACAAGTTGGTTTGGCATGCCCCTCGTCCCAAAAGGAAGCTTCTTCTGAAGCTGGCTAACAAAAAAGCCTGAAAACAGTTTACTGAAGTTAACCTGTTCAAGAGCATGAATTACTGGAACCATGTCCTGTGGTCTGATGAGACTAAGATAAACATGTTTGGCTCAGATAGTGTCCAGCATGTGTAGTGACGCCCTGGTGAGGAACACCGAGAAAATTGTATCTTTCCTACAGTCAAGCATGGTGGTGGTAGCATCATGGTCTGGGGCTGCAGAGGACAGTAAACCTGTACTTCTATACAATCTGCACATTGACACTCTAAAATATATCCAAGTTTAATTTCTTATTTTAATTTCTATATTTAGTATATCTCCTCAAGAAATGAAACTTGGATATATTTAATGGTTGCTGCATTTATATTTATATATATATATATATATATATATATATATATATATATATATATATATATATATATATATATATAATTTCACCCAATCAAAAGAAAACTATTTGCATTACAGCAGGATATGCTGTAGCTACCATGATAGTAAAATTCACTGTTTGGAAAGAGCTTTATTGCCTGGACTGCAGAGGAAAGTATTAGTAAACATGTCTTTTGGGAAAAACGAATGTTCTGAAACATAAAGGCATTTAATTAGCAATAAGATGGTTTGTGTTTTTACAGTATGTCTCTTTTACTTCTTGTCTTGTTAAACTGTCTCTGTTTTTAGACATCAGACTGTCTGCACTTTGTCCAAATGTCACAGGTCTTTTTCCAACACAGCCATTTCGGTTTTTCTGTTTAATTTCATGTTATCGGCATGGCTCACAGCTCCCTCAATGCAGGGGACTTCTTTTTATGGTTACAAAAGTTTGTGTTCAAGATGTGCTGCTGTTTAATTGCTTGGTTCGTATTTAGTTTATTCATGACACCATTAACTTGACTGGTTTATCTTACTTATTTATTTCTTGTATATTTCTTTATACATCCCGTGGGCTCACCACCTGCAGGAGGGACCGTAAGGGACGGTGCTGTGAGGATTGGGCAGCAGTCGAAGGCTTAGACTGCTGCCCCCGCTACCCGAATTACGGATGAGCGGGAGAAAATGAATGAATGAATATTTCTTTATAAGTTTATGGCTTATGGTTTATTGCTTTTTTATAGGTTAATGGTTTTTTTGTCCTACCAGCAAATGGTAATTTTGTACTGCATTTTGTGCATCATACCGTCTGTGGACTGGTTAAAGTTGAAATTAGAATCTCTGATTTATGTTCTTTTTGTTTGGTGTTGATTTATGACCTTTTTGTGAGCTGCAACAGAAGAGAAAAGTTTTTGGGGAAAAGGAGCTAGTTTTTGTTATTCCACTAGGGGCCAGAAAAGAGCAGAACCTCAGGGCTCTGAATGTACGTACAAGCAAATTGTGATAATGATAAGAAATGTTTTATATTAGACAGTAAAAAATAGAATGATTTAACCACCCCCCCCCCAAAAAAAAAAAAATAAAAAAATAAAAAAATAATTTAAATGTCAAACTGCAAATCTTCATTTATAGTTCATTTTGCAAAACTGTGCAGTTTTCCCCAAACATTGTTGATGTTTAATATAAATATTTGTAAGCTTGATGACATGGGCCCTTTCCTAAAATTAATTTGACACTGAAATCTTCACTATTTTTGTTCGTAAAGTTGTTCCTCAGGGAAAATCCTGTCCTATTGTTTGTTATGCTTCAGATGCTATCTGGCATATCTGGGGCTTTAAAAAATCTGGTATAAAATTGCACATGCACTTAAGCTGTCACTCTCTTCCTGTTCTCATGCATGAGATGGGTTGACAAGTCACCTCCTGTGAACATAAGCTCAGCAGGGATCACTTACAGAGGAATATACGAGGCAAGATAGCCTTTTCTCTTGATTTCAAAACGAAGTTTGGCAAAAACAAAGCTCTGACTGTAGTAAAAAAAAAAACGACAGAAAGTCAATGAGCAAATGTAAGTTTGCAAGGAGCAGTATATCTTCAGTTGGTGGTTCAGTGAATCGATATACGAGTCCTGCTGAAAGTTACTGCCCTGCTTCACACGTAACGTTAATATAATTAATAGAAAGAAGAGCTCAGGCTTTGAATTCAATTAAATGAAAATAAAGTACCGTTTCCCACAAACTGTACGATTCAGTGAGCAATTTAGCTGTAATAGACTTTAATTGTCTGTTGTATTTCTTGTACACCAGTACAAGTATGTGATACATTTCAGTCCCTTGACTATGCTTATAGTAGCACTTTCATTATGTTTCTTTCAGAGCATAATGTCCTTAAAAGCATCTTGTTTACTCCATGTTTCAGCTATGCACCACTGGCATTTTACATGTATGCCAAGCAAGCAATTCATGTGCACCATGCTTAACTGAAAGCTGTCTAGGAGTCTGTGTGTCTACAGCGAAGCAATAAACCCCGTAGCTGTATTCAAGTTCATTCTTTTAACCAAAAAAAAGAGAAAAATAGCAGCTGCTCAGCAGGTGAATTGACGCTTCCTATACCTATTAAAACAGCACCAAATTTGTTGAGCAATATTCATCTTTCTTGACGTTATATATAAATGATACATATGAAACTACATTGAGATGAACGTTATATTATAAGATTGCTGACCAGCTTATTGTAGAAGTAAAAAACACAAAGCAAAGTTAACAGGAAAAGTGTCTCATTCTTAAGACCAGGTGTGAATTAGGTAGTGTATGAAATCTAGTGGATCAAAGATCCAAATTGGCAACACTATCTAGCAATCATATTTATATTAGGCAGATTTTTTTCTATACGTAATTAACTATTTCATGATTTGAGTGCTATTTGGTTCCAGTCAACTTCAAACGGTTTGAGCTGTATTTAGCTATTGTCCACCTTAAATGTGACATTGGAATGATTACTTTTTTGTTTGTATTTTTTAATCACTCATCCCAAAGAGAAATTTCCTCATAAATATTTCCTTTATAATGTATAATTCATGCACTTTCAAAGTGAACTCAAATCGTTCCAAGATCATTGAACATTTTTTCATAAATAAATAATCATGGTAAAATGATTTTTTTTTCTACTTCTCATGATCTTCCAAAAAAAACGATCTGACCCAAGTTTATGTGATGTCTGTCATGGCATATCAGGAACAATGAAAATGGAGCAATAAGGAAAACTAATGGCAGCACTCCAGATTTCTTGAACAGCTGTAATTCTTTCTACTTAAACTATCCTGCATGTTGTACTGCTGCAGCTACTGTGTGCTTTGAGGCAGCATGTGTGCTAGCGTTTCGAGGGTGTTTCGAACGTGGCCCCAGAAATAGATAATTTGACTCACTTATGTCCTGCTGTGAGATCACGAGAGCGCAGGGGCTTCGAAACAGCAGAAACATTGCTGAGGGATAGAGAAGCGATGAAAAAGCAACATATAAAGAGATTTTAAGCATGTAAGATTCATGTAAGTGTATAGTTACATGGCTTGAGAGCAGCTAATGCAGAAGTGCATTGTGTTTTCTTAACACTGTCCTCAAAGGTTAACTGTCATAAGACACAATGAGGCCTTTTAAAGATATCAAAGGTGATTGTGCTTTTGTACCCTAACTTACGACATGGAAAGGTAGGCCTTGTTCTTATATTTGCTCTTTATCTCTTTCTCTTTGCTCTATCGCTCTTTTACACACTTGGGATCTCCGATTCAAATGGAATTCGGCTTCAGTAATTTGGGATTTTGCAGGTGCAGTGATGTATAGTGATGGTTAATTTATTGGCACCACTCCCAGATTTCTTCTACTGCAGGGTTTAAGATACCGAAAACTGTGAAGTTACTGTATGAGAATCAGCAAAACGGGAATTTTAAGAAGCATTATGACATTATAAAGGGCATATTAATAATTTAGATGTTAATGCTGGTGAACAGGTATTAAATGCTGCAAAATGTATATATGATTTATTGATGAGAACATTGAGAACATCTGGAACACCTTCACATGCCATTACCTTAATAATGAGTTTTTTTTAAAGTTGAATGAAATTCAAATTGACACTCTTAAATATTGTACATAAAGCATTTTATAAAATATAAACTACACTGGATATATGTACTTTCAAATGGAAATTGCTGGTACAAGGGTTTACAGACTTTTAGTATCTATAGTATCAGATGTGTCTGTGTGTGATGTTTTAGATACTAATACCGTATTCAGTTCATTTTTTTATTTGTGTAGTGCTTTTAGCAAAAGAATTTACAGAAGCAAAGTAGCTTTACAGAAATAAATAGATTGAGAATATACATTTTATATTAAAAATTGTATCCCCAATAAGCATGCTAGAGGAGGTGTTGGTGGATGAGGAAGACATTCCCTGAGGTGACATAAGTAAAAAACATATTTTCACTTAATACTTTTTTATAACAACATACTCCACAGTATTACATCTCTGTTATATACAGTATACACACTATTGCATTATTATTCTATGACTTTATAACATCACGTCACAATTCAGTAGAATTAAGTTACGGTTAGAGGGAAGAAATGCGAATCATAAAATCGCTTGTCATTTTAAATTAATGCAGTTTATTATTGTTAACATTTGTGAGCATCAATAATTTACATTTTAAATTTTGTTTTAACTTAAATGCTTGCTAGGGTAAATCATTTATAAAATAATATTTTCGAATATTTTATAATAAAATACAATACATAAAATAGAATAAATCAAATGATTGCAACACCCTTTTTTTATTATATTGATTCAATTGAGTAATCTATTACATTGATTACAATTTAAAGAAATAAAATAATAATCAAAACAAAATGTTGTAAATGAAACAATTTAATTACATTATTTACATTTGTTAGACCCCATTTGGTTAATACATCTGTGTATGCAAGTGTGTTTGTGTGTTTTACATTTATGTTCTGTGTATTTTAGCATTCTTTAATAAATATCTTTGTTCCTTACATTGTTTATTCATTCACTCCCTCGATAGGTGGAATTGTCAGAATTTTCTGGACAGAAAAAGACAGCTGGACAGAAAAAGCTAAAGAATCCATAGCGCTAGTGTTAGCCGCTAGCCACCCCCTGGTTAGTGGCTAATGCTAGCACTGTTGATTCCTTAGCCTTTTTGCATGTACAGGACAAATGTTATGTCCGGTACAGAGTGAATTGACACAGTGACCAAATCTAGTTTCTGTTTTATACCCCTGGCATTTTTGTGTATGTTTTCAAGTTTAATAATAATGAAAAAATGCACTCAAAATCCGAGACAGAGACTAAACAAACCTAATACATTCCTGAGGGAATTCAGATTTTAATTATGTTCCGCACGTAAAAAGGATTGTATTCGGTACACGTGTGCACCAAACCGAAAGCCCTGTACATGTACTGTTACACCCCTAATGTTTGCAGTTGCAACAGCAAGAATGAGACCGAATACCCATCACTGTAATCTATTTTATACAACATAAACTTTAATTATTATGACAGTTTGTTTTTTTGACAGTTAGCTGTTCAGATTGTTTTTGAGATCAGAAATGAATCTGTATTAGGAATACAAAAATGTTGGTTGAGTTAAGTTTGAATTTTAGCACCACCAAAATGCCACTGATGGGCCCTTGAGCAAGACCCTTAACCCTCAACTGCTCAGTTGTATAAGTAAGATAAACGTACATGGTTTTTAAGTAAGCGGTAACTGGTATAAATAGGCAGCTTCCCAATGCCATAATGGTAGCCTAAGATACTAATGTTTAGCCATGTTGCTTGGTTAAACGATTCACAAATTAATTTATCATTAATAACTGAAATCAGTGTGAAATTAGGCAGACAGTCTATATTTACTTTTATGCTTTGAGTAAATTTGAGTGATTTTGTTTTGTTTTTCTTTAGTCATGAATGTGAACCCTCACCAAATACCCGAAGGTTTCTTAAGACTATTTATGTGAGCTTAGCATTTTTAAGAGTTTTAGCATTGCTGCAACTTAGAGAATCTCTGTCTCTCTCTCTCTCTCTCTCTCTCTCTCTCTCTCTCTCTCTCTCTCTCTCTCTTTCACACACTCTCTCTCTCTCTCTCTTTCTCTCTCTTTCTATCTTTTTTCCTCGATAGCATCCTTTTATTTATTTAGCAGCACAGATGTTTTTATATTCAAACCACTTTTAAAAACTTTTTAATTTCATTCTTCGGGCTTGGGAAATACAGTACTCTGCTTTTGTATATTGAAAAGGTCATATTTATTTGAATTATTTATTTATTATTATAATTTTTTTATTTTGAAAAAATAGGAAGTCGATAATGACATGGTGCTCAAATCGAATGTATAGATTGGAACACTGGTGTTTGTTAGTTTTCTCCTCCTTGTCTTATCTTATTTCTTATCAACATCAGACGTATCTATTTTTATGGTAGCGAGGAGCAAATTGTGCATGCACAGTTTGAGGGTGAAAACGGAATATATGGTGTAATAAAAATAAGCGAATAGATAACCCAATGTCGAGGTCAGGCTCCAGCTATACGTCCCAGTAGGTGTGAGATTAAACAGGGTTAAACAGGATGTAGTCTGCAAAAGTAACAGTATATTGCTGTGTTATGCAACAAAGATGACAGAAATAGGATGTTGTGTCAGTTTCAAACAAGAATAGCTTTCCAAATGCATGCCCTTTTCATTTATTAGTACCGAAATACACTTGCTGTGCTTGTTAGCTGCGCCATAATGCAGTGCTCTTGCCTCGCTTAAAGCCGAAGAATGTGCACACGACAGAGATGTCACTAACATGATAAGTCTGTATGGACGATGTATTTATATACTCACAGCTGCCCTCATTCACACTGCTTAATTTAATATGATTTAATCTGATGGTTTGGATTATATCGTAAAATAGTCTCAGTGCATCAGATGAAACGAAATCTACACAGTGTGAATATGATGTTTAATGCAATCAGACAATGTTAGCCATGTATGATGTCAAATATTTGCTCTCTGCCTTGGCCCTGGAGTCTTGATTTGTTGATTCCTCCTACAAATCTCTGTATGTGGTTTCTCTAAGTGCATGCCAAACAATTATCTGTAGAATCGACAAACAGATTATAGAGTAGTGGTGTTAAATGAAGCCATTTTGAATATCAGACTCAAAATAGAGGCATGGACTTAAGATTTAAAAACCAAATTGTGTATTAAAAGATGCCGAAGACCAATTGGATTTTATTTGATTAGTCTAAAAGGAATAAAAGGCAATGAGATGATAATCAATGACAGGGTGTTTGGCAACTGATATTAATTATTATTATTATTATTATTATTATTATTATTATTATTATTATTATTATTATTATTATTATTACTGTGGTTAAAGCTGTAAGTTCCCAATTGGAAGGTCAGCTGTGGAAGTTAGGCCCTTGAGCAAGTCTTGAGCAAGCCCTGTGCTCTGAACACAAAATTACATTCCACTATAATTCTAATTTATACTGTAAGTACTGTACTTTAATAAGCTGTAATTTATATGTGACATGCACTTTATTAGAACAAATGATTTAATATAAGCCTGCGATTTACCTTTCATGTGTATTTACTTTCAAATCTGCTTTTATAGCAACACACGTTTTTAATGTATTTTGATATTTTATGAAATCTTGAATTTTTGTGCAGAAATATGAGTAAAAGATATACAGTACAGACCAAAAGTTTGGACACACCTTCTCATTCAAAGAGTTTTCTTTATTTTCATGACTATGAAAATTGTAGATTCACACTGAAGGCATCAAAACTATGAATTAACACATGTGGAATTATATACATAACAAAAAAGTGTGAAACAACTGAAAAATGTCATATTCTAGGTTCTTCAAAATAGCCACCTTTTGCTTTGATTACTGCTTTGCACACTCTTGGCATTCTCTTGATGAGCTTCAAGAGGTAGTCACCTGAAATAATCTTCCAACAGTCTTGAAGGAGTTCCCTGAGAGATGCTTGGCACTTGTTGGCCCTTTTGCCTTCACTCTGCGGTCCAGCTCACCCCTAAACCATCTCGATTGGTTTCAGGTCTGGTGACTGTGGAGGCCAGGTCATCTGGCGCAGCACCCCATCACTCTCCTTCTTGGTCAAATAGCCCTTGATGCCTTCAGTGTGACTCTACAATTTTCATAGTCATGAAAATAAAAAAAACTCTTTGAATGAGAAGGTGTGTCCAAACTTTTGGTCTGTACTGTAAATTAAGTGGTCATGAAGCAGTGAATCTGAAACAGTATAAGCACAGAAATAGTGAAAAAAGGAAGGGGAAAGAAAGGAGGCTAATGAAAGCTTTAAAGCAGAGATGGAAATGAAGACATGGCTGCGAATGCTGATGAAACATCAAGGCTACATCAATGTAAGATGAAAGCTCTGGTCAGGAAATATTAAAGTGATCTGGTTGTGTAGTGATGTAGGGTGAAACTGCAGGCTGGTGTGCTGTGATCTCTGTGCAATGGCATCGTATCCATCCATCAGACTGGAAATTTCTCGATACAGTCATAGTTTCCATGTGCCATGTGAACTGTGAGGATTCGTACTATGCTGTGTGTGTGTGCGTGTGTGTGTGGGCTCACATGGAGAGTGGGACTTCCCCTAACCGGGCTTGCAGTTGCTGCTGCCGTTCAGAGGACAAGTAAACAGGCCGTTTAGTTCAGTGTGTGTGTCTGTGTGTGTGTGTGTGTGTGTGTGTCCGTGTGTGTGTATGTGTGCAGTACCGAGGTCTGAGAGCCGACACTGAAGCCAAATGCTACAGATGATTCCTAATTTAAGCTAGTGTGAAGAAAACAGGTCTCACACACACACACACACACACACAAACAATCTGCAGACAGACCACCTTCATCCCATATAACACCACATTCCTCTGTAACTGTTACACTGAAAAAAATAATTCTTTTCTCACTGAAGAATGTGGTTAAATGTGGTGATGAAAAAGATTTTGTGTGTGACAGATGAGGTGTTATTTTTGTAGGTTATATCAGCTGGGGCTGCATCTGTTCCCTAAATTCCACAGGCTTGCACATTAACTTTGTTCTCAAAGCCATTTTCCCTTGTAAAAAAAAAAAGCGCTTTGTGGATTGTGACATAGATACTGTATCATATTAGAACAGCTTTGAAATGTTGATGTCTGATAAACTGGCTGTTGTTTTGCTGCATTTGATTGTCATTGTGTGTGTGTGTGTGTGTGTGTGTGTGTGTGTGTGTGTGTGTGTGTGTGTGTGTGTGTGTGTGTGTGTGTGTGTGTGTGTGTGTGTGTGGCTCTGTGTTTGAATTGGAAGTGTATTGAATTAGGGTGTTTTATATTGTGATGCAATATTTAGTAAGTACAATGGTTTATAATGGTTTAAAACAGCATTATTAGAATTTTACCGTTATAGAGCTGTGACATTAAGCGTTTTATATTTCTGGAGTAATTTATTGGGAAGAAACTGTACCTACATATTCAGACTCACTGCATTTTGGAATAATTCTGCTTCATTGTTCAACAAGCCATAGTTCCAGCATTTGCTTTAGAAAAGTAGCAAAGCTAAAACTTGTACTTCAGAAAGTGTTAATAATTTAATCTCCCCTTTTTAGTCAGGTTGGAGGTTTTTCTTTTCATTTTCTTCTTCTTTTTTTTTTTTTTTGGAATAAAGTTGCTGAGATATGCCATGCTCATTTCAAAATTTCACAAGATCAGACATAGCTCTGATTGGATCTTATGTTGCTAAGGCAACATCCACACCCACTGGTTGTTGCACTTTTATTTATTTATTACATACTTAGCTTCAAGCAGGTCATGTTTGAAAAAGAACAAAAGCATGAGCAAGTGGATCAAGATGATTTTCTCTCCAGATATATAAGTAATTTAATGTTTTATTTGAGGAGAAACAGATTCCAAAGTTTATGAAAAACACCCCTGATTGTACATTTGCTTAATAATTGTGACCAATTGATCAAAATTGTATATTTCCTGTATATATGTGGTAATTGAAACTTTTTTGGAAGATTTTTGCATACATGAAGATTTCTGCACCTCAAATTAGCTTCTTTTGCTTTTCTTTTATTGGACACACCCTGTTTTCTGCAAACGATATATTTTAGAGTAGTCAATGTGCAGCTCGTATAGAAGTACAGATTTACGGTCCTCTGTATAATAACTCAACATACAGCCATTGTTATCTAAATAATTGGCAACAAAAGTGAGTATACCCTGAGTGATAACAGCTGTATGTTACTTAACCATGCAAAGCCACATGTTCTATTCATCGTGTTCATGTTTTTGTCTGCTTGACAGGACCATATGCATTTGTGTATTTTGTATTAGAGCAATTACAATTTGGTGGTTTGAGTACAATTCTCATACTGACCAATGTTGGCACCCAATGTTTAACATGGCACCTCATTGTAAAGACTTTCTGAGGATTTGACAATTAAAATTGTTGCTCTTAATAAAGATGGCTGAGGCTATAAGAAGATAGGTAAAACCCCGAAACTGAGTTACAGTACAGTGGTCAGGGTCATAGAGAGGTTTTCTGAGACGGGTTCCTCTCGGAACAGGTTTTGCAAGGATTTATCAAAGAATTTTTGTAAGTCGCTCTGGACAAGGGCGTCTGCTAAATGCCACAAATGGAAATGGAAATGGAAAGAAGCTGAGTCCTCGTGCTGTGTGTCTGGTGCAGAAGCGGGCTTAAAAAAAGAAAAGCATAATTGCTGCCAGCATTACTTTAGAGGATGCAGAATTGGAAAGTCCACTTTTCAGTGCTTGAACCATACGCCGCACACTGCAACAAGTCCATTTACATGGCTGTTATCCAAAAAGGAAGCCTCCTCTGAAGCTGGCTCACAAAAAAAAAGCCTGCTGAAGAAAACTTGTCCAAGAGCATGAATTACTGTAATCATGTCCTGTGGTCTGATGAAACTAAGATAAACTTATTTGGCTCAGATGGTGTCCAGCATGTGTGGAGACACCCTTGTAAAGAGACCAAGAACATTGTGTCTTGCCTACAGTCAAGCATGGTGGTGGTAGCATTATGGTCTGAGGCTGCATTAATGCTGCTGGAACTTGGGAGCTGTAATTCATTAAGGGAAACATGTATTCCAACATGTACCGTGAAATTCTGAAGGAGAAAATGATGCCTACCCTTCAGGGAAGGTACAGCAGTTTTCCAACGACCTTAAATACACTGCCAAGATGGCAAATGCTTTGCTGAGGAAGCTGAATGTGAAGTTGATAAAGTGGCCAAGTTTGTCTCCAGACCTGAATCCTATTGAGCGCCTGTGGGGCATCCTCATGTGGCAGGTGGGAACCGCCATGTGTCTAACATCCAGCAGCACTGTAATGTCATTATGGAGGAGTGGAAGAGGATCCCAACAACAACCTGTGCAGCTCTGGTAAATTCCATGCCCAGGAGGATTATTGCAGTGCTACATAACAATGGTGCCCACACACAATATTGACACTTTGGACACAGTTTTGAAATGTTCACCTAGAGTGTGCTCACCCTAAGTAAAATATGCTATATATCTTTATGTATGAACTGCATGAATATCCATTACCCAGGGTTAAATTCAGAAGAGTCATCTTTACAGTATTTGAAAAGCAAGCAGAAATGCAACTGTAAATAATATCATGGTCCAAAAAAGGTGATACTAATAAAAATGATCTAATGCAACTAGACACCTCCTTATAGCAAGTGGTTTTACTTCAACGTGTTTTATATGAAGTATTTTACTTCATCATATGCAAAAGTCTTCAATCTGCAGTATCATGACTTGCGGGGAAGGTACCACAATTTCGAATCATTTCGAGGCCAAATCTAAAAAGTAAAGTATAATAGAAAACAAAATATTTGTCCACTTAAGTGCATTACTTAAATGAAGGCCATTCGAATAAAACCATAAATCATGTTTAGCCACATTTTTAAAATGCCATATGTTGCAAAGGTTCCTGCATCGTCATTTACCTATGAAAGAAGTGAGGCACCAATGCTGATAAATCCCTATTTAACCTATTTGAATTACATAATGTTCAATTGCAGTGTCACTTATAGACAAAACATTTTTTTATAGTTAATTATTATTTATTGTATTTATTATGTAAGGAGTAAAACATAGTTCATGTTCACGAGAAGTGAATGCAGTACAATAAGAAGCACAGTTATAGATACCATCCTGAAGATTATTTTCTTATAAAATCAGTATTTTGTTTCTAATGTACCTAAGTGTTTCCAGAATAACCATTTTTATTTAATAAAAAGAATTAGATCACAATACATAATTAATGTTTTGGGAATAAAATTAAATGCTGCAGCAATGTACACAATGCTAGTTAGGTCCTAATATTACATGCAGTCATTACCAATCTATAAACAGCCATTCACTCACCAGTATTTCTTTTTTTTTTTTGGAGTTCAAAAGACTAAAAATGTAGAAAAACCGCATAGCACAAAATTTTATCTCCGAAAAACTTCACCATTAAGGAAAACTTGGCATGGTTGCTGCTGCCAGATGGGCAGGTTTGAGTATTTCAGAACTGCTGATCTCTAGGGGTTTTCTTGTGCATTAGTCTCTGGAGTTTACACTGAACGGTGAGAAAAAGGGGAAACATTCCAGTGGGCAGCGGTTCTAGAAGCAGAAATGTCTTGTTGGTAAGATAATGGACATATAGTTTTGAGCTGACAAGAAGCCAAAAGTAAGTCAAAGAACCACTGGCAGATAAGAATCAACAGCAGAACTTTACATCATGGAGATTAAAAACACTAAGATTTATATACATCAATAGACTTGTAGACCAAATTAAGGCAAATAAATACTCAAGACCACAGTCAGAGGTCAAATCGGCCCGTCTAAGCAGACAGCAGTAGCAGCTTCAGGAGTAATCCAATTGAAAATTGACTTTAGGATTCACCTAATGTCTGTTCAGTATTGGCACAGACGATATTATATTTGAACAGGAAATAGACATGACTAGAAACACAAATGACTCAGTGATAGAGAACAGTTTTGAACTAAACTACAAAATGGCTGCCATCCCTATGCAAAATGTTATCACTACCCTGTTTTGTCATCTGGCATGCCAAAAAACTGTTTGAGAGTCAGCACAGAAGGAGGCTTTTAAATGCTCACTTTCACTGCATTAAGGCGTCACATCGTCCCTGCCAAGCCCATGCGGCTCTCGGTCATCAAATTTCACATCAAGACTGATGAAAAAGTCATGGAAATGCAAGAAGATGCCAACCGAAAAAAAAATGAATCTCAATTTTCTCAACAACTTCATAATTAACTTTGAACTATGGAGAAGTGGTAGTTCAGTGGTTGAGATGTTGGATTTCTATTCGGAAGGTCATAAGATCAAATCCCAGTACCACCAGTACCCAGTACCACCCCAGTGCTGCTGCTGGGCCTTTAAACATGGTCCTTAACCATCGACTGCTCAGTTGTATGAATAAGATAATCGTAAGTCGCTCTGGTTGATGAATGGTGAATCTGTAACAGCATGTTTATAAAATATGTCAATTATAAATGAAGCTTCTAAAAGATTACTGTATGTATATTATTGTGTATCCCTAGCACTTTTCTCTATTGTTCAGGTGATCCTGGAGACCTTCACTGTGTTGTAGTTTGTGCATTAGTTTTAGTTGTTCAGGCTTAAAAGCATAATGTCCTAAATGTTAGCTGTTAGCACTCAACCAGCGGCGAAGAAAATGAACACTTTCTGTTTCCTGGCGCTAAAAGTGCCATTACTTTGCTTTGTTATCTAGTTTGAGGTAGACAATGTCCCTCACAAGCAGTATCTCTGACTGTTTCACCGCACTATATAAAACTAGCTTCTTTCTGATAGCAGGACTCTGACAGCAGGTCTAGATGTGTGTCTTTGTGATGGAAAACAAAGGAGATTAAAGTAGAAGATGACTTTTAAGTGGTTGAGAAATGGTGCCGAGTGCAGTATAGATGATGAAAAAGATATACGTGAGAGAGCAGTCGAAGTGCATCGACAAAAAAGGAAAGGAAAAGCAGGAGAGAGAATCGCGTATAAAGAGAAGGAGCTCAGGGCTGATAAAGGTGGAGGGGGAAAAGGATGTCTGAGTGTTACAAAAAAGGCTGTGTTTACCAAGTGATGTTGGATGCTTAACACTTTCAGAAATACTTTTATGTCAAATTAAGTAAAGTTGATACACCTGCAGCCTAGACCTTTTTGCTATGCTAATATAAAAGACACCTGAAAAT
This sequence comes from Silurus aristotelis, assembly GCF_946808225.1. Classification (NCBI taxonomy): domain Eukaryota; kingdom Metazoa; phylum Chordata; class Actinopteri; order Siluriformes; family Siluridae; genus Silurus; species Silurus aristotelis. The sequence continues at coordinate 26,942,577 of NC_139576.1, read as the reverse complement.
GACACATTAATAACAGGGGTTTATTTTTTCAGCTAAAGCAAAAGACAGAGTAAACATGAACAAAATGCCCCCAGTGGAAAAGCTGAGTCACTGCAGTTTATAGAATGTAGGATGTAAATTTGCTCCTGGCAGTGCTTTCTTTCATATCCTAGGCCAACTTTGACCTGTCTTAGTCTAAAGAGCCAAAACAATCCTAGAATGTGAGGACTGCGCTTTCTTTGCTCGGTAAAAAAATAAATGGAAGAACTGCTTATGATCAAGTAAGCAGTTACACCAGACACTTCCTTGCTGTTAGTCTTCTTACTTTCTTTCTGCTTCTCCCATTAGGGGTCGCCACAGCGGACCATCCGCATGTTTGATTCGGCACATGTTTTTACGCTGGATGCCATTCCTAACGCAACCCTCCCTATTTATCCGGGCTTGGGAGGTTTCTACTAAACATCTCCCTAACATGGTGAAATGGATTACATTTTTTCCAAGAGAATACTCATTCCCAATTCCGAGACATGTGCAATTGCAATTACTGTGTGTGTGTGTGTGTGTGTGTGTGTGTGAGAGAGAGAGAGAGAGAGAGAGAGAGAGAGAGAGAGAGAGAGAGAGAGAGAAATAACTCTGTAAAAAGCTTCAAAATAAGGCTAAGAATTATGTAAAGCTTCATCATCATGTTTTGAACAATATTGTGCAGTTTTGAAATGTAATAAAGGGAACCAATATACTATGTCTATCAAAATCCAAAAAATAATCAGCATTGACATCACTAACAGAAAACTATATTCAGTGATAATGATTCCAACTATTGCACAGAACCAAGAACTGTGAAAATCTTTTTATTTCTTTGGATTTTTTAACAGAATGATTAAATGATCCGTAGAGAATACAGCACAACACACACACACACACACACACACACACACACACACACACACACACACACACACACACAGATCTCAGATCTATTAAGAATAGCTTTCCTTGCTAGTCACTTTAGTACCATCTGTGCTTTTACATCATTAGCTCTTCGGCCTCTCTTACTGTAAGGAATGATGAAGCAGCACTCGTTTTTCTTTTTTTTCTTTTTTTTTTTTTTGTCAGAATGCTATAGTGATTAGTGTGGGGTGTATAGCTAAATTGGAGTTGTGTGCTAAAGAGAGCGCAGCAGTGGAGTCTGGTTTAAGTTCTCTCTGTATGTGTTCTCCCCCAACATCAGTATTATTATATTGCTATTTATTAATTTATTAATTTATTTTATTTCCCTTTGGGGCAATCCAGTATATTTTCTTATTTTCTTTGTTTGAGGGGGCAGATGTTACTTCGAATTGTTAATATTATATATATATATATACTTTAGATCGGTTCGCTTCTTTACATAGTGATTTTCCAGTGCACTGTAAATGTAAGGACAGCACAGTGCCGACACTAATCCAAATGCAGAGCTATCCATAATTCCCTGTATCCATGTCTATCAAAACCCAGCTAACTTCTGCCAAAACCAAGGCCAAACTGGACAAGCTAGTAGATCATTTTTGCCAGCTGGATATTTTCCAGCTCTCTAATTACTTGTCTATATTGATCGATATTCTTTTGTAGATTTTCTTAATTGCCTTTTTGTTCTTAAACAAAAAAACAACTTTTCCATAATGTTGCATTAGTAGCAATAATTTAGAAATAATTTAGAAATGATTGATCAGTTTGCCCTGTGTTTTGGAGCTCGGAGTTGGTTTTTGTAGCAGTGTCAGCATAAAATGGTCCATCACAATGCATAATTCTGATGTATTTCCTTAGAGACCTTATTGTTCCCTTTTATTCATTTTTGTATTTATTCAGAGAAGTATTTTTAATGACTAGCATAATAAATTTTTTACCTCAATAGTTAGTAGCATATTACTCAGATGATAAGGCTACTCAATTTTGCATTAACGCTTCTACATTGTTTGCAAAAATGATTTAGCATCAAATTTCTAAGCCTTAAAAACTGGTAAACTTAAATATCTAAAAGCATTGGAAGACAGTTGAAAAGTGCAAAGCATATTTATGCAAAAAATTAAACCCTTTTTATATTACTTGCTTAAATGATGCAAGGGAAACTGACATTTGACATCTAACCAATAAAAGTACTTCTAGAACATCCAATGTTATAATAACCTCCACTCTTCAGGGAAGATGTTCCACTTTTTGGAGTGCGTTTGTGGAAATTTGTGCTCATTCAGTCACAAGGGTGTTAGTAATATCAGATACTGATGTAGGGTGAGGAGGCGTGAGGGGTGAGGAGGTGCAGTCAGAAGTAGAGTTCATCCCAGAGGTTTTTAAAAAGGATAAGGTCAGAGCTCTATAGCAGGCCACTCAAGATTTTCCTTTCCAAACCATGTACACCAGGTCTTCATGAATATGGCTTTGTGCACAGGGGCATTGTTATGCTGGAACAGATATTGGTCTCCTAGTTTAAATGAAGGAAAATGTTATGGCTACTGCATCCGAAGACTTGTTTTACAGTTAATTTAATAATAATATAAAATAACTGTATAAATTTGACTATACTGAAGATATGTTTTGCATTGAATGAGACTGTATTGTTATTTTCTTTGCCAAGTGACTAATATAGTAGGCAAGCCATCTGGCAATAGAAACTAAAACAATTTCTGGTTTCTGTATTTATCACCCAACATGATAGTGACTGGTGGAAGGGTACTACAAAAAAGCGATAGTATTGCCTCAGTTTTAGGTTTTTTTTGCATTTGTACAGATGGAAGTACTACGCTTTGTGTGTAGTCCAGTTTGTAAGACCTTAGACTATTGGAAGGTTGCGAGTTTAAATCCCAGCACCACCAAGCTGTCACTGTAGGTTCCTTAAGTAATGCTTAAACCGCTCAGTTGTATAAATGAGATAATTATAATTCATTTTGCATAAGGTGGTCTGCCAAATGATATAACATGTAATTTATATAATGTAGTATGTGGGTATGATACATCTGTTCAAGTGATCAACAGAGTATTACTATTGATATACTAATATAATTCTTGCACAACAATGGCTACAACATTTATTATGGTTAAATAACTTTCCATTGGTATTGTAAAATTATGATTATTTCCAATAACCATTGGACAAAAACATGGGAACACAATACACATTTTTCATATATATATATATATATATCTCTTCCCGTGGGCTCACCACCTGCAGGAGGGACCGTAAGCAACGGTGCTGTGAGGATTGGGCAGCAGTCGAAGGCAGGGCCTGCTTAGACTGCTGCCCCCGCGACCTGAATTACGGATAAGCGGGAGAAAATTAATGAATGAATGAATATATATATATATATATATATATATATATATATATATATATATATATATATATATATATATATATATATATATACAGTGTTGGGCAGTACTAGTAACTTTTTACAGTAACTAATACTGTAACGTGTTACTTTTAAAAATAAAGTAACTCCGTTACCGTATGGTGCGTTACCCGTTACTTTTATAAATGAATTAATTTAGGCTGAAGTGTAGACTACAGTCTAACTTGCTTACAGCAGCGATGCATAGTAGGATTGGTGGATAAACCACTGTAAACACGAAGAAGACGCACTGTGGGCGTGTCTCCGTTTATTCAGGTCTGTGCGGCAGTAATGGCGAGTCGAGGCGAGAGCAAGACGAGTTTCTCAAAGTGAAAATATGCTCATTATTTCACTTTAGTTGAGTATAAAGACAAAAACTTTTAAGTCAAATGTAAGTTGTGTCTTTCTGGTTCGAAGCTCGTATCTGCTGCGATAAACAGCAACTCCAATCTGTTGAAGCTCCTCCAGGACCTCCATGCCTGAGGAGCTAGAAGCTAGAAGCTAACCCGGTGTTCTGTTCTACATTGTTGATAGTTTTCATACTTCAGCTTTTAATGGAACATTTTAAGAGTTTAACACAACAGCAGAAGCCACTTTAGTTTTTGATTGTGAATATATTATTCAGCTTGTTTTGTTATTTATTTCAGAAATCCTTGTGATATATTCAGTTTGTGTTGGTCTGACTTTAATAAAATAGTGCTTAAAAATTACTTTGTGTTTAAGTCAGTTTTGTGTTTGTATAGACCATAACACATAAAAGGGCATTAATGGGAACATTAAAGAAGGTTTTTTTTAAAAAGTAACACAAGAAAAGATCACAAGAAAATGTTTGTGAATATTTGATCTGCAACTGGTTGCATATGTCAGATTTATTGCATTTCTCGGCCAGAGAAAAGCTGTTGCTATCAAACATTGTTTACTTAGATCAAATTGGGTTGCCAATTATTGAAAGGTTTGCAAATAAATTTCTTAGTATTTTTTAAATACAAAAATGGAATAGTTTATTGCTGTATTTATGGCTGCTGTATTTTGTAGTTTATTTTAATACACTTCAAGTTAGGGTATTTGGTATTTTATTTTAAAATGCATTTTGATGTAACTATCCCCAGGCTCAGCCCTGCTAGCCCATTTGTGCCCAGATATACACCAATGACTCAACACTGAGTCACCATAGTCTCTCACACACATATGCGCACACCGACACACACAAACTGAGTAGCACTCCCATACAAAACATACATTCTTACCCACCACTGAAGTGTCAGAAGCATTATTTATATGTCTTTGTTCTTTTTAAATAGAGCGCTTTTGGTGATTACAATATGCTTTACATGCATGTCAACGGATGATCCTCTTGGGATGATTCTCTGTGAAGCCGCTGAGCCATAGAGCACCAGTGTGTCAGATTTGGGCACCACTTACTCACCACTTGACTAGAAGGCATGTCTACTGTACAATGAGTTCAGTATTTAATTGTATCATCTTTCTGCTATAGATGTCAGGCTACCAGGAAAAAGGTTTATGGTTTACTCTGAAAGTACATCCAGCATTTGATAAAAATGAGTCAGCCTGTAAACAGTCTGGTCTCAGAGCCAGTCACATGGCAACATGGCTCCTTTTTTTTTCTTTTCTCCTCTTCATGTCTCTCATTCTCTCTCTGGTTTCATCAGCAGACTCATAATCTTGAGGCAGTTAGCATTTTGTGGTGTTTATTGTAATAAGAATGTTTTTTTCTTTTTACTTTTTTTGTTTGCCTTAACCAATTTCCACATCATTGTATTTCATCACATTTGTACAACAGCTCCACCTTGATAATAATGCAAAGCCTGCAAACTGGATTTTTGGTATTTTTAGTTAAGCTCTATACTTGCGTGGGTGTTGTTTCAATTTTTTATTTTTTTTCATTCGAAGCTATTTTGACTTATTCATACTGCTTCGAAAGCAAAGATACGTTATGTAAAAAAAATCTAAACCCAGATGAGTCATTGGTATATGCATCAACATTAACTGTCTTCCATACTGTAGAACTTCAGCAATAGGCTTAGCTGGAGTGACCCAGATCAGGTGTTTTAGCATTCTTTCTGTGTCTCCCAGGTGTGAATATGGTGCCCAATAATGTCATCACCAGCTGCTTGCCACTTTTACAGATAGAGCTTAAGGCTATGATTGCACCTGGTCCAAATCAATATCAGTCAGAAAGAAAGCTTCACATTCTTCTCCAATAATCGACCCCCCACCTTTCTTTCTTTCTCTCTCTCTCTCTCTCTCTCTCTCTCTCTCTCTCTCTCTCTCTCTCTCTTTGTGTCAGAGTGGTAAAAAAGAGGGTCAAGGGAAAAAAGAAAGATGAAGGTCTCTAGATCAGGAGGGAGGTCATCCAGCAGTATTGTATTCCTAATAGCACCGTGCGAGTTCCAATTCTCCTAATCTCTGTTTCTCAGATTAGGTGGACTCTGGTCTGCTGTGTTTCTAGCTAGACTCAAATACGCTGTGTTGAAAATTTAAGCAAGAATAAATGGTATAAATGGGTTATGAGGACTTAAAATACAAAAGAATTAAAATAAATTTTTAGTTTTGTCCATCTATATCATGTTATTTCGGCCCAGTGTCACGCCATTTCGTGCTACAGTCATGAAATGTAATCTATTGCTCCGTGTTCAAAGACACGAATTTCCCTCTTTTTTCATGTCACTGAGGACGAGGTTCTATGTAATGTATTTCAATACGAAGTATTTCTGGTGCCTCTGCGAAAGTTTTCTTTCTGCCACTGGATACCACAGACGCTGTATTTTTTTTTCTTGCCTGTTATTGATTTTTTAATCTTCAAGCACTGCTACTCAACATTTAAGCAGGAGATTTTATCCTTGTTTTTATTGCTTTATATTCTGTAAACTACTCGCTAATATAGACTATCGTCAATGGTTCCTTCCAGTCAAAATACAGTAAATATATTCTCCCAGTTGATTAAGGAGACTGCGTTAATAAGAGATACGCATTTATTACAGTATAACCCTTATTCTAACCCTAACCCTATGTTTTCTGCATTATTCTCCGAAGAAAATGGGGGAAAACGATTATCTTTGGCATTTCTGTCAGCATTACAAATGTCCTCTGCCTCCTCTGCTATGGATACGGTGCCAGACGGAGGCTGAGTGACATGAAAAAAGAGGGAAATTCGTGTCTATGAACACGAATCGACAGAATAAAGTTTGTGACTATATCAAGGAATGTTGTGAGACTGTGTCGTTATGCTATCAACAAATAATGTGGATTCTTTTGGATTCTGTTGCTACTAGATGAAAGGGTACCACCCATGGCCATCATACACTGAATGGTATAAAGAAGCCAGGCTAAAGCTGATTTCTTTCTAGCCCAGACTGTAGATTCGTGCAGCCTATCACTGACGATCATGCAGGATGGGCTTTTCATTTTTAGCTTGCCTTGCTGGCACACCTGCAAGATGTCAACAGCAGTGATTAGACTGTCCAAGGTGTAATGAATATGGTGGATAATTTACACTATTATTCCATTTTCCACAAGAAAAAGGATATATAGACTTAAGGACACATTATTGAATAAAAGTACAAATAGCTGAAAGGTTTGAAAGAATGGGTTACAAGTTTCATGCTTGCAGTGTTTGATGTTCATATGAAACACTACAACCCATTAAGGCAAAGCAAAAGGAATAATAATTCTAAATCACAAATGCAGCTGTCTAACTGCCTTTAATTGGGTTTTGTGTATTTAATTGCTATGTTATGGGTAAGAAATAAAGTATGGCCTAAACGTAATAGTTCACCGTCAAGATAATTTAATTCAATTTTATTTTATTTGTATAGCACGTTTAACTGCGGACATTGTCCCGAAGCAGCTTTACAGAATTAAATTGCAAATATACATTTTAGCATCATACAAACCCGATTCCAAAAAAGTTGGGACACTGTACAAATTCAACATAGATGACATATCAAATGTTTAAACATTTAAACATATCATTTTAAGGGAACAATAAGTTGATTTAAAATTTCATGGCATCAACACATCTCAAAAAAGTTGGGACAAGGCCATGTTTACCACTGTGTGGCGTCCCCTCTTCTTTTTATAACAGTCTGCAAACGTCCAGGTACTGAGGAGACAAGTCTAATACAGGCTTCTAGTTGCTCAACTGTCTCAGGTCTTCTTTGTCGCATCTTCGTCTTTATGATGCGCCAAATGTTTTCTATAGGTGAAAGATCTGGACTGCTTGTGGTCTGGCATTGTCATGTTGGAAAATAAGGTCTTCCCTGAAAGAGACGACGTCTGAATGGAAGCATATGTTGTTCTAGAACTTGGATATACCTTTCAGCATTAATGGTGCCTTTCCAGATGTGTAAGCTGCTCATGCCACACACACTCATGCAACCCCATACTATCAGAGATGCAGGCTTCTGAACTGAGCGCTGATAACAACTTGGATAACATGGCGTCCCAGTTTTCCAAAAAGAACTGTAAATTTTGATTCGTCTGACCACAGAACAGTTTTCCACTTTGCCACAGTCCATTTTAAATGAGACTTGACCCAGAGAAAACGCCTGCGCTTCTGGATCATGTTTAGATACGGCTTCTTTTTTGACCTATAGAGTTTTAGCCGGCGACGGCGAATGGCACGGTAGATTGTGTTCACCGACAATGTTTTCTAGATGTATTCCTGAGCCCATATTGTGATTTCTATTACAGTAGCATTCCTGTATGTGATGCAGTGCCGTCTAAGGGCCCGAAGATCACGGGCATCCAGTATGGTTTTCCGGCCTTGACCCTTACGCACAGAGATTGTTCCAGATTCTCTGAATCTTTAGATGATATTATGCACTGTAAAAGATGATAACTTCAAACTCTTTGCAATTTTTCTCTGAGAAACCCCTATCTGATATTGCTCCATTATTTTTTGCCACATCATTGGGGGAATTGGTGATCCTCTGCCCATCTTGACTTCTGAGTGACACTGCCACTCTGAGAGGCTCTTTTTATTCCCAATCATGTTGCCAATTGACCTAATAAGTTGCAAATTGGTCCTCCAGCTGTTCCTTACACGTACATTTTACTTTTCCGGCCTCTTATTGCTACCTGCCCCAACTTTTTTTTCTTTTTTTTGGAGCTCTAATGAAATCCAAAATGAGCCAATATTTGGCATGACATTTCAAAATGTCTCACTTTCAACATTTGATATGTTTTCTATATTCTATTGTGAATAAAATATAAGTTTATGAGATTTGTAAATTATTGCATTCCTTTTTTATTTACAATTTGTACAGTGTCCCAATTTTTTTGGAATTGGGTTTGTAAATTAGCCCATATAGGTTTATCTGTAATTAGCAAGCCAGCAGCGACAGTGGCAGGACAAACTCCCTGAGTTGCTATGAGAAAGCAACCTTGAGAGTAAGCGAAATCAAATATGAAACTATTCTAATGTGAGTGTTAAAAATTGTTGGAAATTGTTTGCAGAATCTGTGCAAAAATTATTTTTGATGTTCACTTTTTTTTGTTGCACAAAACACATGCCCTTCAATGTGAAAACATAATTTTGTAAATGCTGGTTTTTAAGTGGTTGGGTGAAAACCCAGAAAGAAAAATGCATGCTTTTCCTTTACTGTAAAAGTACCTGAAGTTCCTGTATTTATTAAGATTTTACTGTAGTGGTGATACACTATTAAGTAACAAACATCTCGCTCTTCGACTGCAGGATATATCATGTGTATCTGCTGATCTTGTAACACAGCCGAGCTGTTAGCTGCTCAATGATGTGCAGTTTGAAATTTGACTATGGCATATGGAGGCATTGTTTTGGTGTGACTTCAGTGTTTTGTGATAGAAGGTTGTGGAAAGATACAGAGGTAATTAAAAAGGAAATGAAAGAAAAAAGGGGTTAAATATATATATATATATATATATATATATATATATATATATATATATATATATATATATATATATATATATATATATACAGTGAGGAAAATAAGTATTTGAACACCCTGCTATTTTGCAAGTTCTCCCACTTAGAAATCATGGAGTGGTCTGAAATTGTCATGGTAGATGCATGTCCACTGTGAGATACATAATCTAAAAAAAAAAATACAGAAATCACAATGTATGATTTTAAAACTATTTATTTGTATGATACAGCTGCAAATAAGTATTTGAACACCTGTCTATCAGCTAGAATTCTGACCCTCAAAGACCTGTTAGTCTGCCTTTAAAATGTCCACCTCCACTACATTTATTATCCTAAATTAAATGCACCTGTTTGAGGTCGTTAGCTGCATAAAGACACCTGTCCACCCCATACAATCAGTAAGAATCTAACTACTAACATGGCCAAGACCAAAGAGCTGTCCAAAGACACTAGAGACAAAATTGTACACCTCCACAAGGCTGGAAAGGGCTACGGGGAAATTGCCAAGCAGCTTGGTGAAAAAAGGTCCACTGTTGGAGCAATCATTAGAAAATGGAAGAAGCTAAACATGACTGTCAATCTCCCTCGGACTGGGGCTCCATGCAAGATCTCACCTCGTGGGGTCTCAATGATCCTAAGGAAGGTGAAAAATCAGCCCAGAACTACACGGGAGGAGCTGGTCAATGACCTGAAAAGAGCTGGGACCACCGTTTCCAAGGTTACTGTTGGTAATACACTAAGACGTCATGGTTTGAAATCATGCATGGCACAGAAGGTTCCCCTGCTTAAACCAGCACATGTCCAGGCTCGTCTTAAGTTTGCCAATGACCATTTGGATGATCCAGAGGAGTCATGGGAGAAAGTCATGTGGTCAGTTGAGACCAAAATAGAACTTTTGGGTCATAGTTCCACTAAATGTGTTTGGAGGAAGAAGAATGATGAGTACCATCCCAAGAACACCATCCCTACTGTGAAGCATGGGGGTGGTAGCATCATGCTTTGGGGGTGTTTTTCTGCACATGGGGCAGGGCGACTGCACTGTATTAAGGAGAGGATGACCGGGGCCATGTATTGTGAGATTTTGGGGAACAACCTCCTTCCCTCAGTTAGAGCATTGAAGATGGGTCGAGGCTGGGTCTTTCAACATGACAATGACTCGAAGCACACAGCCAGGATAACCAAGGAGTGGCTCTGTAAGAAGCATATCAAGGTGCAGGCGTGGCCTAGCCAGTCTCCAGACCTAAACCCAGTAGAGAATCTTTGGAGGGAGCTCAAACTCCGTGTTTCTCAGCGACAGGCCAGAAACCTGACTGATCTAGAGAAGATCTGTGTGGAGGAGTGGGCCAAAATCCTTCCTGCAGTGTGTGCAAACCTGGTGAAAAACTACAGGAAACGTTTGACCTCTGTAACTGCAAACAAAGGCTACTGTACCAAATATTAACATTGACTTTCTCAGGTGTTCAAATACTTATTTGCAGCTGTATCATACAAATAAATAGTTATAAAATCATATATTGTGATTTCTGAATTTTTTTTTTTAGATTGTCTCTCACAGTGGGCATGCACCTACGATGACAATTTCAGACCCCTTCATGATTTCTAAGTGGGAGAACTTGCAAAATAGCAGGGTGTTCAAATACTTATTTTCCTCACTGTATATATATATATATATATATATATATATATATATTATTATTTTTTTTTTTTATAAGGGCAATGAGTAGTTTGTGACTAAATGTCTGTGCCTAGAAAAGTCTTATTTAAAAAAGCATAAATTATTTGTTTATCAGGGAATTCATTTTGCTTATTACTCAGGCAAACATATGCTGTAGTAAGTAGACCAAGCTTTGTTTCTTTCATGCAATACTCATAACAGTGTAGACCTTGTTCAGAAATACGCAAGGGGTTGTTTAAATATTACCCTTCCTGGCAGTCCATGTGAGCAATAGGATGGAGTCACATTTAGATAGGTAAACACATAAAATGCCCAAGTGTAGATGTACTGTACATTTACAGATGAGTCATAAAGAAATTCTCCATATGTTATATGCATAGATTGTCACAGTATGGACTTGAATGAAAAACTGAGAAGGGTGATAAAAGTTTGACTTCCTTTAATTGTAACACAAAAACATAACCATATTGTGGCACAGCATGCAGTGTTGGTGCCTCACAGCTTGAGGATCTGATCCTGAGCTCCACTTACTGTCTGTGTAGCGTTGTGCATGTTCTCCAAATGAGACTCTTGCTCTCTGGTTTTATCTTGTTTCACACGACTACTCTAACTTGTCCAGAGGTGTGAAGGAGTGTGTGAGGGACCACATTGCTTCATTCTTGACTCGAATAAAGAGGTTACCAACAACAAATAAGATGAGACATAAGATAAGATCAGGATATTGATCCTGTGTGAAATGTTTGTGCCAAATGTTGCTTGTTTAAGAAAATACAAACAGACAAAGCTATTAAAAGGAACTCTCATTTATCGTGAGTATCTTACTCTAAGAAATCTTTTCAGGAAGGTATTCAAAAAATATATTTCAAAGAATACACTTTTTCATATAGTTATGTTGTGATAGACAGAACAACCCCATTTTAATATTAAAGCTCTTATCATGTTTTAACTTCTGCTCATGTGTTCCCACTCTCTTGTTCTGTTGTAATTTTCTCCTCTGGATTATCGGTGTAGAGCAGCAGGTGTGTGCTGGAAACCTGTTCTATCCAGGCCATAATTAAACACTATGGAAGCAGTGTTGCATCAGAAAAATACTATGTTAATCATATCTTGTACATCCAAAGATCTGTGACAAATTCATCATACAAATTGGAATGTGTATTTCCTTGGCTTGTTCATTCCGACACAGATTTCAAAATGTTTTCTTTGCTCTTCACACAATATCTAATCATGTTAGTACTGCTGTGGATTGTTCAGTCCGATCTGTATATATTAAATGGACCAATCTCTTAGTTTACGCATGTACAAAAGGAAAAAAACATTGTGTCTTAAACTATAACACAAGCTAATTAGCAACTTCTGACATCTTAGCAAGTAAAACTATGTTTAATCTACCCAGTATTTCTATAATAAACCAACTAGAAGCTTTTTAAACCTTTTTTGAGACATTCTGTATTCATTTTAAGTAGAATTGTATTCCATGTTTATGCAGTTATTATGATATTGGCTGATATATTTGCTTCTTTCAAGAAATTAATGCTTACATTGAAAATAAATATCTGAAAAAAATGATTTAAATGGGTCTAACAACAGTTTGGTTTATGGACTAGATGCAGCACTTTTCATATTTTTATATGTATGATTATTAATATTAGTTTAGATTTGAATTAAAGAGAAAGCGTTATCATATGCACATGTGGAAGGTCGATTACAATCAAAAAGCAGTGAATAATGAGATCAAATTGTACTTGATTCGATTTGAAACCTAGTTTCAAATACATTCGAGTTTAGCATTCTGGAAGATAGTTTGATCCAAATTCTGTTGTTTATTATGGCTAATAAAAATATTTTCCTTAGTTACATCATAAAGATGTTTGAGAGAAAATTCTTCAAGATTAATGAAGTAACATATCAGATGGTAGATGTGAGAAAAGCACAAATGATAGTTTTGATTTGTGGTCACAAAAACAATTTTTACATTAAACTAGCGTTTACCATTTCATTTGGCAAAGTCTGAGGTGTGAATATAAATGTAAAAAGAATGTAGAAGCTGCTATGAGAAAGAACATTAGCCTATTTGCTAGCATGAAGCAAAGAAGAGAATGTGTGCCGAGGCTGGATGTAACACTGGTGGGAAGTTAATAGAGAAACAAGATAAAGGAAATATACAAAGCGTGAGTTGGAGTGGGAGTGGGAGTGGAAGTAAGGAGGATTGAGCTTCATAGGAAGTTACATACTGATATTCTTCAAATAAAAAACTCTCAATTTTGGATTTAAGTGGAACAAAATCTACACTTTTTGAAAACAAAAACAGATTCCTCGTGACTTTTTTGGCTTTGCTGCTGAATTTCTTTTTTTTTTTCAAGGCATTCTGCTCTGAATTCACTCTGATTGGAAGATTCTCTACAGGGGCAAACTAAAGATGTCTTAAGCTTTCATTTTAATTTTATTGTATATTGTGAATGTAGAAATAACTGTTACTATGGGCTTTGGGTGATTAAATGTTGTGTGTGTACTGAAAAGGTTCTGCTTGGAGCGCTCTCATAGAGAAGCACTCACGTAACTAGTCTTATTTGAGACCCTAATATGTTGTTACATAATTCATTATTTCCAAAAAAAAATATACAGTAAGGAAAATAAGTATTTGAACACCCTGCTATTTTGCAAGTTCTCCCACTTAGAAATCATGGAGGGGGTCTGAAATTGTCATCGTAGGTGCATGTCCACTGTGAGAGACATAATCTAAAAAAGAAAATCCAGAAATCAATATATGATTTTTAAAGTATTTATTTGTATGATACAGCTGCAAATAAGTATTTAAACACCTGTCTATCAGCTAGAATTCTGACCCTCAAAGACCTGTTATTCTGCCTTTAAAACCTCCACTACATTTATTATCCTAAATTAAATGCACCTGTTTGAGGTCGTTAGCTGCATAAAAACACCTGTCCACCCCATACAATCAGTAAGAATCCAACTACTAACATGGCCAAGACCAAAGAGCTGTCCAAAGACACTAGAGACAAAATTGTACACCTCCACAAGGCTGGAAAGGGCTACGGGGAAATTGCCAAGCAGCTTGGTGAAAAAAAGTCCACTGTTGGAGCAATCATTAGAAAATGGAAGAAGCTAAACATGACTGTTAATCTCCCTCGGACTGGGGCTCCATGCAAGATCTCACCTCGTGGGGTCTCAATGATCCTAAGGAAGGTGAGAAATCAGCCCAGAACTACACGGGAGGAGCTGGTCAATGACCTGAAAAGAGCTGGGACCACCGTTTCCAAGGTTACTGTTGGTAATACACTAAGACGTCATGGTTTGAAATCATGCATGGCACGGAAGGTTCCCCTGCTTAAACCACCATATGTCCAGGCACGTCTTAAGTTTGCCAGTGACCATTTGGATGATCCAGAGGAGTCATGGGAGAAAGTCATGTGGTCAGATGCAAAATAGAACTTTTGGGTCATAATTTCACTAAACGTGTTTGAAGGAAGAAGAATTATGAGTACCATCCCAAGAACATTATCCCTACTGTGAAGCATGGGGGTGGTAGCATCATGCTTTGGGGGTGTTTTTCTGCACATGGGACAGGGCAACTGCACTGTATTGAGAAGAGGATGACCGGGGCCATGTATTGCGAGATTTTGGGGAACAACCTCCTTCCCTCAGTTAGAGCATTGAAGATGGGTCGAGGCTGGGTCTTTCAACATGACAATGACCCGAAGCACACAGCCAGGATAACCAAGGAGTGGCTCTGTAAGAAGCATATCAAGGTTCTGGCGTGGCCTAGCCAGTCTCCAGACCTAAACCCAATAGAGAATCTTTGGAGGGAGCTCAAACTCCGTGTTTCTCAGCGACAGGCCAGAAACCTAACTGATCTAGAGAAGATCTGTGTGGAGGAGTGGGCCAAAATCCCTCCTGCAGAGTGTGCAAACCTGGTGAAAAACTACAGGAAACGTTTGACCTCAAACAAATGCTACTGTACCAAATATTAACATTGACTTTCTCAGGTGTTCAAATACTTATTTGCAGCTGTATCATACAAACAAATAGTTTAAAAATCATATATTGTGATTTCTGGATTTTTTTTTTAGATAATGTCTCTCACAGTGGACATGCACCTACGATGACAATTTCAGACCCCGCCATGATTTCTAAGTGGGAGAACTTGCAAAATAGCAGGGTGTTCAAATACTTATTTTCCCCACTGTATATATAGCATAAGCATTCAGCAGCAAGAATAAATAGACCCCTGTATTTGTTTTTGGTTTTTTTTTTTTATGTTTTTAAAATGTTTGCTTTAAATATTCTCTGACACATGAATGATGTTATTGCAGGACTATTTCAGGTTCCCCATTGAGACAAACCCTAACCATTTAACTAAAGTGTACCCATAACTCATCTCTCCATACCCTGAGTCACCATTGATTCATGACCTCATTTTACCTTTCCAGTTTGTCCAAATATTTTTAGATAGATTACTACTTCTCTAGTATTTGTAGGTTTAAATTCTTTGAACAATTTAGCAAGTACCAGATCGCAAAACTTTTTTTGCAGTTTGTCTGATTATAACAAAAAATCGACAATACTACTAGAGAAAGATAATCCTTTATAGACTTATATTAACATTTATGTATATATTTAATGGCCCTGCATTTTACAGGATTTATACATGCAACTCTATCCAACAGGAAAAATCAGTTTTAGGGTTCTACACAGAACCTATAATGCTCAGTAACACATTCAGTGTTGTGTTCATTTTTGCTTGAAAGAGGAATCTATAGGAGACCTAAGGCTTTGGTTAAAAAAAAATGCTGATTTCTGTTTAAGCAAAACAATGATTATTGCTTAGAGGCTGCAGGAATGTTCATGGGCTCCGATCCTGAATATATAACACGGGCTGTGGGTGAGGCAGCCACAGATCTCTCTCCCACACACACACACACACACACACACACACACACACACACACACACACATACACATGCAAACACCCCACACACATAAAGCATCACTTGGATACAAAATTCGGAAGGAAGCATGGGAGAGAAGGGAGGGGTATAATGAAGACAGAAGGGCGAAATGCTTTGCCACTCTGCATCTCCCTATAATGCTCTATTTAGGGCTGACTCATTCGCTCCCTCTCTCTGTTTATCTCTCTCTCTTTCACTGTAAAGCAGGGAAGGATTGCACGTATGCTATCCCTCCCCCCTCTCCAACCTCTCTCTCTCTCTCTCTCTCTCTCTCTCTCTGGTGCTGCTATTGTCTGAGCAGGCTCTTCTGTGTTGATTATACTGCACGTCTCTGTGCTCAGTGCTGATGGTTTAGTTTCAGCTGAGACACCACTCAGCTTGAGTGGGACTCCTGAATGCTAAATCTCTCAGGAGCTTTAGAAGAGAGCAGGCTAGTGCCATCGGTCAAGGTTTTCTTTCTTTTTTTTTTCTTTTTTTTTTAATCATCATCCTTTTTCCGAGCTGTGATCTTTTCTTCCCTGCAGTTTGACTTGCGTCGTAAACTGAAAGATGGTCCGGTTCATTTGTATGATCTCGTGTTCAAGTTTAAGCTGAAGGAGGACGTCAGTTCTGAGAAAAGAACAGCAACACTTATTTTTGAATACAATGTTTTTCTCTCAGAACCAAATGACATTCGCTCCAGCCGACTGAGCAAATCAGTTTATTCTCCTAAGTGATACTTTGTCTTAGACCGACACTGGATCCCGGTGATGCTTTTATAGATGTGATCAGGTCAGCACCAGGTTCAACCGTGAATCCCCAGGTCTCAGAAACCCCGGGGTCCCCCAAACACAACAGAAGACCGGGATTACTCCAGACCATGAAGAAAATCTGGTCCAAGAAACGTTTTCAGGTCAGTCCTGCATGCCTTTCCCTTTAAACTTCCTGACGATCTGTTTGTGTTTCAGTGTCACAGCTTAACCCATATGTGCTATGATCGTCATTCGGTGTGTGTAGTCTGTGTAAGCTTTGCCCTAGTTTTACTTCCCTTTATGGGGATACACCACAATCAGATAGTGAACGATGAGCCCCACCCTTCGTCTGTAAACAAACCGACAGTGCATGCATGATCACACTCCAATGAAAACGCAATTCATTATGCTTCTTTTGCATGGTGGACGCTGGAATAATGAGGGTTTTTAGCGTTTTAAAAATCGTCCCTGTTCAATGATCCATAAAAAGAAAAGTGTGTCTTGTTCTATGGAGGTGCTTCTAAATAATAACAATGGCTAACAGCAAGCAATAAAATCATCAGTTAATCCTGGTTATATTAAATAATTGGGTAAATTCTTTATCATTATTATTATTTGAGAATAATTTACAAACAATATAACCATTGGATCTGTATAAGGCTCTGCAGTTTTAAGGACCACCACAGAAAGGGGGTAACATATGGCAAATCAGCATGTAGGTTGTTACAGGTCGAAGAGTAATAAAGCAAAATTGCTTGCAACAACAACATCATTATGTCTTATGGTGCACATCATATTGTTTGTTTTGTTTTTCTTTTTTTAAATCATCTAGTAGAATTGCACAAAAAATAAATCTTAAAAAAATGTTTATTTTATTTAAAAATCCCTGTTTAATAATTGTCATCTACTGTAGCCTCTTCACTATTTCAAAGATCAAATGCAACATTTTCCAGCTACATCAGGGAATAGTGCACCATCAGTGCATTATCACTCATTCTTTTGTTCTGTTATCAAAGGATCCATGAAGGCACTCTTCTCTATGCTCTGGTGTTAGATCAATATTACAAATACAGGGGGGGGGGGGGGGGGACCCTGTTCATGCCACACTATAGCTCAGAAAACACACAGAAACAAATCTAGAAATGACAGACAGCAAACCAAGATACTTCATCTCCAGCATGAACTGAAAGGCGGGATTTTTTTCCACACTTTAATCTTTTTTCGTGAATGTGTCACACCGACATTTCGCAGGTGAGATGTGCAAGCGTGATGCGTTCCCTTTTTTCCTCGGTTCTCAGGGCTAATGGAAATCAGTGGAAAAGCAGGTGTGATGGAAAGAGGAGGGCAGAGGGAGAGTGAGTAGGGGGTGGGTAAAGAGGAGAGATAATTGGATCTTTAGTCTGTGGATGGTGGCAGACAGTTGGAGAAAGGATGAGATGTAGAGACGAGGAATAGCAAAGACAACACTGTTATTATTAAAGGCTTTGTAAAATAGCAGTTCTTCATTTCACAGTTAATAGTGTTATTAATAACGAGAGCATTCTTTAGATTCAGTCATTTGTGTTACAGATTGGCAGTTAAATTAGACTATTATAGACACACAAGTTGTGTGTAAATTGCAAGATATTATTTTTAGAATATTATCTGAGCAATCACATTGTGGAATTTGTTGCAAGATTCTCAAAATTTCCACGTAAACAGCATTCCTGAATATTACAACTAGAATCAGATCCCAATAGACCAGATTTAGAAAAAAAAATAAAAATAAAGAAAATTGTGGCCTAATAAACAAGTTTTTTCAGTCCATGTTTTCCCTACATCTAATATCCATCATTATTTTATACACTGTATACTTGATATCCCAAAGCTACCCACATGCTATGAAGAGCCTCATGTGACCTCTGGAACCATAAAAACATTCAATAAAGGTTTAGTATTAATATTTAAAAAGCTGAGTCAGAAACCTTCAATGATAAATCAAACCAAGAGACTAGAGGTCTTAGTGCACTATGTCATGTAATTACAAAGAAATCATGCATTTGCCTGAGTCATGTAGATCCAGAATTTTCCAGAATGATTTTTTGATAATTATATGGAAATGAAGATTACAATTAAAACAAACAAAAAACAGATTCCCTATTGCTTTTTTTAACTTTGCTGCTGAATTATGGACGTATGACCAGAATCTTTCTACAGATATTCTACATAGAAATTGGATCTACAAAGAACCAGACATAAACCAACTTGCTGATAACCGTCCAGTAGCATTTTCTTAGTAAAGACAACCATTGGTCCAAATTATTTAGGCCTTAAAGAAATGTCAATGAGTTAGACCCCCCACCCCAAACCACACACCTCTGATTTAAACAAAATGTACATATTTGGCTTGATAAGCTGTTAAAAAGCCTACTTGCATAATCAGACCCAGTAAGAGATCCATAAAGAACAACAGTGTGTGATAACTGCAGGGAGAAGGTGTGATATGAGTGTGAGTCTGGCCTCCATTGCTAACTTCAGCTGATGACTGGAGCTCAACCACAGTGAACAAGCACTCTGGGTGACTGCGGGGGACATACACTCCAAAGTGTGAAGTGACTCATTTACCACATGGCAGCTGTATGTGTGCTGAAAGTTGGTTGGAGAAGAATGAAATGGCTTACAGGGCTTATGAAGCCAAATTCAAATGAGACATTGTGCACTGAAGACTTGGGATAGAGCTATTTATGTACCTGCTATATAAATATGTTCTTATATATAATGATATTTTTTAGCAATGATCAAAGACCATAAAGATTTATTAGCATCTAGGCAAAATCCTAATATATGGGTGATCTCCAAGTTGCTGGTCTGATCTTTTCATAGCAGTCATATTGAATTTATAGAGAAAGTGCCAATAAAATGCAACATGTCAATATATTTCATGTAGACAGATAGGGATGGACTGATACTATCGATACGTGTTGATTGTTTCTCTCTGAACAAACTCTACAAGGTTAATTCAATTAATTAACATTAGCTAGTGGGTTTTACATTAATCACATGAGCTAGCTAGCTTGCTAGCTAGCTTGCTAGATCAACTAGGTTGCAGTTGGGATGAGCTTCAGACTGTACAGCTGTAAGTATGTGTCTAATGTAAATGATGTGTGTGAACATCAAGAATATTATACTGGGAAAGATACTCACCCAGCATTATCTGTAGACATTTCAGTTAGCAGGATGTGCTGCAAGATTACCTTTCTGCCTACAATTTTTCTTCAGGTTACTGACATCAGGTTTGATTGGTGTCATTTATACTGAAATACATTGTTGTCATTTCATGTTGTGTTTTCTTTAGCACAGCAATGTACACTGGGTTTATATCACACAGCTTTCAAGTTATTACAGTATCATGAAGGCATGAGTCCAATATCGATAACAATATAATTGCATCCCTATTAAGAAGCTACACAGAATCACAGGTTTTCAGAAAAGGTTATTTATCTCTTCAAACAGATTCAATGCAATGTAAGTTAAAATCATTTTTATTTCCACATTGACTTATTAAATGAGGAAGTTATTTAGCCCTTCAGCTCTTCACTACAGACGGAAAATGAAACTAGGATCTATTTAAGTGAAGACACATGTGATAAAAAAAAAAAGCAAAATAAATTAAACCGGAGACCACAATGTAAAAACCTAAACAGAATTTAAAAAAAAATTGCTAATGCAGTATGGAAAATTCAAGTTGCTCAAATAATTACTTAAATTAAAAGCATGCTATCATATGGCTGCCATCATATGGCTCACTGATTTACCAACTAATTCCTTGAGTTCATTTCTATCAATTTATTTATTTATTTGAACCAAAGCCTGTTCAACATTTCACCCTGATCTCCTTAGATCTAGCCCTTCCCAATTATGGCAGCTCAGTAGTTTATTGTGTTTTCTGGGCTGCATTCCTACAGCATAGTATTAGCCAAAGCTGTATTGTTTTCACATTCATTTCCCTAGTGCATCTTAATACTCAGTGACTGGATGTCAGGATGTCAACACTATATAATGGGCATGACCTGTTTACTCATATCCGACCCAGAAAGGCAAGCATAGATGTGTACTTCATGGCACAGATGGCAGGCTGGAGATCCTCTCTGGGCAGCCAGCTCTCAGCTAGCTAAGCCTGTCTGTCTTTGGCTGTGCTCACTAGATGGGTGTTAACTTGGAAAATGTAACAGGACCTCATCGTTCTGTGTTAGAGTGAGACTTTTCAGAAGGTCTTGGGACACTGGAACAATGGAACAAGAAAAAAGGATAAGAGATACAAATCTGGCGTCATACAAACCCTTAGTTTCACACATTACACCAAACCACAACATTTTTACAACAAGCCATGATGGTGATTGCCAGTTATCATCAATGAGCAAATGTTCATCATTGATAACTATATGAGCTTCAGAATGGTCTTTATTATGAATCGGCTTGATTATTTGTTGAATGAAAGATGACTGAATAATCTGACTAAATTAGAATTAATAGCCAGTAGTGTAAAACATCTCTTCTAAAGCTATGAGATCTGCATGGTCAATTTTAGGATCCGAATTTGAAATAAATAAATAAATAAATAAATACATAAATAAATAAATAAATAAGAACGTTGAAAAAATAAATAAATAAATCAAGTTCTGATCTTCTGAAAAACTGTGCTCTATTTGTACATATTACACATCATATTTTGAGTCACCATTATTTGCCATTTGCGCGCTACGTGGTATGTCATTATTTGTTCGCAGACTGGACTAATCGAGGCGCCAGAAGAATGCCTCTCGTGTATTATGCATGCTACTTGCTCTCTCGAGAACTACTTGGCTTTTCACCCTTATAAAGATGCTAAACATGGGAGATAATGAAAAATTACCTTGTGGCATATCATTATGAATCCCACTCTGTTCATTAATTATTCAGACACTGGCCATAAATGTTCATCTAAATAGACTGGATACACACGGGTGTCATTTCAACTTGTTACACGAAAGCAAACATTCTAATGTGATCAGGAAGTCTTCACAAGCCATATTTCAGGCTATAAAGAATATTTTTGAGATGTCACGACTCCCAAAAAAACAGCATGACGCACCCTGTTGCTCAGAACAAACTCTCATTTCTGTAAGTGGTTTGATGTGATGTGATGTATGACTCCTGATTTCAAGCTTACCTTCCTTGCCTTTTTCTCCTAATGCCCTCTAGCACTGCTTTTCCATCTCTAAGCCTTAGCCATGGTGACAGATACCATCCATAACTAATGCTATTAGTTAACCGTATTCTAGCGAGAAGGAAAGAAATCTCGGATGCCACAGACATTGCGTGTGCATCTCTTTCTCCATGCCTAATAAATTGGGAGTGACAGGAGGCATGCCGATCCCAGCTTCCGTATCCCTGAGCCTCAGCCACAACCTCTGTATCACCTTATTTATAGGCAAAATTGGTATTAGGCAGGAGAAGTTACAGAGGGAGACTACACAGTGCAAAGTAAAAGAAGAATGATATGCCACAAATCCCATCTGATGTTGCCAAAGAAGATAAAAACAGTTAAACCAATTTTATTTTTAACCATTTAGGATCCTGTCAGTGCACCCATTACTCTATACTCTCTGAAGAAAAGAATCCTAAACTGTTTCAGTATTTTAACTGTACATTGCGTTATACTGGCATTTCAAAGTGAAACATGCATATTAAAGTTACAGAAAGTATACCCTTGATGGTACCACCCCAGCAATAAAAAAACACTTTCTTCGTAGTTAAGCTACTATTTCTGACACCATACCATTCTCTTACTTCTCTATTTAAATTACATTAATGAGGATGCTTAAGGATGTTTAAATGTAGTCTGAGCATGGATATTTTAAGAGACAGTGGAGGTGTAGATGGTCCGAATTTCAGCCCAATTTGTGAGCCTCTTGGTCACCAACTGCCCCACTTTCATATTTAAATCTAGGCTAATAGGACAATGACAAACCCACAACAAAGTAAGTAAGTAAGCTCATAACCTTGGGTGCCAACGGTGCCATAGCCTGTTTTTCTAACTTGTTATTACTAGCTTCATGCAGTCCTTTGCTTAGATATTGACCTCTCTAGACGTTTTGCAGTTTTACAAAAAGGTATTTGATTTCACTGGGCATATATATCACAAATCTACACAAAAACCCCATTAAGAGTAAAGTGGGTGGGTTGGGGGAATCTGGTTTGAAAAGTTATTTCCAAATAGAAATTTAAAAAAGTTCGATCGAATGAGCATTAAAACCTGTTTGGGCAAAACTCAGAAAAATTCATTCTGATAGCAAGTTGCCATCAGAATCACATAGTAAGTTGAATGGAGCTTAATTGTGTGCACTATATACAGCTAGTCCCTGATGTACGATGGAGATGTTTTCCGATTACCCTATCATAACTTGAAAATTTCGTAAGTGAAGACATGGCCTAGCCTCCTTAGGAGTCTTAAATAATGGTGATCGGTATGAGGTAGTATACTGTAATTTGTTTACAATTTACAGTACATAATTTACAGTATATAAAATACAGTACTGTCGTAAAAATCGCTAAAATCGTAATTCGACTTATCAGAACTTTGGGAATATTTGTACAGTACAGACCAAAAGTGTGACCTTGTGTGTCCAAACTTTTGGTCTGTACTGTATATATACAGTACAGACCAAAAGTTTATATATATTATATATACAGTACAGACCAAAAGTTTATATATATTATATATACAGTACAGACCAAAAGTTTATATATATTATATATACAGTACAGACCAAAAGTTTGGACACACCTTTTATTTGGTATATGTCATTTTTATACATAACAAAAAAGTGAACTGAAAATATGTCATATTGTAGGTTCTTCAAAGTAGGCATCAAGAGAATGCCAAGAGTGTGCAAAGCAGTAATCTAGGCAAAAGGTGGCTACTTTGAAGAACCTACAATATGACATATTTTCAGTTGTTTCACACTTTTTTGTTATGTATATAATTCCACATGTGTTAATTCATAGTTTTGATGCCTTCAGTGTGAATCTACAATTTTCATAGTCATGAAAATAAAGAAAACTCTTTGAATGAGAAGGTGTGTCCAAACTTTTGGTCTGTACTGTATGTATGTGTATATGTATTCGTGTATGCACATGTGCTTGTTTTTTCATCTGGTTTGTCATGATTTGCTTAAACATTGAAATATTCCATGTGGTAAACTTTGTTCACTAAAACTCTTTCTTTCTCTCTTCATTTCAGAAAACCGGACACTCGAATCGAACGTTTGGCCGGTTTACCCATGGTGTGTTTGGTTTTATAGATAACAGGTTATTACAAAAAGAGATTTTACAATCACATCATAAAGTCTGTTGATGATCGTAGAGTCCGGTTTGTGCATGAGATTGAGGATGCATTTTTTGCTACACATACAAGACATGCTGTCTAAAAAACATACACAAGAAATTTGAGTTGCAAATTTCTGGACCGAAAAATAGATACCTGGTGGAGGTCCTGAAGTGCACGATAAAAAGCTGATTCAGTAGGAGTAAAAAAAGAAAGCTGTCTATTTTTAGATCATGCTCAAGGTTAAATTATAATTGCATTCATTCAGAATATCATTGTGCGTGATATTGGACAGAAAGAAAACAACATTATAAGACATTATATCTTTTGCTTTACTTGGTGGTTTTACTGTCATACATGGTGCCTGAACGAATATTTAGTAGTGCTACCTGCATCTGATTGTGCTGGGAATTGTTGGAAAGCATCTACTTAATCATTTGTTATTATAGCCTGCTGCAGAGGTGGCAAAAGTACACACATACTTCACTTAAGTAGAAGTACAGATACTTATGTTTTAATATAGTCAGGAAAAAGTAATATAATGACTATACTTTTTTACTCAAGTTAAAGTAAAGAAGTTTGGGCTCTGACATGTAATTAAGTAAAAAATAGTAGCCATTACTACTACCTGTTTTAGAGTCACGCTGGTAACGTAATGTTATTAATAGGGCTGTCAATCGATTAAAATATTTAATCGCGATTAAGCGAATGATCGTCATGAGTTAACTCACGATTAATCGCAACTTAATCGCACATTTTTATCTGTTCTAAAATGTACCTTACATTAATACTTTTTTAATACTCTAATTAACATGGGCATGGATTTTTTTTAATGTATGGTTATTAATTAGTGAAACCAAACTCAACACTGAGCATGAAGACAAAATATTATTGTAAATGGTTTAAACTTATTATGATGTGTTAAATTACACAAATAATCAGGAAACCAATCAGAACTTTTGCTATTTCAGTCTTCACTTCAGGTTGTTTTATTTATTTGCATGAGAAGAGAGATGACAGAGACGACAGAGAGCGCCCCCTGTCTGTTTTCTTTATTTTACTAAGCACATTTTGTAATGCAACATTTTTTTGTTGTTATAAGTGTATACAAATAAAAGTAGACCCTTTACAGATTTAAATGATGTATTGCTCTTATCTATACGATCAAAAACGACAGTAATTTAAGTTTGTTTTAGCGTTATGAGAAATAAATGCTACAAAACGCGCCGGCGAGTTTGTCGACCCCAGAGGGTTAATTGTGTGCATTATGCAGATTTTGGTGCTGATTTGAGACTTGGTGCATCAGTAAAACAAATGTTTGGTGATTAAAAATAGTTTTTCGATGGAATTAATATTTCTAATAAAAGTGGTCAAACAGGAATGCACGCTGCATTAATCGCGGGTTAATAAAATTAGTGCCGTTAAAATGAATTTGCGTTCACCAGTTATTAACGTGTTAATTTCGACAGCCATATTTAATATATTAGTAAAGATTTTTGTGACCTAATGAAAGTATTCAGGCTAAACATCCACCATATAGAACACAAGCATAGAAAAGATGATGATCAGGGGATCAGAAATGTCTCTGTTCTCAGTCATGTTTACATGTTTTTATCCACGTCAGCCCCAAACTTCTTGTTGCCTTCTGCTCATTGTTTGCTTCGTAAACTAGCCTACATCTGTGGTGTTGAGAACCAGGTAATTATGAATTGAAATAGTAGCTCAGCGATGACAGGAAACAGGTTAATGGGCTGAAATTGGGGCGCAGTGAAAAGAAGAAAAAATATTGACATTTCACCAAATAGATTAAAACTAAAGAAACAAGTCTGGATTGAAAATGTAAGCAGTAGAAAGTACGAAAGCAAAGTAAAAGGTTGTCCGAAATATAAATAGTGAAGTTCTGATACAAAAAAAAATCTACATAAGTACAGTAACAAAGTATTTGTACTTCATTACTTCCTACCGCTGGCCTGCTGTAATCCAGATACTCAGATGATGTTTTCACTTCACCAAAATAAACATCACCATGTATACTGTTTCTCCAGCAAGCATCCTTTATCTTCTTGCTGACCATGTACGTGTTTTTTTCTGACCTGTCATAGTTCAGTATATGATTGATGTTGTATGTATTTTAATAAATCTGTTTTTTGGTTGGATTAAATTATCATTTTTCATTTGTGTTGTATTTGTTGTAATGGGGATGGGATTATTATGTTAGCGCCTCTTTCATTGCATTTGTGTGGCATGTGTACGTGTGAGAGAGAAAGCTAGCGTGAAAGAGCGAGAGAACTAGAGAGAGAGAGAGAGAGAGAGGGAGATGTAGGACAGACATGCAATAAAGAAAATTCTGGCATTTGTCAGAGAGAGCTCTAATTAAGTCAGAACTAACAATACCTCAATTTAGCCGACACATCCGAGACCAAACTAATAATGCATAGTGAATCATTTGAACAATGACTGGCACTTTATCTGAAACGGCATGTTCCTTTTCAAGATGAAAGTTAAATCATTTCTTTTATTAATAGTTAAATACATTTTCCATTGTCTTCATAATGACCTTAACAGCACTTAGCATAATATTTACGTTATTTTAGACTCGTTGTTCCTTTTCATGCTATAGTAATGTTAAAATTCTTTTAATTAGTTATAGGGGACAATAAAAGCGCCGTAGCATTTTATTTCATAGCTGCTACCAGTGTACACTTACAACCCTGCAGGAGACAACTGAATAAATCTGAGCTCTACGTTGTGAGTGGTCTTGTCCTTTGGAATCGCTCCTCATGAATTTGATGTTTGATTGGCTATCTTGTAGGAATTGCCAGTTGCAAGACAAATGTGTGCATTAAGGAGCCTGGAATGATGAACGATGAATGTGTCACAGTTTTATAGTGCTGTGATATTTCTGCCGTGAACAACTAAACAACATTTCTCCTTTCACACTGGGTGAATTCTTCTTCTTTTTTTAAGTGCAGTGCAATATAAGCAAAACTAAAATATTTAATATTTTCCTGATTCAAACCCCTGCGTGTCAGCACGAAGGCTATCAGTGACAGTGTTGTTAGGAAATAAATGCACACTCATCACTTTTTTTTAAACCATGGATTGGAATTGTATATGTGTGTGTGTGTGTGTGTGTGTGTGTGTGTGAGACTGGGGGGTGGGACTAGTTTCTATAGTAACAGTGCATTCTTGTTTTCCTCTCCCCTCTGCTGCTATGGAAGCGAAGTATTTCGCTCGTGCAGGAAGCAGAGTTATGGTAATGCCTTTTTTTCTCACCTTTGTATCTGTTCAAACCTTCTATCCCTTTGTAGGTCCTTTTCGGGCAATATATATATATATATATATATATATATATATATATATATATATATATATATATATATATATATATATATATATATATATATATTAGGGCTGTCATTTGAGTCAATTCAAATATTTAATCGCAACTTAATCACAATTTTTATCTGTTCTGAATGTACCTTAAATTAATACTTTTAAAGTTTTTTATCCTCTAATCAACATGGCCACTGACAAATATTGAAGCTTTACGCAAATGTTTGTTTATTATTAGTGAAACCAGACTCAACATAGAGTTGAATTATGGTGTTTTCAATTACATAAATCATCAGGAGACCAAACAGACCTTTTGCTACGTTTCCACATGGACGGTTTTAATTGCCGGATGTGTTTATCATGGCGGTTTTTGGTGCTTGATTTGAGACTTGGCACAAAACAAATGGTCAATGATAAAAAAAAATATTTTTAGGTTTTACAGTTTCTTTTTATTTTTTATATCTGAGTAAAGGAAGGACGTTGTGAATATATGTGTGTTCTGTTGAAGGTTTGAATTTTGCCTCTTTTATATTTATTTATGTATAGTTTTAATCACACAGAAATGTGCGCTGGATTAATTGCGCATTAATAAAATTATTGCCGTTAAAATTTATTTGCGTTTTTATTTATATATATATATATATATATATATATATATATATATATATATATATACAGTATATATATATATATATATATATATATATATATATATATATATATATATATATATATATATATACAGTATATATATATATATATATATATATATATATATATATATATATATATATATATATATATATATATACATACACACACACACACACACACACACACACACACACACACACACACACACACACACACACACAGTATATGTGATATAGATTCTGTGCATTGCCTGCTTCTGCTTTTGCGTCTTTGCAAAACTCTGAAAACATAAGCTACTAGATGGAGAAATCTCACACAGAACCTCAGCTGTGGAGTTAATTTTATTTGTTGGCGCTATTTTCTCATCATTTCAGCCTGCCAGGTTTTAGATTTCAGTGTGATTGGCTTGTTTGTCGCCCGCAGACTCTGAAACCACGGAGGACGAAGCAGCCGAGCCTCAGATGGAGACCAAAGACGGAGGCAGAGGCGATCCAGATGAGACCTCCCAACGGTTCCCTGCAGGTAATTACACTCTTTTCACCAACATCATTGTTACGTTCCACTCTTCACACTCAGCCCACCCCATGCTGCCTCTGCGATTCACAATAGACACACACACACACCTTTTTTTCATTTATTTTCTTTTTAACCTTTTATTTAACTTGGCAAGTCGTTATAAATACAAATTATATTTACACTGCTTAGCCTGGAAAGCAGCACAGCCACCTGAACCAGATAGAAGAAAAAAACAAAGTCAACGTATGACTTTCTGCTTTGAATATTGTGAGCTTTTCATAGAATACAGATTCAATGAGAGAAATTCAACATCATTTCCCTACTTTGATCTGCTGTCTGCTCACTGTTTACACTACACTATACTGCTATATTCACTTTGTCATCCTTGTTTACTTCACTCTTTGTTGTTTCTAAAAATATGACTTTGGAGAGCTAAATTGCATTCTTTTTTCCCCCTCGCTTGGTTTTGGATGTGCTTGCTTCAATCGATCCACTCTGCACACAAGATGTAGATTAACCCTTAGAATCCTATAAACCCTAAAGCAATATAAAATATCCAAGGTCTTATCACAGTGTCTCACATTTATATCAGAACCTAAGGTTGAGTTATTCATGCTGCTTTGCTACTGGCCTGTCTGGAGCCAAATTGCTAAGTTACACCCACAAGAATCTGAGGATCAAAAATATGTTGCATTTTTATTTAAAACCTTGTCTACACATTGCAAAGTAATCAAAATAAAGATATTTAGTTACATTTTGCTAAGGTTTCTTCCCAAATGGTTGGATAGTACACTGTAAGATATTAATAGCAGGGACAAATTACTAAATCATATTATTTTCAAGGATTACATTTTGAGACTCTATTTGATATACCTGAACATTTTGTAATACCTTTCTGACATAACTGGCTTAGCTGTCCTGATTGTTCAGATATTTTTATTTTCATATTCCTTTTAGGCTATCTATTATGAAAGTCATAGTGACAAGTATATTGCCATGATATTTTCAAATCTAGCAGGTCCATATACTGCATTTTAGTTTGTATGTACAGTATTCGTATATGTATATCCGTATTTCATATCTATAAAATGCATGTATTACACATAGAGATGCTGAATTCATGAATCTGATTGGTCAGGAGGTGTTAATTCATTCAGATAGTGGTACTGGCTGAATAGCAATTCACAGGTTTATATTAACATGTTTGTTCTAATATAGAGGTTTATTACCAGCTAATTCACAGGGATATGTATGGCCAAACTTTACACAATAGATTTTTAGATAGAAACATTTATTTATTTATCATGTATGGAAGGCGTCTTTATTGTCAGTGCGTAAAATTTTCAGATTTATGTGATAGACTGCATTTTTTTTAAATAACTTTAAAAAAGAAACAAGAAGAGAGAAGCAACTCATTTTTATAGCTTTATAGCTGCTATAACATAAGTAATAAAAGGAACAATTTGTATATGTTCCTCAACAATAAATGCAGCTAGAAGCTGATACTCTAATAGGGGGCATATTGTAATGATAAAAGAGGAAAATTCTTTCTCCATCAGCACACGCTCACCCTGTTGTGTTTTATTCCTTAGTGTTCTATATCGAGCTTCCATTATAAATCAGCTAAAGTATACAAAAAAGATATATTTTGGCACATCATCAAATCATCCACCTCTTAAATCTCAGCATGTGCAGAGGCATGCGGATTATTTGCAAACTGTAACATATTTTTGAAAGAACCTTATACTGCTGATTCCGACACTGTTATTCTCAACAGAGAACGAATACATGTTTACAAGGACAGCAGCGAAAAGCAAGAAGCTTATTCTGCCATTCTGTTCAGTCACTTTGCAGGATCTTGGCAGCGGCACTTTCTGCTGTCATTATATGTTATGAGAAAAGCTGTCCCACAAGCCCTCGGAGAGAGGAAGTGGGTGTAAATTTGGGGGCGCTTTCTGATGGAGACAAACATATTTATTAGATTAAAGAACGACGGAGAAAATAATGTTTCTCAAACCAAAATAGGTAATGGAATTCTACAGTAGATACTCAAGCTGGTAGATTGTATTATATAATCAGGTGGAATTTTTTTTTGTAAACAATCACACTACTATGGTTGCTAGTTTTACAAATGGCTTTCTTTCAGTAAGCTCAATATTGAATGATGGGATGCATTGCCTCCTCACTATCTAACACCAAATGTTATGAAAACCGCCTCTCAAGCCTGTCTAGATAATGAACACCCCCAATTTGCAGGCTAAGACATATGGAGGGAATAAACATGTCAAGCATTGAGATTTCCTATGGAGTGATGCACATCAGATTGATTTGATGCATAAGGACGGTGGATTTGTGGGGGGAGGCTTTGTCTCTGTGAATCTGAAAAATGTTTGCCCTTTGCACTGCTTCCCATTTTGTGCCTGCATCTGCTCACCGGAAAGAAGCAGGCTGTGAGAGAACCGAATCCTGCTGAGGGCATGGCTTCTACCACAAAGCTTGTTGGAAATGTCATGTCTCTGGTCGACTTCTCCTTATAAAGCTCTCCTCAAATTGCATGTAATCCAAGCAATACATTTCCCAGGGATTCCGTAAAGTGACAGAGCCTAGCCTGGATTAAAATGGTGTTTTCTAAATGGTACAAGGTTCCTTTATCTGGAGTAAGCATAAAAGGCAAAGGATTATCCTGCAGGTGTGGATATATTAGGCAGAATTATAGGGTGTTAAAATTTTCTTTTTTTTTATTGCTCTTATAGAATGTCTGCAAATTATATCCTGGGAGTTTTACATTCATGCAATTGAACGTGAGCATTTTATCATCATTAAAAGGCTGAAATTAAGACACACAAGGCCGATTTAACAATATACTATGGTGATGAAAGAAGATTTTTCAGTCAATATTTACACAGCTGCTCCATATTTAAACAGAACACAGTCACAGATTGAAATTGTCATTCTGCAAGCATCAAAGGACATAATTAGGAAAGTTCCACTTTATGTAAGTACGACAATTAATTATGTAACAGTATAATATTTGCTTATTTAATGGAATTTGCAAGGAAAATCCCAGTACATCTTTATATTGCAAAACAGTGAATATATATGGTTCTGTGATTGCACGATGCCTCGATGAATATAAACAGATAAACTTTATTTAACCTTTTTCAGGAAAGGTTGCTAAAGTGAGAAATCCTGTTTATGTTTATGCATTGTTATCTAGCACTACCTTAATCCTCCTGGAAAATCACCAGAGCTGAACAGGTTGTTGTTGGGATCCTCTTCCACTCCTCCATAATGACATCACGGAGCTGCTGTATGTTATACACATGGTGCTTCTCCACCTTCCACCCCACAGGTGCTCAATAGTGTTCAGGTCTGGAGACAAACTTAACCACTCCATCATCTTCACTTTCAGCTTCCTCAGTTATAATCCTGGCGGTGTGTTTGGGGTCATTATTGTGTTGGAAAACTGCCATTTGGCACAGTTCTGCTTCAAAATGCCACAGTACATGTGGAATCCATGTTTTCTTTAATGAACCGCAGCTCCCCAGTACCAGCACTCATGCAGCCCCAGACCATGATGCTACCACCACCATGTTTAACTGTAGGCAAGACAGTTTTCTTCGTCTCCTCACCAGAGCATCGAAACACATGCTGGACAACATCTGAGCCAAGCAAGTTTATCAGATCGCAGGACATGGTTCCAGTAATTCATGCTCTTGAACAGGTTGTTTTCAGCAAACTCTCTTATGAGCCAGCTTCAGAAGAGGCTTGCTTTGCCATGCAAACTGACTTGTGTGTGGCGTATGGTCTGAGCACTGACAAGGGGACCTTTCAAACCTTTCAACTCATGTGTCTGTTTTATGAAGCTTTATAAGGTTAATAAGACAAAGATGCAGTATGTCTAGTTACTGAAAAACAAGAAAAAAATCAACATGAAAAATGGAAAAACCACATGAAAACTTTTCCACATCTGATTCTATTGAACTTTGAATCTAAATGACTGCAGAATTATTATTATTCTTTTGATAATTTAATGTAAAAGTTTCTGTCTAAGTTATTACTAGAAACAATATAAACCTTGTAGCTGGAGCTACTGTCCAATCAGAATCCAACCTTCAGCACCATTAAATCATGACATTGAAACAAGATGCAGTAGTGTGCATCACTCCTTTTTTGTACATGATAAGCCTTCTTAAATGACTTCTCCTACCTCCCCCATTGTATTATTTCTGCAGGTGAGCGGATGATGGATGTTGCATCGGGTACGAGCGGTCATGGTGAGAACACGGTGGTGGAGAGAGAGATGCAGTCCCTGGGATCAAGAGCAGCGGGGCCACAGGCCGCCAGGCAAGGCACCGGCCGGGAGCCAACGGCCACCCACATCAGGCACCTAGGGGTCGAGCCGCTGATCCGGGCGTCCCGCGCCAATCTGTCCCGGCCAGTGTGGGGGTCTGAGGAAAGTGTGTCTTTAGCTAGTGATTACTATGGTAGCACGTTCAGTCTCTATAGAGGAAGGACTTTTTCTATTCCCCTGTAATACAAATCATTCCCAAGCGCAAACGATTAGTATTCAAAATTCCAGCAGCCCATTATATATAAACAGTAAATAAAATAGTAATAATAATTATAATGTGATAATAATAAAAACAACAACTCTGCAAAATATTAATAAACAGCCCACTTTTCCAGTACTAGTGCCAAAGGAGGCATCATGTTTGCTGTAACATGGAGAAATGTGCATGTGCTGAGGAGGGCGGTGACATAGGCAAAAGCCCATGGTGTGACCTCTAAGAGAGAGAGAGAGAGAGAGAGAGAGAGAGAGAGAGAGAGAGAGAGAGAGAGAGAGAGAGAGAGAGAGAGAGAGAGAGAGAGAGAGAGAGAGAGAGAGAGAGAGAGAGAGAGAGAGAGAGAGAGAGAGAGAGAGAGAGAGAGAGAGAGAGAGAGAGAGAGAGAGAGAGAGAGAAGAAAGAAAGTAGGCTCTCTACATTTGGATGAGGTTCAGATCAGCCCACTGCGAGAGAGCAGCATGAGCTGCCAAACCTATTACAATTAGACGTGACTCATTCACAGGTGGAGGTTCAGTAAACTGAAACAATGACAATGTAGGAATAAGCAGAATATTGCAGTGATGCAAGCCAAGTGCGATGAGGCCATGTTGGTTTTTATCTGCAAATATCACCCTTATATAATTCTTAAAGTGTTTCCAAGAACGTGGTAAAATGGAGTTTTTGAGGCCGGATCATTCTTCATGTGGGTGCTCAATCAGTCTGAAGTAATAAACAGAAAAAAAAAAAAAAAAGAAAGAAAGAAAGAAAGAAAGAAAGAAAGAAAGAAAGAAAGAAAGAAAGAAAGAAAGAAAGAAAGAAATGATTTTCTGATTTCGTCCCTCCTTCTCAGCACCAACGTCACAGCCATGTTAGAGCCAGGGCCAAACTCCAACAAAATTTCATCTTTTATTCCCTCAAAAAAAAAAGAAATTGCAGTAAATATGTAAATTTCATCACAGTACATTAAACAGTCAATGCTTTGGCAATATTGTCTAGTAAGATCTGAGCAAATTAGCTCCAGTCGCATGATCATCTTTTAGTTTCTATTATATACACATATACATATCTCTTATTTTTCATCTCTCCGTTTGTTTAATGGAGCATGTCGGCTGTTCAAGAGAGTGAATTGACAACAGACTGGTCATGTTTTTGTCTACTGTCTAAACTTGACCTTGGCTGACACAGAGAAATCATTGTTTATCATCCAGCTACAGACCTGGCCTTTAAGCCTACCAGCCAATAATCCTGTGTCACATCTGTGTTTTGTAATGTGCCGGCCGACATTCTGTAAACAAATTGCGTGCCCTTTCCTTGTTGGTCAGCCATTGTTCTATTTTGCAACACTGCAGCTAATTGTTAAAATGTGATATATTAAAAAAGCCCCTATAAAAAAAGGGAAAGCATATGGTGCATTTGTCATTACATTTTCAAATCAGGTAAAATTAGTGAAATGTCTGAGATACAGATTTTTAACATTTTAATTTTCATCACATTAGACTGTAGCTCAATAGAATAAAGCGAAAAAATAAAATTTAAAAATCTAATTGCTTTAAAAAAAAAAAAAAAAAAGTACATTTGATTATTTGGATGCTTTAATTTAACTGCCACCTCCCTTGCCTACAATTACTGCCTTTTCTGTGCCTCATCTAGATTTATTTTCTTTTAGTCCATACTTTCCTTTGACCCCCATATTTTCTATGTACATTTTCTATTTTGCCTATTTTCTATTTTTATTTAAATTCCACAACAATAGATGCAAAAATAAAATGATCTTGTGGTTGTTGCTATAATTTGCATCATATTGTTTGTGTGAAGTGCCATCGGCCCTTTTAGGTTCTCTGATTTCTCTGCATGCTTTTTTTTTTTATTGAAGAATCGCGTTAGCATGACTCCTCGCATGTAATTTATGCCAAACTTATACTTATAAACATATAAACATATTTACTTATATTGTAATTAGAAATATTAATGCAAAGGATATATATATATATATATATATATATATATATATATATATATATATATATATATAAGATGGAGCTTATTGAGCGATTGATAATAATAAAGCACAAAAGATTCGCCAACCATAGTCATAATCATAACACTGTAAAGTTGATATCTGAAATAAAGTTTTAAATGAAGTACCAAATCTTGGTAATTTGCCTATTTCATTTTTCTATCATTTAAAAATAGTGCCATTGGCTTGTAGCTTCAAATGTAATAAAAAACAAAGGTGCAATTACAAATTGCAAGATTTTTCATTGTGCACTAACACAACCCGCTGTTAAAGAGCATCCGAGTGTTATTTTCCCAAATTCTTGCACGGTTACTTTGCATGGTTTTGACACTGCTTGGGTGATGTTCATGCAGTCCTGTACACTGGATATCTCATACAGAAGTAAGTCTAAACATCTGCAGGCTGGGAAGGAAGCCCTTGTGTAAAAAAAAAAAACCAAACAAAAAAACCTGACATTTACAGTATGTTTGTTTTTGCACAGTCAGGGGACTGAGGTTGGCATGTGCTTTGTATAAATGTGTATACAATTATAAATGTGCTGTGTATAAAATGTATATTATTTTCCACTTTGGATGGTTTCCAGCACAAAATGAAATTTACATAGTCTCCTTATTGCAGCCTTCCTAATTATTGTTATCGTTTATTTTAACTAACTTGCACTTAATCTGCAACATTTCCTTCTCAGCTATAGCAGTGACATGTGACCTACAGATGTGTATATCCAGTTATATATTGTGGTTTAGTCCAGTGTTTTTGGAAGGAATTGGCTAGTAGGCTCCATTGAATTTGGCTTTTACCAAACCAACACATTTAGGTGTATAGTAGATTAAATTGAAATTAATTTATTTGGTTCTACTGTGATGAAAGATAACTCACTTTTTCAGCAGAGTGAGACTTGGTCTTGACTGTCACCCCAAGACCAATGTAAAAGGCATTCCTATTTCTTTATATTTATCTTTATTATTTTTTTATATTATCTTTTATTTTTTAACTTCCATTCACAAGTTTTACTGAAACTTTATACAGAAACAAAATAGAGTAGATATGATTGCTAGGTACTTGATATAGATTGCCTATTTGTTTCTTTACCCCACATGTAATTTGGGCATTTTGAAAGTTAAACCCCAATATTTACACACAAGGAAAACACAGAGACATTGAAATGTCCAAGCCTCCGCAAATTTCCCTGTCATACATTGTATTCCCAAGACAAAATGCCTCTCTGGCCCCCTGTCCTCTTCCAAATAGCTGGGCTCCTCCCCTTATTAACCCATAGTCTAACAGAACGTTTCCGTTAATCGATTTCAGGAGCCAGTCCGAGGAGGTTTTGAGGGATTCTCCCCCACAAGTTCTCCCTTCCCCTTCCCCTAAAATAATCAGTTCATCCACCTCTCCCATGCTCGTCTGTTCAGGCCCCCCAACGCCCCTGACCCCACGCAAGAAAGTCATTGTGCCAAGTGAGTACCAAGACACAGTGCCCGGGGAGTTTGAGGAGAAGATAAAGCAACCCAAGTCTTCAGGCATGTCCCAGAGTAGTGCGCAGGACTCTCGACCCCAGACCCCTGTCAGTGAATACTCCCGGAAGGACTTGACCCCCCGTCCCTCTCCTAAACTAACACGGCCAAGTTCCAAGATCTTCGAAAGGGTGAGACTTTTTGAAGAGCGCAGAAGAAGCATTGACAATCCTGAAGGGTCAGTTTCTGGACGCTCTTGGGCAGGGTTTAACAGGGCTTCTTCAATTGACTCTGATGATGGAGGTAGTCGTCTAGGGATCTCAAGAGAAAGTTCCAAGGAGGACCTCCATGAAGCTTTGAAAGCAGATGCAGAGCAGAGAAGATCTGTGTTCAGGCAGAGAGCTGCTTCTCTGGAGGACAGACCACGCTACTCCCAGAAAGTGCAAGACATTGAGCATAAGTTCACAGAGGAGCTCCAGCGAATCAAGAAACTTGTAGGAAAACCGCATATGAAGAAGTCCTTCTCTACTGAACAACTTTCCACTCTTCACAGGGGCAGACAGCCCATGAAAAAACTAGAGCCTATCCCACCTCAAGTGCTTCAAAAACTACAGGACCGAGAGCGTGCTCAGCAGGAGCAAGAAAGCAGGATAAAAGAGCAAGCCAAAGACAAATCACAACAGCAACACGAATCATTGTTTCAGGATCAGGGTATGCAAGAACGGTCACCTGTGACAATAAAAACAATTAACCAAATAAGAGAAGAGCCTCCACCTGAAGGTATGTCCCCATCTGATTTACCTGGACAAAGGTCTCCCAGACTAATCCGTGGACCAAGTCCAGTTGCTGAGAACTCTCGAAGATCTCCAATTGTGGAAATCACTTCAGTGACTGACGAACACCCACCTCGCAAAACAAGAACAGAATCACCATCCAGAAATGTTCTTGAGATGACATTACGCAAGGTGGAACCGAGACCTGCGAGCCCACTCATAAAGCGGGTAGGCTATGTCCAGGAAGTCACACCAGTCCACATAGAGGATGAAAGTGTACATAAAAAAACACCCATAGAGATCGCTCTGAGAAAACTGGACAGAAGACCTGAAAGTCCTATTGTTCAGAGTGAAATCAGTGTACTGCAAGAGTGTCCTGTACAAGCACCACCTCTTAAACCTCCAAGGTTTTCACTCACCTCCTCTAAAGAAGAGAAGATGAAGATAGATGTTACTCCTCTAGCACCATCATCAAAGATTACAATCCCACAGATTATTGTTGAAGAAGAGCCAATGGAGACAGAAACATCTGTACCTACACACAGTGATAAAACAAGCAAGAATGGCACTTCCAAAGAGGAAAAACCTCAGAGAGTGAGAGGAAGGGGACGAAAACAAAGACCAATGTCTCCTGAATTAGGTGGGTGTTTTGTGTTTATTCATGAATAATTTTGTTGTAACAACACAATTGTGTGCAAATGTCTTAATTGTATGTCTCCATAACATTTAGTGAGATAATGTATTCCTGCCTTGAAAATATATAGTTTTCCAATTACAACCCTCAATTTAGACTGGAATAAATTTGATGACAAACAGTGTCAAACATATTAGGATTTTTAACAAGTCGTGGCAACTAGTCAATGCAACCATGTACAGTCAGTTGGATTTAGATGGGAAGTCATCCTGAGGGAAATAGTGGATTAATGGTTTAGGCTCTGGACTACTGATCAGAACAATTTTGTTTCCTGTCAAAAGTCCATTGTTTGCCCCTTGAACAAAGACCCATGATTATGTCTCTTTAAACAAAAAACACCTGACAAAATATGTTTCTGTTGTGCTAACTTGCCTATCCTCATGGTATATTTGCAGAATCTTCTGATGACTCCTATGTTTCAGCGGAAGAAGACCCTCTAGAGGCCCCACTGTTTGAGTTTCCTCTTCAGGACACAGTAGCATCCTCAGGTGCTGAGGTTTTACTGAAATGCATCATCTCTGGCAATCCTCTTCCTGAAGGCAAGTTCAATCTGTTAACTTTTTTGGAGCATACCAGAAAATAAAGTTAAATGTCTGACATGATTTAATTTTATGTGCAACCACTGAATGTGATACAATCAGAGGTCATTGGCAAAATTGACTAAAAATTGCCTAAACCTTTACCAGTCACTAAATGCAAGTAGGCTTACATGTATAATCTTTTAATATCTAGTGACGTGGATGCGTAACAACGTGGAAATAAACAACAGTCCCTCACATGTGGTAAAAGTGGAGGGAGAGCGGCACTCTCTTCTCATCAAATTGACAAAGCCAAGCGATGCTGGCACCTACACTGTAATAGCTACAAATGAGGTGGGCAAGGCTTCCTGCAGTGCCACCCTCTTTATCAAACCAGGTAAGTACTTTATTTTAAGTAGTCTTTCAGGCCTGTCAGGTATAATGTGTAGTACACTGAATTCTGATGCCAAGGCAGAGACATTATAATAAACTAAATTCTTCATTATTGCACTACATGTCTGGAATAAAACAGAAATACAAGCACTTTCTCTTACACTAGCCCTGGAGACAGAAATCTCATAACTAATATATTTAGAAGGTCTGACACTGATATGTATTGAGTACCCCATAGAGAAACATGCCATCTTTAATCCTTTTTTCAGGCTTTTTCAGTCGCTGTTTTTGAAAATGCCTTTGAAAGCATGTTTGGCTTTTTTTCATTCAACCATTCTACTTTCCTGCTCTTTTTTACTTGTGTGTTCATGGAAAAGACTATTTGAAAGACAGAGAAAGGTGACATACCATTACATCACCGATCCTCTGAGTTCAGTGGTTTCTATATTCCCAGCTGAGGGGGAAGCATTTTTTTGGAGGGTGATGTGGGGAATTTTAGCACCTCTGGTTATTTCAGTGGGATTAAAGAACGAAGAAATGAGTCATTTCACCAACCTAAGTTCTTTTAGGCCTGGGTTAGCATCTAAGTACTGATGCTAAACCATCCCTGAAGGGAGTTGATTTCTAATTTAGATCGAATGCTTTCCTGTTAATCTTTCTACTGACACTTTTAATTTACATAAGTCCTTTGCTTTCTTTCTCTAGCCTTATATGAGTGTGTCTCTTGCATTCCCCTCCTTCTCTCCCCTCTTTCTCTAACCTTACCTCTGTAGCAATAGTTACTATAGCAACCTAGCAAATAGCACACTGTTGTTTGAAGATCACATAGCCACACCCAGGCTAATTATATTTTAACTAAACATTTGCTTTATTAATGTTTGTGCTCTTTTTTGCTTGCTGTTTTGATGGTGTCTTCGAGATACATATTTAAGCAGCTGGACAAACTGGAAACACACCAACTGATGCTTACTCTAGTACTCATGTACTCTGAATGTTCAAAAGCATCTGATGCAAACAAGCTGCCACAGCACTTTCCAGTATCTTTCATTCCAACGTGTCATCTAAATGACATCTGCACACGATCCCCTGCAGTAATGATGTTTCTCTTGAATTCATTATATAGATGTTATGATACATGTCGCCATGTTTATGTGAAAAGGTAGCACTTAAAGGTAAACTAATTCACAAATAAAATAAAATGAGTGTGTAAATGGATTAGAATAAAATTGCAAATTCTCAGGAAATGTGATGATGATCATCTACATATTCATTCTGCTTGAACAAAGCTAAAAAGCAATTCAACCATCTGCCTATTAAAATTCATCCTTCATCCTTTGTCATAGTCATTTGTATATCAGTCCCGTTTTGAATAATAGACTGCTGGAACATTTACATAAAATCAGACGAGAAAAGGCTAGACAAGCCTCATTGGTGCATGTGGGGAGTTAAAGCTATCCATCTAGTCTTATCCCACAGAAAAAAACTGTAGTAGAAATTGCTAGAAATACCCATTCATCAGATGTTCCACTGATTTATCATAATTGAAAGGGGTCAGCATGAGCACTCGGACCAGTCTGAAGCTATCCATTTGCATACACAGAAAGATGACACCTTTCTATCATAGCAAGCATTAAATCTTTAAGCAATTTGTGCTACAGTAGTTTTTCTGTTGGATCAAAATACATGGCTAGCCTTCATTACCCACATACTCCAGTGAGGTCTGGGCACCTATTAGCCTATCGGAATCATTTTGGTAGGTTCTAAATACTTATACAGGAGTATAAGTATGAGTATAAGTATATTTTTATAATCATTAAAAGCTTGCCGTTTTGCAGATGCCCTGACTCGTCTAGCCATCTTGACTTGGTCCTTGTCATCGTTAAGCTTGAACAATTTTCCTGCTTCCAACACAACAACTTAGAGTCCTGCCTATTACCTTGCTGCCTAATCTTGATAAATGCCATTAAAACACGATAATTAATTTATTCACTTTAAATGTCAGTGTTTTTAATGTTATAGGTGTGATGGGTGTATATTGTTTGGTTATACTGTATATATAAAATTATCTGATGTCGATTTGGTAATAAAGGCCTCATAGTCTTTCTTGAAGCATTTTTAGGTTAAATGAACCACCACAAGGTGCATCTGTAAGCACTATATATTTGAATTATTGACCCAAAACATCTCCCTTTCACCATTTTTAAAACAATTGTATCGATTTACTGTAATAGCACAAATTCTGCCTCTGCTAGGACTGAGCCGCATACTGTAACGTATAAATAGGATGGTTGCTATGAGAGACATGGTATGGCTGTCTCTTCTACTGAAATAGTCCTTAATGGGAGCCAGGAGGAGCTCTGCAATTTATAGTGTGTTTGTGTGTATGCACGGCTGCTTGGAAAGACCTCTGCATGTGATTCTTAAGAGATAATTGTTATAAATGGTAATTTAACCACCACACTGCATTGTTCTAGCCACCAGTGGCACAGGTAAGTGTGAGATCATTCTCAAAACTATAGTTTCATGTTAAAGTAAGGTACAGTAATTTGAAATGGATTGAATACAGAGTTCTTAATGTTTTGGTATGTACATGGCCTTTGTAATTTCTGGTTTTGTACTGTTTAAAATAAGTTAATATTCTCATGGTGTTTTAGGTGTGTTAGAGATGTTCTATCTTAGGAGTGATAATCACATGCTGGTTGCTGTAATGTATACGTGCACAAGGTGGTAAGCAGAACCCTGTATGTGGTGTCTATTTATTCCCACTGCAAGTTTACAGGATCTGCTCTCAACCCAGCATGGGCTTTCTGGCAGTAAAACCACTTTACACACTTTTGGAACTGTTTTTTTTTTTGTTTTGTTTTTTTAATTAGTGAAATATTATCTTAACGTACTTATAAACACGATTTTTTCATGTAGGCCAATGATATAAAAGTAGCAGTGTGTTAAAGCTCTTTTTTTTTTTATATGTTACATTGAATAAAGGTTTTCATTACAAAATACTCCAATGGTTTGTTATAAAATGTGTTTGTTTTTAATGTTAATGTTCACCTGAATATAAACCTAATGTGTACGGTCAACCCTCGATAATTCGTGGTTTAAAATACTCGGGTTCTCATTACTCATAACTAACAGCAAGTTGCGGATTATCTTAAAATTCGTGGGAATCCGCAGCGGGACCGAATGTTTAGGAACTTTAGGAATAACATTTTAAACTATGTTTTCACTAAAAAAAAAATTCAGAATTTAAAAAAATAACACAATTTTGTATTATTCAAGTAAAAAAATAAAGCTTTTGTTTTATAGTATCTAATAAGTTATTATCCATTTCCTCTTGATATTATATTTAGCTATTTAATTAATTACAACAATAAGAGAAATTTCCCCACTGTGGGACGAATAAAGGTATATCTTATCTTAAATTGTTGCTGTCATACTTTTGCACGTAGTGCATATATGTTTAATGAATGCAATCTAATTGTGATTACTGCAACTAGATGTAGGCCTGACATCCTGGTTTCCATTCATCAGAAGCTCTTCCATTGCTTTGCAGTTCAGTGATGATGCTGACATGCTCATTTGAGGTGCTTTTGGTGATAAACAGGTGTTGGCATGGGGACTCTGACCAGTCTGAAGCTATGCAGTCCCATATACACAGCAAGATGTGATGCTTCATGTGTTGTGACATTTTCTATAATAGCCAGCATCAACATTTTTTTAGGAATTTGTGTTAAGGTAGTTCTTCTGTGGGTTTGGACTTGATGGCTAACCTTCACTCAGTTATATATATATATATATATATATATATATATATATATATATATATATATATATATATATATATATATATATATATATATATATATATATATATATATATATATGCCTTAACAATATAAAGCTCAATATTGCATTTAATTTTAACATCATTTTTTTAGAAAACCTATAATTTGCAAATATATTTCTAACTCCCGATATATGAACCTCACAGAAACTTTAAAATAAGATGAGATTATACACAAAATAAGTCATAATATCACCACAGCTCATTCGTCCATCTTCCATTCCCATATCCAAAATGGTGAAAAAATGCTGAGCTAAAGCCCCACAACATTATTATTAATGTTATTCTTTCTATTCAAGTCCTCTCCTCTCAAATCCAAGATTGGACTTGAAGTCCTGACTCGCAGAGACAGTATAGAACCTCAGACAAACTTTGCTATTATGTGTGTGGCTTAAATAAGTTTTTCTGCCTGAAAGTGGCTTTGGAATGGAAGTTAGATTATTAGTAGATGGGCACTGAGAATTGACGTGTCATGTACTGATATTGAGATCGGTACATTCAGTAAATACTGAAATATGCACAATTCATTATTATTAAAATGTAAAATATTTCCTACTCATACCACACAGCTTATACTTTAATAACTCTTATCCTATCTTGTTTCATCTCTTTGATATTTCCCCCCTAAATTTGACATTAAATGACATCAGATATTGTACTGCCATAACAACCCTCCCCCACTGCCGCCCCACCCCCGAACTTTGAAATATCATCCCACAAGACCTTCATGACTAAACTTTCTTTTGCAATTTCAAGAGTCAACTTGAAACATAACTTTTTTAAAAAGCACATCTTTCTTTTTTTCTTCCTTTGTTCTTTAGTCTCTTTTTTGTGTCCTTGGGTTAGATAGGGACTATAAAAATGCAATTTCCTGTTATTCTTATCTTTAATGTATTTAAAATAAGCACTTGTCTGAGATTGATGTGTCTTACCCTCAGAGCCTAGCCAAGACGTACGAGGCAACCTTGGTGTTCCCATGGACATCAGTAGCCCCATCACCTCTGATGAGGAGTACCTCAGTCCCCTGGAGGAGGCCATGGATTTTGTAGGATCATCCTATGATGGTCCTGAACACCGGAAGATTGTAGATGCCCGTTTTAAAGAGCCCCCTGCTTTTCAGGTGATTGGTCCTGTTAGCTTTGGACAGATAAATAAGGTTAGATCTGAATTAACAACCATATAACAAGTGCATATAAAACTCAATTCAAGTGTGATTGTATCATTTTTCCAGGTTACAGTAGGAGATCAGACAGTAATAGATGGACAAGAAGTGGTCATGTCTGTCCGGATGACCGGCCAGCCCAAACCAATGCTTTATTGGTAGGTTCTGTTGTTTAATCACAATAAGTAATATTATTATCAGAGTGGTACTTCATCTGTGGGGAAAAAGCTACAGCATAATAGCCTTTTATCAATAATCCGGGGTTAAAAAGGAA
Organism: Silurus aristotelis; assembly: GCF_946808225.1. NCBI lineage: Eukaryota > Metazoa > Chordata > Actinopteri > Siluriformes > Siluridae > Silurus > Silurus aristotelis. The sequence goes on along the minus strand of NC_139576.1, from coordinate 26,898,404 downwards.
AGTGCTTTGCTCACGGATGTGTAATCTTTTAAAAAAATTTTAATTAATACTTGATTTTATTTTATTTGTATTTGTATAATAGCTTTTGTTCAAACTGTAATAATAAATAATATATATTTTTTTTATTATAAGGCCATTACTTCATTTACTTTAAATTAGAACATTAAACCAATGTTTAAACTATTCTGCTGTTTATATCAATAATGTAGGTCTTTTATAATTCTTATATTATATTAATAAATAAAAAGAATAAGAGATCACAATAAATCACAGTATTTACATATCTTGAATATCTCTATAATAATGATTTCAGTATTATTTGTAGTCTGTATGTGTATACATTTAGGATTAGGTAAAAACGGGCCTACAGTGGAATGGTTTTATTTTTATTTGTAATTATGAAAGAGCCCTACAAGTGTTTGCCTGCATTAATTTGTTTATTTTGTTTGTTTGTACCTGCATGTAATATTTTTGTATTAATTTAATAGTATTTAGTAGCCTATTTTAAAATCCCTGAATATGCAGGAAGGAATAAATAAATAGTGTAAATGCATCTGTAAAAGTGCATCATGGAAAGTTTTTTGGGAAATACTACAGTCTGTGTTTGTCTCTTCATCTGGCTGCCTGCATAAAACTAAGAACATCCCTCTCATGCAACATTTCATTGAATCTAATAGATTCCCGGTTTTATTTCTGGAAAAATAAATCACTTATTTCTATCTGTTTGCCTAAATGTCTATATACAGTATCGTAGGCAAAAATGTTATGTGTATGTACTATATATATTTTTTTTCTTTTTTTTTTTTTATCTCTCAAATAGACAAATTTAACATAATCTAACATGTAAATCCTACTTTATCCTTTTTTTTTTAGGCTGAGGGACAGAGTAACCATTAAAACAGGTCCTCGACACATAGTCCGGGAGACAGAGGATGGTAACTGTGAAATGACAATAAAGTCAGCAGTGAAGTCCGATGCTGGTGTGTACACCTGCAAGATCATCAACGAGTATGGCACCAAACAGTGTGAGGGCAAATTAGAAGTAAAAGGTGAGGCTCTTATCTTATAATATATGCCTGTACACTCTCAAAACTCCATAAAGAGCCTAATTATCCTAATTGTGGTTGCACTTGTGGAGTCCTGAAAAATTGTGTGGCCAATCATCAGTAGCATATGTGCTACGTAAAAGAGTTGCTTGCATGAATGCAAAAAGCATAAACAAGGTCCCAAAATATGAATTCTAGAATACTGTATGATACAACCTGCGGATTTGCACCATAAGGATGAGCACAATTTACAGACCACTTGTTTGTGCATCTGTGTGTGGATGTAGAAGACCTACTTCTCACCATGTCTGCTATAATTACAGCCAATCTGCTCTAGGTTGGGGTGCAGTAAGGTCAAGAATCTTTTCTCTTCCTAAACACACATTCATCAAAACTGCACTGAAGGGCAGAATTTAACGAGTGTTTTTTCCCCTCAGAGCCATTTGATTACAATAATGATCATGGAATCTTCATTACCCCCAGGTTTCACCACACACATATTTTAATAATGTTGTTCAGAATTTCTGGACACGCTGTATTAAAGATGCATGGATACCATGCTTTCTAGATTTTCTAAACAAGTATGAGCATTTGTCCATAACCCCAGGGACATTATGGAACATTTTATTCATATTTATTGATTGTTTATGTTTCCCCAGTTCGAATAGTGACCATGAGAATTGCATATGTGAGTGTTCAGGACTTAGACTACAAGACTTGCTATTTATAAGATAATTGATTTTATATAAAAGTGCATTAGCTTGCTACATAAGTTACCTTTGGCTTGAGTAGAAGAGTGGGTTTTGTTGCTCTTTTGTGTACAGCGGTAAGTAAAGCAGACATTATATGTGCATGGTAAATATCCCATTCTAATTGTATTCTCATTTCAAAAAAATTGTGTACTTTCGATGTTTTAGCAACAGTTTGGTGAAGTTTAACCAAATATGAGCATGATGGTCATGTGTCTAAACCATGGCTATACAGTTTTTTTGGTTAGTTAGAAGATTTAAAGAGAAACAAATTTAACGTTCTCAAATACAAAATCTACGGTTCAGGTTTGGCTTTGAGCTTCTCCATATAGTATATTAAAGCTTGTTTTATTACTCCTATCCATTTTCCACTGTTGCAATGTTCTATATAAATTTTATGAGGAATCCTACATAGACGAAGTGGAGTAAGCAGATGTTGTACTAAATAATAAAAGACTGCCATACAATGCTAAGTTAAAACGTGCAATCCATTAAATGACTAGCATAATGTAATTGAAGGTAATAATTGTATGTTACTTTTATTAGAGTATTATCAGGAAACTAATAGTATAAATGTTGAAAGCTTAGGAAGCTGAAGAGTTTCAATTGAGGAATAGAGAGCTCAACAGACCAAAGGGACTAAAGCGTTTGGTAGAGATGAACAAAGGATTAATTCGCTGTATGTGTGTGTCCACAAGCATCAGTGATTTTTCATTCTTGGAATTAGAAGTCATCACTGTTAGAAATATGAGATTGCAAGCAGTTCACAGAAGTAATGTGATTTGTGCTTGCCTCCAGACAACCACAGATATGTGAGTCACAAATCAATAAGCATTTAGGAAGTATTTAAGACTGGACCTCAAACCAAATTCTGCTTACTGACTAGTATGCCAGATAGTAAAGACCACGAGGTGGCATATGTATGTCACATTCGGTTTAGTATAGTAATATTTGTGTTTGAATAAAGCCCAGGTATTCCAAAGAATGAAATCAGCAATTAAAATATAAGCATAGTGGTACAACAGCTATAGTTGGCTACAACTACAGATGCATAATCCTGACTTGGGGTTACTATCTGCTTCAGTTTAGTTTTTTAGAGTTTTGTTTGTTCTACCATATCTGTGTGGGTTTCCTCTGGGTCTTCCGATTTCTTCCACCGTGCAAAAACATGACGATTTTCACTTGTAAAGAGCTGTAAATGTGGCTTCACACCCAATGTTCCTGAGATAGTCTACAGATCCTTTACAACTATAACGGCTATCATGTCAGTACCTTTCTAATTATGTGAACAGTAGGAGCCAGACATTTGTTCTAAATAAAGTTTGGACATGATACGGTAAGAAACCTTTGTGATTACATATTGTTACTAGTATGCTACTCCAATAAAAAATATATTCCAATATGTTGGGCTCTTTTCCTGAAAAAACGAATGCACTTTAATCTCAGAGCAAGGTCATTAGCGGAGGCTATTTGCAGAACAGATCTGCTTTGCCTACTGTGTAAGTTCACAGTTTTTTGACTATTAGCCAAGCTCTATTTGATCTGACAAGGACAATCTTCTGATAGACAAATGATCTGTAGACTTTGCTAAGCCCATATACTTGGCTAGGTTGCATCAACCAGAATTAACACATGAAAAAGTGCTACCAACCACCATTTAGTTTTCATTTCTGCTTGTTTGTGCTGCACTCCCAGTGTAAATTAGCATAGTTGATATCCAAACTACCAACATGAACTTTGTGGGTATGTGGAAAGCAAACTAGACAACTCAGAGTACACTCATCATGGAGCTGTGGGATGGTAACACTGCATGAGGCCTTCTATCATATGAACCATCTATTAATAAAAACTCAACTCTCCTGCATCCTTTCTACTCCTCTTACAGCTGCTCCAGTTGAACCTGGCCTGGCTATAGTGCGCCATCTCAGGGATGTAATTGTGAAAGCAGGAGAGTCAGTTCTGTTTGAATGCCATGTGACTGGACCTCAGGATGTGGACGTAGACTGGCTATCAGATGGCAAGCTTATCCAGCCAGCGCTTCTGAACTGTAAGATGCACTATGATGGAAAGAGGTGCAAATTGCTGCTCAACTCAGTGCATGAGGATGACAGTGGCACATATACCTGTAAACTTAGCACAGCTAAAGGTGAGTATCTCCAGACTTGATATCCTGTTGCAAAAATAGGCTTTTGTTTAGATCTATATACTGTAAGTTCTAAGATCTAGATGCTCTAGCATTGGATTTTTTGCATGTTAACTTTTGTTGTTTCAATTAGATATTAATCTATTTTGTTACATCAGAGCACTAATCTCTGAATTGAAACTTGTCATGATTAATACTTAACATTGCCCTTCATCATAGCATCTCATTATTATACCTTTTAAAATTCTTTGCCTTCTACAGAGGAATTGACCTCATGTGCACAGCTGAAGGTCAGTGCCTCTATTGAGCCACTGTTTACCCGACAGCTGGATATGTTGGAGGTGATTGAGGGTCGAAATGCACGATTTGACTGCAAGGTCAGTGGAACGCCACCACCTAGGATCACATGGACTCACTTCGGTAAGTGGCTTGCTCTCGTGAGAACCTGTCATTAATCAGTCAAGCACCTGGCTTAACCATGAACATCTGTGTGTGTTCTTCTACTAGACAATCCACTGGTGGAAAGTGAGGACATTCGCATCTTGAAGGAAGGCGGTCGGCATTCGTTGGTTATCTCCCACGTGAGCAGTGATGATGAGGGCTTCTACACAGTGGTAGCAAGGAACGCACATGGCGAGGCAGAGTGCTCTGCAGAGCTCTACGTACAAGAACCCCGACCAGCGATGTCATCTCAGATGTAAATTCTTCTCGTTAAACTTTGTTAAATGTTTAAACAGGGATATGATTTGAATTAGCAGGTGGGATACCATTGCTTTTCATCACTGACCCTTTCGTCAAATGCGATACAAACAGGTTTATTTGTAAATTGTTTGTAGGAGCATTATCAAAATTATTTTTCAAACCTAGCAAGAGCTTCTGAGTTTGTGTAAATGCATATGCAAGTGGCTGAGCTGCAGTATTGGAAGATTTATTATACAAAGCACTTTAGAGCCAATCTGTTTTATTCTTTATTTATGTGTGTGCATATATCAGCTGTGCAATGACTGAAATTGGAGCTTTTTATGTGATTAAGTGTCCTCAGAATAGACTGCTATAGTGCAAGCACTGTTTTGCAACTGGTACAAAGCATTATCACAAACATTAGCTGCTAAAAAAAGAAGAATAAAACATTTCCAGAATTGTTGAAATTATTTAAAAACAATTTTGTACCAAATTAGTAGTCAATTTTAATACAATTTCACCAAAACACAGCAACACTCTCCAGTCATACACACAAAAGGTGACCACATCATCACAACCACTTCTGATCAGCATTAATACTTTGTTAATGTCGCTTTCAAAAAAAACTAAATTTGTTAACTAAGATTTTATCCTCTACAGTCAGCTATGCTACATGCAAAATAGTGTTTATTCTTATTTCTAGTGTTTAAACTGTATCCCGAAACACCCACAAATATTTTTCTGTTTAGACTTGGAATAAAATATTTGCAGATTTACATCGTGCTTTCTCTCTTACATCCTATCTGATTCTCTCTTTCGCTCTCCGAATTCCATTAGGGCTAAATTAGAGAAGATGCCATCTATTCCCGAGGAGCCAGAGGTTCTGGAGAGTGAGGTGGAGCGTTTTACCATGCCAGACTTTGTGAAGCCACTGTACGACCTGGACGTTGTTGAGGGTAAAGAGGCAGTGCTGAAGTGCAAAGTGGCTGGCCTGCCATATCCCACCATTTCATGGTTCCACAATGGCAAGAAGATTGAAAGCACTGAGGACAGGAAGATGACACAGTGTGAGCCATTTGAAATATTTCAGTGTTCTGCATGGAGGTCAGAGTGCCAGTCAACCTCGGAGACTGCAGTCTTGGTCGAAATGAGAGTGTCATGAGTTGAAATATACAGTGTTCTGCATGCTGGCTTGAATGTCCTTCTTAATACCCTCTGGCTTCTTTTCCCTTTTGAAACCACCTTCAATTTATCACTTGTAATCACTCTTGATCTCTCTTAAGCACTTCTCATTCTTTTTTTTCCCCCTTATCTGCAGTCAGGGATATACACAGTCTTGTCATTCGCTCAGTCTGCCATGCCCACGGCGGTGTCTACAAGAGTGTTATTTCCAACAAGGTTGGCAAGGCAACATGCTATGCCCATCTGTATGTAACAGGTGAGAGAAATTCCATTACTTATTTAATAGTATATGCCCTGTATGCCACATATGCCCTGAATTTGTCTAACGTAACTCTAGTTCAATAGGATGCTGGTTGGGTTGGAAGGTGGAAAGGAATACTGATCAGCAATGCTCTAACATTCAGGGAAAGTGTATTGACAGAATAGATGTTACTTATTTTGTACCTACATTAAAGGTTTGGATACTATATTTATACAATACCATGCGGTGGTCAAATTTCAGATTTCGCACAGTCCAAATCTAAACATTATTTTAAATTAAAAAAAAAATGGTTGTAGATCAATGTCAGTATCTGTATCTGATTCTAAGTGCTCCAAATCTCATTTGTATCTGTATGTGGATATGAAATCTGTATCTCTCTCTGGGAGGGAGCAAATACATGATGTGGTTGGACCCATACAGATTAATGTTTTTGTTTGCACCCACGATAACAATTTAGTTAATTTTGTTTCCCAAAATATCTGACAGTGGGCTTCTCCAGTAGCCTATTATGACCACTTTCTCACAAAAGAAGTATCTTCCTTAAATATAAACTCATTATTATTACTCATTTTTTAACAATTAACTCTAAATATAATTTCATTATAATTTTAAATGGGGGGATATTGAATGCAAACAGGCAATTATAGGATATTTAGTTCTATAATATTGGCTATAGGGTGAAGTTATGTTTAGATTTTTATACAGGATCAACATAACAAGATGATTTTAAACAGATTAAAAATTGTATTGTAACAGTGTCTTTCACTGGGTGAATGCTCTATAGCACTTTTCCTGGTAGATAACATAAAGTTTCCCATTGTATAATTATTTCACATGCTTGGACTTATTTACTGTAATGAAATGCATTTAAGATGCAATCTGTGGCCTGGATTTCATAATCCTCTGATTACCGTGTCACAGAGGAACAATGGTCGAAATCTTATATTTTAGACCCAAATCTTTTAACGAGACAGACTACTAGACAAAATCTATGCTTGATCCTCTTTGCATTCAGTCTCTATAAAAGGTAAGGCTGTCATTTCATAAGAGGAAAAGTCATCGTGTCTGGGTTTAAACGTGCCCTACCTGGCATTACCTCTCATCTCTTTTGCAGACGTTCTTCCCGATCCTCCAGATGGAGCACCAGTAATTGAGTCAATTACCGGCAAGACTGTCACTCTTACCTGGAAAAAGCCCAAAAGGATGGACCCATCAATTGGTACTCTCTCTATATAATCTACACTTATATGGATGTGTACTAATAATTTATTTTGCTGTCATTACCTCATTAATATATTCAACACACACTATCCTGCCTTTCATAGATTTGGATGGAAGCCTTTTGCAATTAACTGGCTTCAGTATTCACATTCCCGTAAGATAATTTAGCTGTCAGTCATTCTTATATTCATGTCACCCCCATGTTCATGGCTTTGACTTTCTCTTTTTTAAATTCAGAGTTCCCTTGTTTAAATTGTCAGTATCACTTTGCTGCTTTGACTGGTGTCTCATGTAGTTCAGAGGCATTCAACAAACATTTATAAAGATCCAGTAAAATAAATAAAAAGTTCTTGCTTTCAATGGTCTCTGCAATAAACAGATTCTAAATGGGGAAATTCCTGAATAGCAGATACCTTTTAATATTTATCCATTCATTATTAGTTTGTGGCAATATATAGGTCTATTAAACTGGTTATATTTAGTTTCGTAGTCATGCTTCACATAATCACTTTTGGACTGCGACATGTACTCTGAAGAAATAAGATGCATTACGTTTGAATTCGACAAAGACAAAAAGAAATGCATGCTTCTCCATTTTGTTTTTCAAACTAACCATGCGGGTTTTGCAAAAACCCTTATTTTTTTTAAGCAAATGTCTCTTGCCCTGTCACTAGTCTGATGAGCTGTCTTTAACTTAATAATTTAGATGAATGCATGTGATTGGCTGCAGCTATATATTATCAAAAAAAGCTGTATTGGTTGGCTGCATGTGTACCAATATAGGACTCATCACGGGTTGTTTATACAGTTGTACTCTTTTCAGTATACTTAAATAGTATGCTGGATCCACATCAGGACCATGGGTCCCCCAGGAGACATCCCTTGATATAATAAATGAACTGACCAAGACAAGCTTGAAAATGTTTTAATCCAGTTCATTGTTCCAGATCCCAGCACTCTGATGTACGCTGTCCAGCAGCAGGCCTTGGGCTCTATACAATGGACTATAATCGCTTCCAGCTTAAAGCAGACCTCCTACGTTGTCACCTCACTATCCAAGGGTGTCCGCTATGCCTTTAGGATCCTATCAATCACAAGCAAAGCTTTTAGCAAACCATCACCAGCTACAGACCCAGTACAGCTCATAGACAGAGGTAGGCACAAACAAACATATTAGTAAGCTGTGTCAAATATTTCAGAATGATTGACATTTTTGCATCTTTTTCCTCCAGGTCTGTATCTCAAGGAGGCCCCAGTCATTATTGACAAGCCAGATATAGTATACGTGGTGGAGAATCAGTCAGTCAGCATTACGGTCACTCTTAACCACGTCAATGCAGCTGTGACCTGGAAGATGTGAGTTATCTGTTTAATTATACAAATGTGCCTTGGGTCTTTAAAGCTGCTTCCTAAGAGCTTTCTAATAAGTAATTTCAGGGCTAACCCAAATGGAAAATAAATTGGTTCCGCTGAAAAGTTTAATTGAGAGGATATACGTAGCGTGGGTCAATGCTCAGGGTTATTAATATTACTCAGGCAAACTTGCCATAATTATTTTCAAAATATAATGACTTTAAAGCATTTAAAGCCTTTCTACCTTTGTATGCTTTTGTGTTTTGCATGATCATGGTGTTATCTCTCACGAATGCAGTATCTGTGAAAATCGTTTATCATTTTTGAGAGACAAATGCATGCTTATATTCAATTAAGTAGGTATTCATGTTCATCAAACTTTCATTAAAGTATCCAGTTGGATAACATGCAAACTTGTTGTATACATGTAGGTTAAATGTAGTTTAAATGGTGAAAGGAATACTGAACCAACATAATTCAATCCATACCAATCCATATTTTAGTTGCATGCAATTCCATCTGGACAGCAGCTAATTGCAGCCACTATTTACCATAAAACAAGACAATGAGGTGAAGCATACATTCAAACTCTGCAAGCATTATTTAGAGAGCAAACAGCCTACCGGAGTTTTCTCTATCATGGATTGGCCTGCCCAGTCACTGCACATAAAATCCTTTTAGACTGCTCTGAGATGAACTGGAACACAAGGGTCAAAAAGCAATCTTATGAAGAAGCCCTTTGGCAAGTTTTACAAGAGATATGGCACAGAATTTCAGTACCTGGGGTCAACAGTGCAAAGTAATGGAGAGTGTGTTAGAGAAGTGAAGAAAAGAGTGCAGGCAGGGTGGAGTGGGTGCAGGAGTGATTTGTGATAGAATGGTATCTGCAAGAGTGAAAGGGAAAGTTTATAGGTCTGTGGTGAGACCTGCGATGTTGTATGGTTTAGAGACAGTGGCATTGAGTAGTAAAAGACAGGAGGTGGAGCTCGTAAGTAGTAAAAGACAGGAGGTGGAGCTGGAGGTAGCAGAGCTGAAGATGTTGAGGTTTTTGTTGGGAGGATTAGAAACAAGTTTATTAGAGGGACAGCGCATGTAGGACGTTTTGGGGGCAAGGTTAGGAAGGCCCGATTGAGATGAACATGTGCAGAGGAGGGACATGGCGTATATATCGGTAGGAAAATGCTGAGGATGGAGCCACCATGAAGGTGGAAAAGAGGAATGCTAAGGAGTAGGTTTATGGATGTGGTGAGGGAAGACATGCTGGTAGTTGGTTTGAAAGATGTAGAGAACAGGAGGGTATGGAGACGGATATATTTATATGTTTATATATATCCTGTCCATCCTTGCTACGTTTTTTTCTATTTTTTACATTACATGAAGTGCTTTTGTGTGTATCTAAAGCACAAACACCATAGTATTTTAAACCAGAACATTATTTTAATCTTTCTATTTGTTAATAAAACTGTTCTAACAGTAAATTTGAGTTGTCATAAAGCTGGCTGCTGTTTTTATTCAGGAGAGGAGCGACCTTGTCGAACAGAGCTGGGCTGTTTGAGATGAGCATGCCTGATGATGACCAGCACACACTAAAGCTCTGTAAGGTGAAGAGCAGTGATGTGGGAACACTTAACTTCACCGCTAGCAATCCATTTGGGACAGATTCCTGCCTCCTCATATTAGAGATGGCAGGTAGGCAAAGCACTACACAGCATCTACTCATATTCTGCTATTTAGAAATTATCTGAATGATTTGACCTTTGCAAGTGACCTTTTCCCTGTTTGCTCTCTGATTCTTGCTCTGTGTGTCTTTTCAGTCGCTCCAACTTTTGAGTCTATTATGGAGGATCTGGATGTAAGTGTTGGTGAGACACCTCGCTTTGCTGTGGTGGTTGAAGGGAAGCCTATTCCAGATATCCTCTGGTACAAGGTACGCCTTTTCTTTCTTTCCTATTTGTTTGTTCGTTTGTTTTTTTAGAATACCATTCAAATTTTAATAATGTGAAAGGTTGCCTTGTTGGTTTTTGTCAGAAATGTAATGATGTACTTCAGGACAAAAAAAAACATTATATTATCTACAAATCATGATCTGAAATGCTACATATATATATTTTTTTTACTTCCACTGTATATATATTATAAAGCTTTGCACCTGAAGCCAGGCTGGATCATTTTTGTTCTTTATGTGCTCAATGCTGAAGACTCTCACCTTGCTTTGTGGTTCAGACAATTTTTTTAGTTTGTTCAGACATAATAACAGCTTGCCCCGACTTTTTTAAATATATAGCTCTAGCAAAGACACTTTCATACCCATACAAATCCTCGTCCTTCTCTTTCGCTTATTTCCTGAGCTCTTAAAGAGTCAGATCTTCCTTTTGGTGTTCTTGCTAACTCTCTTTCTCTGCCTTTCTTGCCTCTTTCTTTTACTGACTGATCTCCCTTACACCCACTCCACTTCCTATGGAGAATCCCCACGCACTCTTAAGCATGCTAATTTATGCTATTAAATATACCACTGAATGTTTCAGCTTGTGCCCCAGGCTACAATATGACTCACTGTGGTTAATAACTGAAGTCTGCACAAGTAGAGCTATGGTAAATGTGCAGAATTTCAATGGAGAATGAAAACAGAGATAATATTCTAAACATTTTCTTACAGCGTACAAACGCAGTGTGTCTACGTGTCGCTAACGGAGAGCATTAAGAAAAGAAATATTGCACAATTTTGTGTGTAGCAATTGAAGCCTTTTCTAGGGTGTGAGTCGATGAAGATGTTGTGGTTGTTTTTCAGAACGACATCCTTCTCTCAGAGAGTAGTCATTTTACCTTTGTGTATGATGATAATGAGTGCTCCCTGGTAGTGCTTAACACTCAGCCACAAGATTCTGGGGTCTACACCTGCACTGCTAAGAATCTCGCCGGCTCCGTGTCCTGCAAGGCCGAGCTTACTGTCCATGCAAGTATGTCTTGCTTTTAAAGTTCACATTTCTGGTTGCAGTACTAGAGCATAAAGTCGTGCTAGAGATACAATATGATACTAAAGCTTCTGACATTGTTCAATGTTTGCCTCCTTTCAGGTCCATTTTTATAAATTTGATAACTCAAAATGTGCATAATCGATAGATTTAATAGAGTTTTTTTATTGTTGATCATCTATTCTTAAACTTAACTAAAACATGTTAGCTATGGACTTTTTCTCTGCCCATATTTTTGTGCATGTACTTGTATTTATGCCTGCATATTATGTAGCTAAACAGGAGAAGGACGACCCAATGGAGGATGAGGAGTCTATCCTGAGGAGGATGCGACGACTCACTGATTACTATGACGTGCACAAAGAGATTGGAAGGTGAGTCATCCACCTGCAGCCTCGCTTGGACACGCACCATTTCTCTGTAATGACTGTAGACGCCAGACCACAGCCGCGGAGAATCAACTCCGTCAGAGCTTACTGACGTTCTGTCTAAGTCCCTCTGAATAATCAAGCACAATTTAACATTCAAGCAGGCATTGGCGTCGCAAAGGGGCTGAGAATATTTGGGTGGGTGGTCATATTAAATTTCAGTGTGCGAAAGCGAAGAAAGGGAAATTTATGCTGATCTCTGATATATGATAACCCTTTTTTGTCACTTAATTGTACTGAAGCCCCTAAATTATTTTATTTTTTTTTTGGAGGAGGAGATTCTGAACAAAAATTTTCAGAGTAAGAATCCCACATTTTTTACTTTAGATCTCCTGGATTTTATTACACTTAACTAGAAACTGAAACACTCCATAAATTGAAGCCTTCAGGTTTGGTAACAGATTATGTAATGATAAAACATTATATTGGCAGGAAGAGCGCTATTTGTTTTAGCTTGAGTGCTATGACGAGGTAATAGCCGGATGGCATGTTTGGTCATATTTCTGTTTAGCACTCGGTCCTCTGTCGCAGCCTGTGTGTCTGTAATTATAATCCCCATGTCTGTGATGTATATTTCGGGTTGTGCAGGAGAGTAGCTGTTGCTTAGAAGAAATCTCTGTAGACACCGTCTTTCTTGCAAACCAGGTTTATTTACAGAAGGTTCAGCATCTTGATACGAGCACTCAGGATTTGCTCGGAGGGGTTCAGAGCCAAACGAACCGTCCTTCCCGATCTAACGTCCTGTCTCGTCTATATATCTGAGCCGTTGCTATTGTCCGCATCTCAAAACGTACAAGATGTAAGTGAGCTCATTTCTCCAGAATATTTTGCATAAGGAACATCACCACATATGGACAGTAAGCATGTCTCGTTGTACAGTCGGCTCGTAAGGGCTTTCAGAAGCTGCACGTACGCCCTGCAACATAAACATTTTGGCCCAGACTCTAATATAAACACTATGGGTCTTTCAAACATGTCTTATAGGGAAAAGATCTGGTCTGCTTACAGCAATACAGAATAAAGTCGAATACAGATACTACATATTTAAGATATTACATATTTCAGATACTACATATTTAAGATATTACATATTTAAGATACTATATCTGCCTGTGGGTAGAGCATTCAAACGCATACATATATACACAAGCACAAGATAATAGACACTTTCTGCTACATTGCTACACATGCTGTTGCTGCTAAACCATCTTACAACACACCACAAACAGACAGGTGTACACAGACAGACTGAAAATATGTTCTTTATAAATATTAATCATATTTTATCAGACTCAGGCATGTGCTGTTTTGGTGAGAGAAACCTCAGTGACTAGCAAAACAGTGGTAGCTAACATGATGTAATAATTCAGCTAGCTAGGTAGATTAATTGTTGTATTAGTATAGAATTTTAACAATAGACATTGTCACAAAGCAGCTTTACAGACAAAGATATTTAACAAAATATATTTTGAATTCATAAATTTGTCCCTATAAGCGTATCCCAGAGAAGCTAGAGAATATGGTGGCAAGGGAAAAAAAATCCTGAGATGAGTCCTCCATTATTTGGCAGAACGGTTTGTAATAATTGCAGGCAAAAGCCATCTTCATGGTTTCTGAGTGGAACCATCCACATTAATCTTCATCCATCGTTAGTAATCTTCAGTAGCAGCGAGTCGGGTCCAATTGATGAAACCAACATCAGGGCATCATGGTGGATAAGGCAGTTTATTGCATTAATATAGATTAAGAAAAACCCAAATATTTTTGGCACATTACATTTGTGGCTTTGAGGTTTTGGCCATTAGATGCCTGTTTTTCACAATGCATGTAAAAGATCAGAGATGGCAAAAGTACACAGATCTTTCACTTAAGTACAAGTACAGATATCCATGTTTTAAAAGACTCTGGTAAAAGTTGAAGTTAAGTTTTTCACTCACGTTAAAGTAAAGAAGTTTGGGCTGTGACAAGTACTTCAGTAAAAATTTGCCATTACTACTACCTGTTTTAGTATCACGCTGTTATCTGGACCACACATCATATTAATATACTGATGTAAAATAATTAAAAATGTTGTTATCTAATGAATGTATACAGGCTGAATATCCACCATATAGAACACAAGCAGAGAAAAGATGATGATGATCAGGTGATCAGGAATGTCTATATGTTTACATCGCTGACTACCTCTATCTCACCCATGTTAGCCCCATACTCCTGGTTGTCTTCTCGGTTAGCCAGGAAATTATACACCAATGGCAGGTTAAAAAAAGCTGCGCAAATGCAAGAAAAAGGTTGATTGGCTGAAAACGGTGCGCAATGAGAAAAACATTTAATCATGTCAACCAAATAGATTCAAACTAAAGTAACATGCCTGTTTTAATATTGTAAGAAGTAGAATGTACAGAAATTTGTGTAAAAAAAAATAATGAGCGAAAGTAAAAAGTTGTCAGAAAAATAAATAGTGAAGTACTGATGCTAGAAAAATCTACTTAAGTACAGTAACAAAGTAGTTGTACCTCATTACTTCCCATTTCTGTAAAAGATACATATTTTAATTATTTAAATCTGATTAGCATCTTAATTTTCTCTAAATATGTAAATTCTTTGTCAATGGCTTTCTTTTTAATTCCACCTACAGCAAGATCATGGATTTGGGTTGATGTGTGAAGTGCAGCAGGCAGGGGATAAATTCTCGAATTAGTAGCTTGTGGTATAGAGTTGCAAGTAGATTTTAATTTTCTGGTTCTTGCTGAACCTACTTGTCAGCTATGCAGTAATAATTGCACAAATGAACCACTCAGGAAGGGCGAAGGCTATCAAGTGCTTTCTCCAACACACAAAATGGTAGCCTACCATAACTTTTTAAACATAACTTTTTAAACTTCTAATTATTCTGCATCACATTGAGAAAGAATTTTATATGGGTTCTACACTCTATGCCTTATTTGTGAATCGTTAATCCTATAAAATCTTGTTGCTTTTTCAAAATGAAAATACACATCCACGTCATTGCCCACATACACCTGTATTTATTATGTCATGCTTATTATGTCATGGGAGAACTAACCTACAGAAATGTTAATGTTGGGGTAGTGGTTGCTTAGTAGTTAGGATGTTGGACATCAGAAGATTGTGATTCCCAACACTGCCAAGCTCCCACTACTGGGCCCTTAAACCTCAACTGCTGTTTAACTGCATAAATTAAATCATTAGATATTTTTTTCTAAGAAAATAAAAGAAAATAGAGCACTTTTCTCTCACATTGTAAGTGTGATGGAAATTGACTGTGAATCACTGATGATAATAATTGCAGTAATTTAAGTGAAAATCTCTTTTGAAATGAGTCTTACAGCAGGTTTACTGCAAACTTCAAGCTTGGCTTGAAAATGGATAAGAGCTGATTTGCAAATGTAAATATAGTCATATCTCTGGGACAGAAGCGATTTACATATTCATCCTGCTGTCTGACAGCGTTATGATGGTCAGTGTATAGATCATCAGTGAAAAATGCTCTTCTCATCTTCTCTCGTCTCTTTGGCTCAATGATATGTCTCGTCTCTGGTGCATTTTAAAGTCACCGGTCATATTACACTTGCTGCTGGGATTCTTATTTCACTTCCAAATGTTCATAGGGCAGGTGCAAATTATTTAAAATAGCCTTGAATATGTTCCAGAGAAAATGTTGACTGTATGTTTATATTGTTTCATTTTAATTGCGCCTGGGACATGCTTTATTCCAGAGGAGCCTTCTCGTATGTAAAGCGGGTGACACACAAGTCAGGAAAAAGAGAGTATGCAGCCAAGTTCATCTCAGCTCGAGCCAAGAGAAAAGCCTCAGCCTTGAGGGAGATGAACATCTTGTCTCAACTTGATCATGAAAGAATCGTCTACTTCCATGATGCCTTTGAGAAGAAGAACGCGGTCATCATTGTTACTGAGATGTATCCTTTTCATGACTCTACAGAGAAAGAACGTTTCTGGTGTTTGTGCATGTGCTTCAAAACCCTTGTGCTTGTACCCCATATTTTGCATATTTAAAATCTCATAAACTTATATATAGAAACAAGGTCCTGGATTACTTTTCCTTGAAACTATATTGTAGTAGAATATGTTCTTACACTGTTCACAAAACCACTGAGTCCATGACAAGAATATATACAGGACATCTTTTTAATCTTTGTATTTATGTAAATAAACACCTTTTACGTGTTTTCTCGTGGTAAATGTTTTACAGAAGTTTTATTCTTAAAGCATATAAATGATATTATGAAAACTGTTTCTCTGTAAGAAACTTCAATAGGCTTATATTCAAATAGGTAGAAGTGGCTAAAAGAGACATAGAACATATCAACAATGTCAGAATATAATATAATATAATATAATATAATATAATATAATATAATATAATATAATATAATATAATATAATATAATATAATATAATATAATATAATATAATATAATATAACAAAAATAATACCTTGACTTTTCTGTTTTCAAAACAAATATAAAAATGTGTATAATAAATAAACAAGAAATCTAAATATTAAAACTGGCTCTTACACCATATTTGTTTCACAAATTCACAATAATGTCTGTGGAATGGGCAGCTTGCACATTAGAATCGGCGCCATCTATTCTGAAGGATATGTACCGGATTTAGAGAAACATATGCTTTCATCAAGACAATGTCCTTTTCAGGGAAGGCCTTGCATTTCAGCAAGTCATTGATAAACTGCATACTGCATCTTTCAGTCTAGACCTTTCACCAACTGGACATATACAGACTGTTACTAAAATATGTTGTACTCATCATTTTTATCAAATCAAAATCACCATTTTCTTTCCTTAAAACGGTACATTTCCTCAGTTTCAACATTTTATGTTTTCTTTGTTCTATTGTGAATAAAATATGGGGTTATGAGATGTTTTTCAGTTACATTTTATACAGCATCACTTTTTATTTGGAAATAGGATTGTATATAATATAATAACATGAAGAATTAGAGAAAGAAGAAAATGAAGTTGAAAAGAAAACATTATTAATATACATTTGATTTATTTTCTGGAGCTGGTAATAATTCTGGCCAATAGTAAACCTTTTTTAATGCAGTTTTCTTTTATATAAAAGAGTAAAATCTATAACTGGTGACTTGGTTAAGGTTTCTGGTAGAAGATGCTTATGTAACATTTATAGAAGGTGTCTCCAGGGCAGTGTTTTTTTCTACTCTATTTTCTGTCTCAAAAACCTTTTAAAGATGTTAAATTTAACTATAGTATTGTTTAAAAAGGGACCGGTATTAATTTTTTTTTTAAGATTTCTATTTTTTGTTCATTATTTATTTATATTTTAGAAAAGAAATGTTTGTTTAATAGCACTATTAGATATCAGATTGAAATATATTGTGGGAAAAAAGCTGAGTATTTGCAGTGAAGCCTTTTAAGGGCTGCAGAGTGAGGCATGTAGTTTCACTTTCTTTAATTAATTTGGCCTGCTGCCATGACAGCTGCAGCAGCTGTATGTAATATAGGTCTGGTTATCGTTGTTGCTTATTTAGCTGGAATCACAGCCAATGAAGTTTCATTAAATCACACACTAAACTTGTATCTGCTCTTAACACTTACCTGAAGATGTCATGAGGAGCTTTTGGATAGACTAACGAAGAAATCAACAGTGATGGACACAGAGGTGAGTGGCTCCTTCCTGTCCTCCCCAGTACTTGTGCTACAAGATGCATGGAATTTGTAAATCTTTTGTATTAATATTGTATGTTTTCCTTTTTTTATTACTAATTCACAGATTTGCTCCAGCATCAAACAAGTGTTGGAGGGAATTAACTATCTTCATCAAAATAATATTCTGCATTTGGACATTAAGGTGAGTCTGTTATTGTATCTACTATTTAGCAGTTCTTCACACAATTGCTCATGCCGCTACACATTTGTTTGCTTCTAGACTTGCTTTAGAAATTGCGATAGATGGGTGGGTGGGTGGGTGGGTAATTAGGTAGGGAGGTAGGATGATGGATGGATGGATGGATGGATGGATGGATGGATGGATGGATGGATGGATGGATGGATGGAATCGGGTAGGCGAGTAGGTAGGTAGGTAGGTAGGTAGGTAGGTAGGTAGATAGATAGATGGATGGATGGATGGATGGATGGATGGATGGATGGATGGATGGATGGATGGATGGATGGATAGATAGATAGATAGATAGATAGATAGATAGATAGATAGATAGATAGATAGATAGATAGATAGATAGATAGATAGATAGATAGATAGATAGATAGATTGATTCTTTTTAAACATAATTTTATTTAAGTCGGTATATAAATTCCTTTCCACCACATTACCACAGGGATCTGTTTAAGTCCCCTATTTTATCTGCAACTCCCTATCAAAGTAATTTTTTTATTATATTTTATTTTAATGCTGATTGATACTTTTAGAATATATTAGTAGTAGATCATACACAAATAATTTCTTGTTAATTCCTTCTTTTTTCTTAATCCTGACCACTTGTATTTTGACTCAAAGCCTGACAACATCTTAATGGCGGACCATTCCAGCGATCAGATCCGGATTTGTGATTTTGGAAACGCAGTGATGTTTACACCTGGCGAAGCACAGTATTGCAAATATGGTACTCCAGAATTCATTGCCCCAGAGATTGTTAACCAGACACCAGTCTCCAAGGCAACTGACATCTGGTAAAACATCTACATCTGCCTAAATCTCAAAATATTAAATATTATATGCAAATAAGAATGTCTTTAATATGCTAATTCCATCGTTTCTTTCTTCAGGTCGGTTGGTGTCGTGACCTATCTGTGGTAGGTTGACTTATTGTGAGCCATATCTAATTTTTTTTAAATATATTTTTAAGAATAAACTTGTTGATCTTATATTTTACATCCACTGAGTTTACTGTATGTTTTTTACTTCAAAATAAAATCAATATTAAGCAAAGTTCTCCCTTTATTTAGCCTAACTGGCGTGTCTCCATTTGCGGGAGAAAATGACCGCACCTCAGTCCTCAACATCAGGAATTACAATGTGGCTTTCGAGGAGAGCATGTTTGCTGATCTCTGCCATGAAGCAAAAGGATTTGTCATCAAATTACTTGTGGCTGACAGGCTGTAAGTGCAAAGTGCTGTTAAATCAATCTGTACAAGTCATTCGTGAATTTTATCTAAAGTACCCACTGAACATTTAGCATTTTAATGTCATCATGCGGCTTTTCTTTCTTCTCCACAGGAGGCCTGATGCCTCTGAGTGTCTTCGTCATCCATGGTTCAAGGTAGAAAGGGGATGACATTAACAACAATAAAAAACTATTAACAGAGAGAAGAATGAAAAAGTGACCATTGCCAGAATAACCTATAATCTGCATTTTTTTGCATTTTAATTTTTACTGAAAATATGTACTGTTTTGTTTATTAGAATTAATCTTTTACATGAAAAAAGAAACTTGCATTACCAATAAAAGCACAAAAACACAGAGGAGAAAATGTATATTTAAATGGAAATATAGATAATTTGTTTTAGTTATTATCATTTAATAACCCTTTATTATTACAATTAAAAAAATTTACGCTAGCAAGCAGGTCAATTGAAGTAATTATTATTGTGTCATAATAAATATTAATAGATCCTATGCATTTTTCTAATAATTCACTATTTATGAGCCCAACATACACCACAATGCCTCATACTGATATACTAATAGCAGTTATTGTCATTTCTTTCCTATATGAAGAATCATTCTATGCAATTTCTTTTTCTGACAGCCCTTTATCTTTTTCAGGTACAAAATAAGGGAAAGAACATCAGCACAGAGTCCCTAAAAAAATTCTTGTTAAGAAGAAAATGGCAGGTCAGGAAAAAAAGAACATAGAAGTTTTATTTTCATGCTATATTTCTTTTTAATGTTATACTAACAATCATAAACTATTTACAGAGGTCTCTTATTAGCTACAAGTCCAAAATGGTCATGAGGTCAATCCCTGCATTGATGGATGACTCTTCAAGCCATATTTCCATAGCTGTTCCACGACATTTAAAAGAAGGCTCACCACCACCATCTTCTTCGTCGGACTCTGATGAAGATATTGATGAACTGCCATTTATTCCAATGCCAATGAATATGGAGTTCTCAGGCTCAAGAATGTCACTGAATGAGATTATTGGGGATGATGAAATAGTCAAGACGAATAGCAAACTTCAAATTTCAGGACCAACTGCTGAAAAGCCAGAGCCCATGGAGTGTGAGCAATTAGATGTAGCTGGTGATGCTGATGTGCGAGGCCGACCAAGAAAAAGGACAACACTTGAAGATGAAAATGGGTCCTCTAATGAAGAATCAGGTGGGGTGTCAAAGAGGTCAGAGCAGGCAAAAATACCCCTTAAAAGAGGTTCAAGTATGGAGTCTGACATACCTGAAGGATCTCACCGTAGGGGTGAACTGCGTAGAGGGAGCTCAGCAGATAGTGCTCTACAACTTCATATCAAGCCAGAAGAGGGTGCTGCGGAGAGTCCTATAGAAGGTAGAAGAATCCTTAAAAAGTCTGTGTCTATGGAATTGCCAAGAAGGAGCCCAAGCCCAGGAGCAGCCCAGATGAGCCAGGAGGATTATGCCTTGAAACTGGAGCTGATGAGACAAAGGCTTCTTAGAGGAGGCTCTGTGGACAACAAAATGAGTGGCCTTCGCGGCCCACTGCTGGAGACCTTGGGCATGGGCGATGAAAAGTGTTTTATAAGAGGACCTCGTCTAGGTAACCCTCCATTAGTTCGGGCAGCGTCCAGTGACTCTCCTCGAGATGACATTCCAAAGACCAAAGTGTTCCGCAAAAGTGCTTCCTTCAGCCAGGGTGATGCTGAGCCTATGCCCCTACACCGAAGAATTGGGGCACCTTTAGAGATTCCTGTAGCCCAGGTTGAAGAACGTCGCCTGCAGGAAGCTGTGTCTATGTCTGTTCTTGCTGAGCCAGTCAAGCCAGATTCAAGCCCCATTACCCCAAAATCACTTACTCCTGAACCAAAGAAACATGAGACAAATATAAAGGTAGAAGACAAAGAACCATCACCTGTCAAGGAGCTTAAGCATGAGGAAATTTCTATTGAGCAAACAGACATTGCTTCTAAAGTGAGAGGTAATGATAAAAAGTCCAGTGATGATATAGTCCAAAAGAAAGATTTGAGCATGTTACAGGAAACTGTCCAAGAACCGAAGAAAGTCCCGCAAAGTAGGTCAACACCTGTTATGGTGCCAAGAGTAATAGTAGAAAAAATTGAGGAAGAGGAGGAAGGAGAGGAGAATGAACTAACAGAATCTGTAATAGAACAGGAGCTTTCTGTTGATAAGATGGAGGATGAAGAAATTGAAGAAGTAGTATCACTGGTTAAAACCTCTGAGATAATTACACCCACTAGTACCACTGAGGTTGCTTCAGTTGGGGCCCCTCAGAGTGCTGTCTCAACATATATGACCCCCAGTCCCCCTGTCCTAACTGTACTGCCAGATGGCAGGACATCTGCATATGCAAGTATCATGCAGGCCATCATAGTTCCATCACTGCAACCAAACCAAACCACAACTATCCCTGCATCTACAAATATATCTACAACACTAACTTCCTCAACTGGACCTGGTGCTACAACCATGGTCAGACATATTTCAGAGCCAACTCTTTTGCCAGCAATATCATCATCCAAGTCAGATACTCAGCAAACCACTGAACATCCCGCAGTTTTCTCTCAAGTTGCTTCAGTAGAACAATCAGCAAAGGAACTAAGTCCACCCAAGACTCCCACACAAGTTACCCCAATCACAGAGTCCTCTTCCAGAGGTCAATTCAAAGATCTTGCCTCTGAAGAGGTCTTTGAGGCTCGGTTTAAAAAACGTGAGTCATCTCTAACTCGTGGGCTGAAACTACTTTCAAGGCAAAAGAACGAAGAAAAATCCCCAGTTGCTCCTGAGGTTACAGAAGAGATGTATCGTCCAGGTCCAGTTGGTGCTCCTTTAGAGTTTGTACACAGAAACCTGGAGAAATCCAAATCTGTTCAAGACCTCCGTGAAGCACAAAAAGATCCAGGTTTCATGAGAAGACTGTCCATGCGTCTGAAGAGGTCCCCTTCAATTGAGCGGAATGACGAAAAGCCCAAAGAAGAAGATATCAGTGTCCCTAGGCGTCGTTTATCTTGGGCATTGGGTAGGAGAGGGTCACAGGACAAAAAAGAAGTGGAGATGATGAGACTGGATGGAGGACCAGAAGCACCTCCAGAGCCAGAGACCAAAAAGCCAAATGAGTCTCCTGTGCTAGCCATGCGCAGAAAGATCAGCAACACAGTGGCTGGCATCTCGATGAAGATCAGGAGCCATTCTGAGGAAAGGAAAGATGAAAAAGAGGAGAAGACAGAAACAAAGAAGACTCCTTTGCTGTCTATACTGCGCCGTTCTACCTCAGAAGGAGCCAGTCTGAAGAGGATGGGTATCCCACAGAATCAGTTAGCTTCCCAGGCTGGCAACGGGGCTTCCTCTGAGTCTTTGGATTCCATGTCCAGCATTCAGTCAGAGTCAGCTGTCAAAAGTATGTTAAATAACAATTCATACTGTAAGGTTTATTGTGAAGTTGATTGTGAATTATTGGAGAATTGAGTCTGAGAGTTAAGATCATTTCCTTCAAGGTGTAGAGACTGAGCGGAGGTCACGGTGGGATAGATGGGGCCTAACCAGAGGGAGAAAAGATAAGACCATATCCCAGCCTGACATACCCACTGCTTTAGCCAGAGAGAACGGCTCACTCCGCTCTCGTCAGTACGCCCGGACAGCCTCAGGTAGGCCTTATGACAATATAATAGTTACTAAATTGTTGTACAAAATACACATTTATCTCAAACAGTGTATAGGAACCAGGATCTTTTTGTCTTATATGTCTCATCCAGATTTGTTCTGAAAAAATGTTTTGTACTTTTTTCTAATTGGGTAGGCTTTTCTCATAACTCATACTTATCACTATGAATTATGTATGCAGAAATTGCTGCGAATCTATCGAAGGAATAACGATTGTTTGATTTACATAGACTTCCCTCCAGTATTCCATATCAAACTGAGGGACCATGTTCTGCTTGAGGGAGATCCAGTCACTCTCAGCTGCTTGCCTGCTGGCAGTCCTCATCCACGCATCACATGGATGAAAGGTATGGAACCAAATAAATGATGTCAGTTAACATTGGATGATTAATTGGCTCATTTTAAAATGCAGCCCGACTAAATTGCTATATGAATAATAGAATGCTATTAAAAACAGTTTATTTGGATAATTGAAGCTCTTTTTGAGCTTCAGAAAATAGTTATTCATCATTATTTTGAATAATTGATTTACATGTATTAAAGCTTTAATTGATTTATTTCTATAAAAGAAGCAATTTCATTGAGTTCATGCATGTTGTTATATGATTTTTTTTTTATGCGTTCTGTTTAAAGGAATGTAATCTTTTTTCTTATAGTTTTTAGCTAGTTTTTTTCATGCATTAAAATTAAACAGCAATAATTTGTTCAGCTAAAACTTTACCAGCCAAAATTTTAATAATGAATCAGCTGAAACCAGCTCAGTAACATGACTTGTTGCATTCCTAAACTGAATCATTGACCCTATAATTAGATTGTGGGATGAGACTGTCATGAGCACAGGAGATATTTTAAGAACACTGTCGAACACGCAAAATATCAGTGCAAAGTCGTACTTTACTACATTATCCAAAATGATTTATAGAAAGTATCAATTGGGGGGCATTTTAAGATAATTTAAGTTAACACGATTTTGTTGTCAATTAAAAAATAATAATATGGCTTGAATGGGTTTGTGGATTCGTTTGTGTCTCTTCAGATAAAAAGATACTGGAAATTGACCCAAGAATGAATGTCATCTCTTGCCCTGATGGGAGACAGCTGCTGATGATTATGAAGACCACCAAGAAAGATGCAGGCCTTTATGAATGTGTGGCCACAAATGCATTAGCATCTGTCAGCAGCTCCTGTAAACTATCTTTAGCCCGTGAGTACATGAAAATATAAGCATATGTACATACAGTATGTTCATGGCAGGATAATCAGGAAATCCGTCAGAGGCTCAGCCTGGATGGAGGCTCAAGAGACTTGATTATTTCATTGTGAGCTTATGTATCATTTGCAACAAATCAGAAAGGTGAATATTTTCAGAATTATATTGCAGGTCAGATACAAAACAGTAAAAGAGGAAGACATGTTAACTCAGTTTACTGTATAGTAAAGTTCTGGGAGCAATATGTAATATTCTATTATTAAATATACATTCATTTGTTGGAATAGGGCTTCGTACAGTAATTTTACTAATTCCCACAAATGCTGTCTTACTCTTTGATTGAATCAAAAGGCTACTCTGGTTCTTATCAATATGCAAAGCAAATTTGTTCACAGAACAACAGGCCACAGCTTTTCTATTTTAAGCCTGAATTAAAACTGATGAACTGAGCAACGATATTAGTAGGACCAAGAGTTGTAACAGTCACATTAAATAAGTTTGGGAATATTTGCATTTCTATGCTGAAATTTCACACTTTGTTGCACCAGACTGCCAATGACATTTTACATGAATCTGTTTTGTAATGCAATTAAACCAGAATTTTTTCAGGAATTTCTCAAGTGATATTTCTTCGGAAATTCTAAGTCTGTAGGATGTTTAATAAAAACTGACACTTTAGGCTTAATTTCAATGACTTACTGTAGCATTAGATGCCTGTAAGTATTTGAGAATCTGTTTAAAATAATGTTTACTCCTACATTAAACATCAGTCTATTTCCTGGAAGTCACATTCAATATGAATTAAACTTTTAATGTTTAGGTCTGCCAAACCAGCCTGGTACGCCAGAGGTTCCTCAAAAGTATCAAAACACAGCATTGGTGGTGTGGCGTCCATCAGACACCGTGGCCCCTTGTACTTATTGTCTGGAACGGAAGACAGAAGGTGAGCATCCTTTAAACATTCAGTTGTGAGGAATGCTTACATGGTAACAGTACAGTGTGGAGGAGACAATGAAAGTTTGTGCTAATTTATAAACCGGTGTAATATTATCAGCCAGTAATCATTGTATATCTTAATGTGTGTCAAAATATTCTAAAAATGTATTATACATTAGAATAAATTCAGAATGTATATAGTTTCTGTTATGTATAATACTTTTGAGATCGATTTCTCAGAGGCTAGAACAGCAGTTGAGATGCTGAGGTCTTCTGGGCAAGTAGATCTTTACCGCCACCATTAGTACAAACTGTGTATTGCATTGGATTCCTTTCTTATGCTTCAGGTTTAGGGATCGTCTCTATAAACTGAACTTTTTCAAAAGAGTAAAAACTAGTTTAAACTTTTCCAAGACGGTTAAATACATTATGTTGTCTAATATTACTGTAGGTCATAATTTTTATAAGCACATTTTATATCACCTTATCGTTTTACCTAGGTGAAAGTAACTGGCTGATTGTAGCCACTGGAGTGGCCGACTGTTACTACAATGTCAAAGACCTTCCGTCTGGCGCCACCTACAGGTTCAGAGTGGCTTGTGTGAATAAAGCTGGCCAGGGACCATACAGTAATCTGTCTGAGAAAGTCACTCTAGATGCTGCAGGTAAATGTAACTTTATTCCACATGTTGCAAATGTTGTGTCCATATATTTAGTTAAAACTATAAGGGTTACAAATGATTATTTAAAAATAAATAATTAGGATTGCATATAACCCAGCCATTAGGGTTTTACAAGTCACTGCATTCTTAGTGCCGGTCCTTAGTGCCGGAAGTTGTGTGTTTAGGAGACCAAGTGGAAAGGGAGAAATGACCAGAAACATTGGAGGTGGGTTTAAACTGTTCTATCATAGTGTGGATGGAAATGATGTAGGGGTGAAAGTGTAGTAAAAGTGTAGTGTAGGTGAAGAGAGTTTCTGATAGGGTTATGAACATGAAGCTGGAAGTTGAAGGGGTGATGATAAATGTCATCACTGCTTATGCTATGCAAGTGGGTTGTGAGATGGAGGAGAAAGAAAGATTCTGGAGTTAGATGAAGTGGAAGAAGATGTACCTAGGAAAGAAAGAAGAGTGATTGGGTGGGCAGGTACTTGGTGTGACATCTGGAAATAAAATGGAAGACAAAGAGACTTGGTGGTGGAATTAGGAAGTGCAGGAAAGCATAAGGAGAAAGAGTTTGGTGAAACAGGATTGGGATCAACAGAGAGATGAGAAAAGTAGGCAGGAGTACAAGGAGATGCGGCAGCAGGTGAAGAAGGATGTGGATAAAGCAAAGGAAAAGGCATATGAGAAGCTGTATTAGAATTTGGACACTAAGGAAGGAGAAAAGGATTTATACCGATTGACCAGGCAGAGGGACCGAGCTGGGAAGGATGTGCTGCAAGTTATAGAAAATAAAGGATGTAGATGGAAATGTGTTGACTAGTGAGGAGAGTGTGTTGAGAAGATGGAGGGAGTATTTTGAAAAGCTGATAAACGAGGAAAATGAGAGAAAGAGGGGAAGTGAGAGCAGAGATTAAAAGGATGAAGAGTGGAAGGTCGGTTAGACCAAATGACATACCAGTAGAAAGCGTGGAGAAGTTTAGAAGAGATGGCAGTGTAGTTTTTAACCAGATAGCTTAACAAAACTCTGGAAGTGAGAGGATGTCTGAGGAATGGAGAAGGAGTGTGCTGGTACTGATCTTTAAGAATAAGGAAGATGTGCAGACCTGCAGTAACTACAGGGGAATAAAGTTGATCAGTCACACCATGAAGTTATGGGAAAGAGTAGTGGAAGCCAGGCTGAGAGAAGAGGTGACCATCTGTGAGCAACATTATGGTTTTATGCCTAGGAAAAAACACTACAGACGCATTATTTGCACTGAGGATGTTAATGCAGAAGTATGGAGAAGGTCAGAAGGAGTTGCACTGTGTGTTTGTGGACTTAGAGAAAGCATAGGACAGGGTGCCGAGAGAGGAGTTGTGGTATTGTATGAGTAAGTCAGATGTAGCAAAAAAGTATGTGAGGATGGTGCAGGACATGTATAAGGACAGTGTGACAGCAGTGAAGTCTGCAGTAGGAACGACAGACTGGTTCAAGGTGGAGATGGAACTGGATCAAGGATCAGCTCTGAGCCCTTTCCTGTTTGCAGTGTTGATGGACAGGTTGACGAACGAGGTCAGACAGGAGTATCCATGGACTATGATGTTTGCAGATTATATTGTGATTTGTGGTGAGAGTAGGGAGCAGGTGGAGAAGAGCCTGGAGAGGTGGAGGTATGTGCTGGAGAGAAGAGGAATGAAAGTTAGTAGGAGTAAAACAGAATGTGAATGAGAGGGAGAGTAGTGGAGTGGTGCGGTTGCAGGGAGAAGAGGTGGAGAAGGTGGAGGAGTTCAGGTACCTGGGGTCAACAGTGCAAAGAAATGGTGAGTGTGTTAGAGAAGTAAAGAAAAGAGTACAGACAGGGTGGAGTGGGTGGAGAACAGTGGCAGGAGTGATTTGTGATAGAAGAGTATCTGCAATAGTGAAAGGGAAAGTTTATAGGACTGTGGTGAGACCTGCGATGTTGTATGGTGGCATTGAGTAAAAGACAGGAGGTGGAACTGGAGGTAGAAGACCTAAAGATGCTGAGATTTTTCATTGGGAGTGGACAGGATTAGAAACAAGTTTATTAGAGGGACAGCGCATGTAGGACGTTTTGAAGACAAGGTAAGGGCAGCCTGATTAAGATGGTTCGCACATGTGCAGAGGAGGTACATGGGGGAAAACAGGTAGAAGAATGCTAAGGATGGAGCCAGCAAGAAGGAGGAAAAAAGTAAGGCCAAGGAGGCGGTTTATGGATGTGGTAAGGAAAGACATGCAGGTAGTTGGGTTGAAAGAGGCAGATGTAGAAGACAGGGGGGGTATAAAGACGGATGATCCACTGTGGCGACCCCTAATGGGAGAAGCCGGAAGAAGAAGAAGATATATGTCGTTGTCAAAGTTTTTGTAGTTATAAAAAATAAGTATTTCTATATTTCAATTTCAAAGTACTTGATTGACATGATTATTCATATGCAATATTTACAACATCAGTGTAAAAGAATGATGACAAAAGTATACTAATAATGCAAATACAATTTAATAATGTAAATAAATCAATTTAATTAATAACAGTGAAAAATAATAAAATATGAAAGATTCTGTTGCAGATCAATAGTGGGGTTACAGCAATTATGTACAAAATAAAATGAAAAGTTGAAGATTATATATTTAAACACATAGTTAAGTTAAAGTTAAGTTAAATTAGAAATTTAGTGAATCATATGTATGATGACAATGTAATGGTCCAGTGAGATGTGTTTAGCGCAGTAGTTGTTGTAGTAGTTTCGATTCATGTGCAGCTCAGAAATAAATTTTGCTGCAGCATGAGTCTGATTGCTTTCCCCCAGTAACACCTGCTTCTGTTCTGCTTATGATTAGCTGCTAAAGTGTGAGAGAAGCTTAGAAAAATGTTCTAAATATTTTTTTTTTGAAATAATGACAACATCTCATGAAAATGCTCATAATTGGAAAGTTTGGGAATATTCATTTAGCTAGAATATTATTGTTTAAATAATGAGTATTTTATTGGGATATTTTGGATTATGTAGATAAAAATAGACTGTATAGATATTATTTATGGATATTTATGGCTGCCAATAGTTTGAGAATCCCTACTAACCCAATTCCTCTATTCAATGTCGTAAATATTTTTTAAATATTTTTTTATGTTTTTCTTCTACAGCACTTCCAAAATCCACAGGAACAGTCATCGTCAAAACACTTCCATCATCAGCAGGTCCTGCCGTGGTGACCTCTACTATGACTGTACCTCCTATAAAGCGTGCTGGGAGTAAACCTGTCCCCACTTCTTCTACAACTCCAGTACAGTCTTCTGCTGCACAACCTGCCAAACCTGCTGCACAACCTGCCAAACCTGCTGCACCTTCTGCCAAACCTGCTGCACCTTCTGCCAAACCTGCTGCACCTTCTGAGAAACCTGCTACACGTTCTGACAAATCTGCTGCACCTTCTGAGAAACCTGCTACACGTTCTGAGAAATCTGCTGCACCTTCTGCCAAACCACCCCCAACAACTCTATCTCCTGCTAAAACACCCATGTCAGCCTCCACAAATCATAATGTACCCAAGGTTCCTCAGCCTTCTAGCCCTAGTACATCTGCTTCCAGCACACCTGCCCCCAGCATGCCCACCCTGACCAAAGCCAAAACTACCCTTAATATCACAGTGTCCAAACCTGCAACTACTCCATCTACATCCAAACTTTCTCCTCCTGTTGTTCTCCCTAAACCCCAGACTCCTATCAATGTGGTTTCACCTATGGCAATAACCCCTCCAGTGTCCCCACCCCCATTAGTTTCTCCTCCATCCAACCTTGGTAAACCCATTTCCTCAGTACCCATGTATGTCCCTGCAAGTACAACAGCACCTGTGACTTTAGTCACCCCTAAAACTCCCTCTCCCGCCCTGCCTCCACCTGTGGTGCTGGTTACGAGTCTCACCCCTGTTGGAGAAGGCAGTGCTACTCCAAGCAGGGTGACCCCTAGTGGGAGGGTCACTCCATCAGGACGTGTTACTCCGACAGGGCGGAGAACTCCATTGGGCAAGACAGGAGAGTCTGCCTTACGTCAGGGTGTGCCTCAGAAGCCCTATACCTTTATGGATGAGAAAACCAGGTAATGCACACTATATAAGTACAAATCTATTTGAGTTTATTCATTTTTATATATATCCCTCGTAGCATTTAGAGGGTTTTTGTTTGTTTGGTTTGTTTTTAAGTAGTTAAAGTCTAGTTGTTTATCACTGTTTTATGATTTTTGATCTTTTATTCAGAGGCCGTTTTGGCGTCATCCGAGAGTGCAGAGAAAACGCTACAGGAAACCTCTTTATGGCTAAAATTGTTCCATATGAGCCTGAGAGCAAGCAGAGTGTTCTGCAGGAGTATGAAATCCTCAAGGCCTTGCATCATGACAAGATTATGACTCTCCACGAGGCCTATGTCACACCACGCTACCTCGTGCTCATCTCCGAGTGCTGCACTGGCAAAGAGCTTCTCCACAGCCTGATTGATAGGTCAGAAGCCATCTGGCTCCCAGATTTTCACTGATTGGGAGACAAATAACCTTGGCATTGGTTTAGTTCAGAAAATTTGCTTACTTCCTCTTGCTATTAGCTCTTGGAGAATTCCAACATCTTGCAATTCCAGATGTATTTCAGTTTACAGCTACTATTTCGAAACAAATATGCAGCTTAAATTGTAGTAATAACCTATAATAAAGCTTTAATTCCAGTTCACTTCTTATGTAATCAAAAATCATTCTTTCTAGAGCAGAGAAAGTAGATACACATGTGTACTCAAGGCCCCATTGTTTGGTAAAAATGTTCACTCCTTTTCAGGTTCCGTTATTCTGAAGACGACGTGGTGTCCTATATTGTGCAAATCCTGCAGGGTCTGGACTACCTGCACAGCAGACGAATCCTGCACCTAGACATAAAGCCTGAAAACATTATAGCCACCTACATGAACACGATCAAGATCATTGACTTCGGCAGTGCTCAGACTTTCAACCCACTCTTTCTGAAGCAGTTCAGTCCCCCTGTAGGAACGCTGGAGTATATGTGTAAGTAAAGAGTTCTGTGGTCACAAAGAGAAATTCAACTTCAATCCATTTAAAAACCTACTTTTTTTTAGGAAGCACATTGGTCATGTTGCACAAAAGTAATTACTCAGAGTAATTTTACACATATGAATCTTCACATCATATGCAATCTAGGCTTGCCTTCTTTCTATTTATGCCTTGTCAGGAGATCATACTAACCTTGTAACCTTTACCATTTGAGCATGTGTTTCTTTTGCTCTTTTTATGGAAGTAATTGAGCACATCTTTGTGCTCTGTAATTTGCGTTTTTTTTTTTTATCCCTGCTGGTTTCTAAAAGCTCCCGAGATGATTAAAGGAGACATTGTGGGTCCTCCAGCTGACATCTGGAGTGTTGGTGTGCTGACATATATCATGTGAGTGATGATCGCTGCTCTGCAGCACCAATTATTTTGCTTATGAAAGTTAAAAACTTTACATTTCTATATCATTTGAGATGTCAATATATCAAAGTGCATTGCATTATGTATCTTGAATATGATTTGGACAAGTGTCACATTATGGACTGAATTGAATTTGAAGTTTTATTATTACAGTTTATGAAATATCATAAAGTTCTTGTTGCTGTTGTGGATAATGTTTAGGCTCAGTGGACGGTTACCATTCACGGAGAGTACTCCAACAGAGACAGAGGCCAGAATCCAGGCAGCCAAGTTTGACCTCAGCAAGCTGTACCAAAACGTATCCCAAAGTGCCTCTCTGTTCCTTAAGAAGATCCTGTGCAGCTACCCTTGGTGTGTAAAGTGTACTTTATCTTTATCTATAACTATAACTTTATCTATATAGTGTACAGTGTATCTCTATCTCCAAACATTATCTATCTGTCTTTCGATTGAGGAATTCCCCTTAGGCATTGTCAGAGTAGTGACTGATTTGCATGCATCTGTGTGTACGTGTGTGGTGTTATATTCCAGGGCACGTCCCTCCATCAAAGACTGCTTCAACAACTCGTGGTTGCAGGACGCCTATCTGATGCGGCTGCGACGGCAGACACTCACCTTCACCACCACGCGTCTCAAAGAGTTTGTGAACCAGCAGCAGCAGATCAGGGCTCATGTGGCTACCAAGCACAAAGTGCTGCTGCGCTCCTACTCTGCCCAAACCCCCACCACACCAACCACACCTACCACACCCACCACTATATTCTCCACACCCTCCACTCCCTCCATTTCCTCCACTCCTGTCACTCAATGAGCTTGGCTTGTTTTTGATGGAACAATGTTACCCAAGGGAAGGGGCTCTCAGAACAAGAGGACGGAGAGGCATGGCCCGGTGATGGACTATGACCATGCTGAGACCTGGCTGGCTGGATCACAAGAGTGTGTGAACACATCAGGCCCAGCCTCAGTAACACTATTCAGAAACAGGATCGAACACCACCACTATATGATCTGAGATAAGTAACTCAAGCACATCCAGTACAGACTAATACTAGCACACACCGTAGATTCAAACACAGTAAGCTCTATCAGCTATGGCCAGCATGCTAAGTGCTGTTGTGTTCATTGTCCTGCACCTAGCCCTGCCCACAAACAAGCATCCCACACCTACATGTTACCTTGCTTTTTCTGACTAAGAAAACATGAACATATACCACATCCTTTGATAAACCAGTTGTAAATGTGGACTTTTGTGGTGTTTCAATATAATAATTCGGGGGCCTTGACATTCGTGGAGAAAATAATAATAATAAAAAAATGTATATCAAAATTCTGTGCTAGTTTTTATGAGATTGATAATTTTCTTACAGGTAGTTGTTATATTGTATTCACCACGATATATGTAAAATAGACTTAAAAGACAATTCCAATGTCTTTCATAAAAAAGATTTTAAAAAGAAAGAAAAGACTGAAAGACTGAAAACATGTCTGTATATTTTATAGTGTTTTAAAACAATCTGGTTGTTTCTAAGTGTGATACAAGTTGTGGCACAAAAAATATAATGAAAAGAAATATCCCTGCCATAGGCTTTCACAATGTATAAAATGAACCCAGTAACAATTAAAAAATTTTTGCACAATTCATTTGAAAGCTAGTATAGTGGCTGTATCTGCTTCAGTTATCTAAGACATGATTACTTCAGTAACAATAGCAATTACCATAATACCGAAATCAATTTCTTATTTAATAAAGAATGGCACATTCTGTTCATGTATAATCACATTTCAGATTGTGGAATATCTGCAAAACCAGCCTCACCATTTTCATTCACTCTGTTGAAATGAATAATGTGATAATAAGGATATAAGGAAATGTTACCAAGTGTAAAATCGTGACATCTCGCCATTACAAATACTGATACTGGAGACTCATTCCAAAACATCACCTACTTCATTTTCAACTCGGTTTATATATAGCATTTCTCAGACAAGTCCATGAGTATGTTGTTACTGCAAAAATGCCACTTTTCTGGCAAAACCTTTCTTAAAGAAAATATTCTTATAGAAAATGAATCAACACTACCACCTGACCAATCAGATTTAAGCATTTAACAATGTTGTGGTGTGAGATTACATATAGACATTTTGTCCTTGCATTAGCTGTATATTGATGTTTTTCCGCTTTCATTTTAGACCTTGTGGAAATCTATAAGCGTGTCCTAAATTATTTTGAATCGGAGTAGTGCGTGTGTGTGTGTGTGTGTGTGTGTGTGTGTGTGTGTGTGTGTGTGTGTGTGTGTGTGTGTGTGTGTGTGTTTTTTTCTTTTCTTTTTTTTTGAAAAACATTGGAATTTTCTTTGTCCGCAGTCCTCAGTTTTCAGTCAGTAATTTACTGTAGTGCCACTTGATGTTCTACAACAAATACAGGCTTTTCTCTTCTTGATTTGGGTCTTGAGCAGACTGTGACGTCAAATAATTATTATTATTTTTTTAAGGAAAAAATAATGTTAGAACTGTTTGCAAAAAAATAATAAAAAAATCCCAGGATTTGAAAGTCATCTATTTATTTATTTATTTATTTATTTTTAATGTATTGGAAGATGCCTTTGCAGTTGAAGTCTAGAACGTAAAACACATCACAGACATTTTTGTGTATTGGCCATTGTTTTGTTTTTTTTTGTAACGCATTTTTTTCCGATCTGTACAATGGTGGAGTGCAAGCATGTGATCAATTGAAATATTTATTTCATAGTATAATTATAATAAAAATTCACTACCTGTGGCAGCAATAAGAGGTATTGTGGCATTATTCTTCAAAAATGTTTCCTTTATGTGATTTGAGGTTCATTTAATAAATATATATTTTTTTTTTTTTTTTTTATCAAGAATGAAGCTGCTATATAATTCATGGATAAACATTAAATAAGCCAAACAAACCAAGTCATTTAACCAAACAAAGTATCACAGAATAGGACATTGGAAGTGTAAAATCTATAACTTTTGAATATCTTTAGCAGGCTGTCCATTCATATTGTTGGAAAATGGTCGCATTTTTCTAGTCATAACATAAAAGATTTTATTGAGAAAAAATATATAGAAATATAGAATTTTGTTCAGGTAAAACAGTGGCTGTTACACTAAATGATAAATTCGGAAAATTTCCTAATGTAAAAAAGGGATTATTTCTCAAGACATTATGTTGTGAAATGTTTGTGAAATGCTTCTCTTCAACATTTGTCAGATCAGATTTCTGAATATACATTTCATTTATTTTGCACATTAATATTAGGCTTTAATTATGTTTTGTATAAGGTATTGTGTTTTTAATCTACCTAAATGAGGCAGCTTACAAAAAGCAGCAAAATGTTAAGAATATATTAGATTCTGGATTATTAGGATTTTTCAATCTTAAACATGGATTTACAGATTTTTATAGAACTAAAGGGTACGCCATCTTACAATGGCACCAACATGGCTAATTTGAGTAGTTATTTTATTAATGCTTATTTTATTAATGCAGATTTGACCTGAATATGTATGATTGTGTGTGATATCAAAATTAATCATTAACATAATCAAAAACACGCTGATGTGTAATTTAGAAACTCGAAAGCTGAATATATATATATATATATATATAAAAAAAAGAATGTTTCATGTGAGTGTATCTATTAAACATCCATCTTACAGAAACAATATTTTAAATTAGACACAACCTTTTTTTTCCACCAAATGTTTCCTTGTTATACTAGTGAGTAATGCAAATGTTATTACAGTGCTGTTTTCACAGCAGCACTAATTTTAGACTATTTCACATGATGGAACAAGTACTTGCAAGCTGTGCTGC
Source organism: Silurus aristotelis (assembly GCF_946808225.1). NCBI lineage: Eukaryota > Metazoa > Chordata > Actinopteri > Siluriformes > Siluridae > Silurus > Silurus aristotelis. Next base: position 26,863,397 of record NC_139576.1, on the reverse strand, counting down.
CATCTTTTATATTTTTTGAAGGGAATAAAAGATCTCTGGTTTAGATTGTTTGGGTACAAAAAGTAAATCCTGAATGTTGTTACATGTTGCAGTGAGTTGTTTTGCTGATTTTTGCACTTCAGAACTGTGTTGGCGGATTTTTTGCATTTGCATAAAATACTCAACTTTAATCGCAAAGGCCCTTTTTGTATTTCTGGTCAAATTGTTCATTTTTTTCCTACCTTTTATTTTCATCTTTTGTAGTTGTAATTCTATTAAAAGAATTTTGATTAGAAATCTTCTTCCTGTTCATTAAGTTTTGAATCCAACACACAATGAAGCAAAAATGGCTCTCTGGCTACAAGAAAAAGGCTGTTTGTTTTTATTAGTTGGTGTTTTGAATGTATTTTTTTTTCTTTTTATTACACATAGAAACCCTTTAATGTTAAACTAAACCAGAATTTGGAATGCATTGCACTAAAAACACTGACAAACCTGAACATTGTCTGAATGCTTTACAGGTTGTATCGAGAAAAAAAAAGTGTACATGTGAAAATGCAACATTTGCTGAAATAAAGTCAGAAATAAAGAGTATATCTGTCACTTTTGTCAGCAAAATTAAGCTTCAACTTTCCAAAAGTCCTTTGGTTGAACTCATAATTGTGTCTCAAAGCCACAACTGCTGCTAATAATTTGCATGTTTTGAATATCTATTAATAGAATTAGAGAAGAAAAGAAAACAAATGCATTGTAAAATATGGTCAGTCATAATTATCTGCATCTGTTTTTATTTCTTCATATACATGTTTAATGTTGTGTAATGTCAAGAAAATTTGTTTGTGCAAGTTATCGTTGACGTTATTGCAATTATCTTATAGAGAAACTTCAAGGGCTTCTGATTTTCTAGTGTAGGAAATTTGAAAGGAATCATTTTACCTCTGATGATCTCCATTGTTATATGTTACATAAGAAACAATTATATAATAGTAACTTGATTTGCTTTTAGCACAAATCTCACACATTCTGACCAATCAGAATTCAAGCATACTGTTGACAGTGCTGTGGTATAAACTAGACCATGAGACAGACTTTCCACTCTCCTCAAAGAGGTCCATTATCTAAATGCCTTGATGTAAATGGTCTCAAACCGAGCCTCCTGGTGGCAGCCCACCTGTGTAGAAGCTCTCATCCGGGAGGACTCGTGTTTCACATCTACTACTCATGCATTCTTAGTCACAGCCCACACTGCATTCTGAGTAGTCTCTTGGGTCTTTCAGCCTTTGGTTCACTATACAAGGCCTGGCTGGCTACTCTGGGACACTTGCTGAACATCTTTTATGGACCTCAGCAAGTCTGGGAGTCTCCAGTCAAAGATCTAAAGAAGGAGAAATGCTGGGTGGCATCTGTAGACCGCTTACAATTAAGGCTTCATTCGATCAGACTTGTCCCATTGGAGGTGTGTATATAAAGCCAGGTTGAGGGCTACAGTCTGTGAGTATCGTGACTGAGATATTCAGGAACCTGGGGTAAGTCTTTTTTGTTTGTTTGTTTTATTATCTGGTCATAATTCTTACATTCTTCACATATTATTTGAAATATATTTTTGTTTTAGTAATTATTTTAATCAAACACCTCTGGATGTTGCTGTGAAGATGGGTTCACTTTTGAGTCTGGTTCCTCTCAAGCTTTCTACCTCAGGAACGCTTGCTCATTAGAGATAAACTTATAGGGACAAAACGTTTAGGTGCTAACACATAAATTTAAAATGTATAACCTCATTACCTCTGTAAAGCTGCTTTGGTTAAATGTCCATTGGTAAAAGCACATAAATAAAACTGAATTGAATTGATTAGCTGGTGGTTTATGTTGTATTACATGATAAGTTGAGTGTTTCATGTTACAGTCTGCATTTTACTCATTTTAAACCCTAAACCCATTTCTCAAAGGAAAGCCTTAAAAGACAATTTGTCATTCCACCAATATGAATTTTATTTGTTTTTTTGTCTAAATGGTCAGATGTCCAAATTCAAGGCTGCACCCCCGCCAGGGTGCATAATTAACATCAACGACCCTCAAGTTCAAGAGGCAGCTATACGCATCCAGGCTTCATATCGGGGCCATCGGTAACAAACAACCTAAAATATTGTTAGCACTGATGTTAATTGGACCATTGTGTACAATCATAATTGTTTCTGATGAACATAGTAAATGTTTTTTCTACTTGAATCATTTATAAATACAAGATAATCTCTAAATGTATACAATATAATAAAATTGTACGTTTGGGGCAACTTATATGAATCCAAGAAGTGAAACCAATTTCATAAGGAAATGCCATGTAGAACATTTTAATATCTTTTCCTTTCTAATATATGTTCAAGGTCAAGAAAAGAGCTACGTGAGAAAGGGCCACCAAAATTTCTGCAGGAGCTAAAAGACGTGCTCCTGGTGGAAGGAAGTGCCGCAAAGTTGGAGTGCCGAGTCAGTGCTTTCCCTGACCCCTTCATCGTCTGGTCAAAAGACGGCAAAGAGCTTAAAGATGGACCTAAGTACCGCTACGTGTTTGAGGAAACTGATGTTGTGGCACTAGTGGTGCGTGATGGAGAGTTAGCAGATCTGGGCAGATACACTGTTACCATTAAAAACCCCTTTGGTCAGACATCTGGCTCTGCTTGCATTATAGTGGAGGGTGTGTAGAATTGCAATAGAATGGAAGTCAATACACATCTGTATTGTTTGAAGAATAGTACTAAAAAACTTTTCTACATGCAGTCCCAGCTAAGGTGACCAAGGGACCAGACAGTGTGAAAGGCAGAAGAGGGACCACTGTTGTGCTGAAGGCGGAGATCAGTGGGGAACCACCCCCTGATGTCGGCTGGCTCAAGGATGGAGAAGATATAGAGGAAGATGACAGGTAGTGATGTTTCTTTACTCTTGTAGCTGTATTTTTCAAGTCCATCTATCTAAATAGCTCAGTGTTGTAAACTCAACTGGTGTGCTTATTTCCCTCTAGGGTGTTTTTTGACGTAGGTGACACTGACACCATTCTCACGATCAAAAGTGCACGGGCATCAGATTCAGGAAAGTATGAGGTGTTCGTGGAGAATAACTTGGGAACGGATCAGTCCTTTGCTCGAGTGGACATTATGTGAGGAACTCAAACTGTTACACCAAACTGCAAGGTTCTTTGGTGTGTATTACATCTTGATGTCTCTAGACAACTGTGTTATTAATTCGATTTATACATGTTGAATAATCCATCATTTTATTTTTTTCAAAAATAACCTGAGAGCACTATTTTTTGTTTTATGTTCCAGGTTTTTAGTTAGCAAAATATAAAAAAAAATGACTTCTTACCATTAAAAATATGCAATAATAAATAAAACAGCAGATTTTCATGTATATTTCCTGGGCTTTCTGACCTCCATTTTGTTCAAGCTCTCTCAAAATGAGAGGGTTTTCTAATGTGAAAAATTGGGTTCACCGGTTAAAACAGTGATTTCGCAATAATAAAAAGGGACACTGCAGATTTTTTGGGCTTTCAAACTTTTTACATATTGCTAATAATGCTAAAAAAATTGTTGCTAACATATCTATGTACATGTATTCCCTGTTGACAAAGCTGACTTTTAAATGCTTTATGAAGTTTTACCATCGTTATTTTTAGCATGTTGGAAATGACCACATCACTTCTCAAAGCTCCAGGTTCAGAGTTCAGCTTGGATTACTGCCTTTGTTAAGTTTGCACATGTTCCCTGGCTAGCTGTGTGGGCTTCCTCTGGGTTATCCAGTTTCATCCCAAAAACATGAGCTGGTGAATTAGCTGGTAGGTTTGGTATTCTGTGATGGATGTCGGAGCTTTTGTGGCTCAAATTGTTAAACAACTAACAAATAACTTATTAATAAATAGTAACTAATTCTCCAAGGTATTTCGACTTATAAATTACACTTTAGATTTGTTATATTGCTATAGGTTAGTTAGTTATCATGTAAATACTATTAAATTCCAATGTCAAATCTTAAAGTAGCAGCAAAATATTGAACTTAAACAAATCTGAAATTATCTTTGCTATCGCTTGACATAAAAAATACAAATTTACCAAAATGAAGAAGCTTTCAGTCATTGGTGAGAAAGGAGCAAAACCACTTTATTTTTCTGCATGTCCAACGAGCTCTCGGGAGTCACACCTCAAACAGCGATGGCGTGAGTCAGCTGATGCTAGCGAGTGCAAATTCCAATCTAGAAATTTCACGTTCTACAAAATCTCAAATATGCCTAAGATGATTTTCTCAAAAATATCTCTACATGTACTGGAGGTGTTCCTGCATCAAAGGTTTTATTCCAGGGATACAACTGACAGGTTGTTAATGACTAAATGAATGAATGAATGAATGAATGAATGAATGAATGAATGAATGGATGGATGGATGGATGGATGGATGGATGGAAAGATGGATGAATGGATAGATGGATGGATGGATGGATGGTAGAGTAAATGGATAAATAGGTCAATAGATGAATGGATGGATAGGTAGATAGATGAATGAATAGATGAATGGGTGGAAGAGTGGATGGATAGGCAATGAATAGATGGATGGATGGTAGAGTGAATGGATAAATAGGTCAATAGATGAATGGATGGATGGATAGGTAGATAGATGGATGTATAGATGAATGGGTAAAAGAGTGGATGGATGGGCAATGAATAGAAGGATGGATGGATGGATGGATGGATGGATAGATGAATAAATGGATGGATGGTAAAGTAAATAGACAAATAGGTCGATAGATGAATTGATGGATGGCTGGGTGGATGAATGGATAGGTAGATTGGTGGATGAATAGATGAATGGGTGGAAGAGTGGATGGATGGGCAATGAATAGATGGATGGATGGATGGATGGAAGGATGGACAGGTGTGCTGGTCAACTTTGACTGCACATCTTAGTCTACTAGCAAATATACTATAAATTTAGAAAAATCTTTTACTTAAGCTTGCAGGGACTCCATGAGTTTTTTTTTAACCCTGATAACCTATTTGAGATGTATTCCATCAGCATGTCCTCTAAAGATTTTATTTATTTTTTTGTATTCTATCAGTGTGGGTTTCGATGCGGTCTCATAACCACATACTGTCCAAAAATATGATGAAAACTTATGATGGAAGCAGAAGTGTATGAGGAGTTGGTTTCCCAGCAGGAGGCCCGTGTTTCTCTCTCTCTCTTTTTTATACACACACACACACACACACACACACACACACACACACACACACACACACACACACACACACACACACACACACACACACACACACACACACACACACACACACACACACACACTGCTGTAAACTCGACGAAGCGCTCGGACTTTGCCGACCGTCCCTACTCTTTCATTCTGCGACCGTTTCAAGGCGCCCCAGCTCGCACCAACTCCTGCCAGCGGAAAAGTTCTCAACAAACTTTTCACACGTTAAAAACTCAGAGTTTCCCCCGAATCAACTCACACTGCACCCTCCGGCGAGCACCCGGGACTGTGTTTGATTCTTGTTTAGCGTTTGAATGTTAATCTACGTGGAGTGAAGTAAAAAAGCGCATCTCTCTTCCAGCCAGGCCGAGAGCGCTTTTAAACTTTGTTTTGCGTGCACGACTTTTGTTGAACTTAAAGGGGCAACGCCTGCATGGTCTTCATTCAGCTTCGTCACGTATTTGAATACATTTTGTAACTGTGTCTATGCACAAAAAGAAAAAAAATATGTTTTAATGTAAAGATTTTACCTAATCAACAGATTTAACTTACCTGGTTTTGTACGTTGCTTAAGCGGCGTTTATTAAAGGCGTTTACTGGGGCGTTTATTATAGCTAAATATGTCTAGATTGTTTGTACATAAAAAGGTTAATGTATTTGCTTGTGATTTTAAATGGTAACAAAGTTTATTTCCTACTCACTCTATTTATTATTTATTATTTCTTTAGATGATCTATTAAACGTTGTAACGATGCAAAAAAAAAAAAAAAGAAAACCGAGCGGGCCCTACACCACCCGTTGCCCCTTTAAGATCTCGGGCGCCTTGAAACAGCTGAGTTCCATGTTTGTATCTTGAAATTGAGAGCAGAGCTGAACTCCATGTTGTAACAAAGTTGCCATTAAGAAACGAAACTTTTTTTTTCTCCCCAATTTTCTTTTTTTTCTAATTATTTTTTCTTTGTTTCTTCAAGACAAAAAAAAACAAAACAACAACAACAAGGAAATAACCTCGCGATCGGCGCGCATGATGCATTTCCTGAAGTGCTGTTAGGATTGGTGTGGGCGCTAAGCGTGGGGAATTTTGCTCGGCTGTGAGTGTGTAGGAGTTTAGAAATTGCAGAAGTGCGGGATTTTTGCGGGGCTTCATGGACGCGCCGTCATCCATCATCACGCAAGTGAGTCGGGATGAAGAGCCGAGCGCTCCTCTGCGGGACAAAGGTGAGAAAGTCCAAACCAAAAAAAAAAGTGTGTGATGGTTCAAATGGACGTTTTCCGAACCCGGAAAACTCTTTATGTACATACAGTACCATTTCTACACATGCATGCATATAGTTACACATTCATCTATATATGTATAATCAATAGACTTAATTTATACATGTACAGAAACTATATACACAATCAACAAGTTGTATGCTGAACTTTTCTTTTCACACACACACACACACACACACACACACTCACACACACACACACACACACACACACACACACACACACACACACACACACTTCATATGCATTCTACACATTCCAGCAGAACATAGCCGGAAGTTGGTATGCACCTGGCCATCATATGCTCCTACTGAACATGGCAACCCAACAGATGATGTCACTATTGGGCCCTTGAGCAAGGCCCTTAGTTAGGTTGTATAATTAAAATAACGAAGTCGATCTGGACGTCTGCCGAACATCATAAATGTGAAGATAAATGTAAACACATGGCCGTGATGAGCAGATGTCCACATACTTTTGGCCTACATATGCATATACACACACACACACACACACACACACACACACACACACACACACACACTCCTAGTAGGCACTTTAAGTATCATTTATTCATCCAACTATCCAAATATCACTGCTTAGGGTGTTTGTAATTGGTGGAATAAAATAATGGGTGTTCTACTCCTGTACAATTGGAACACACACACACACACACACACACACACACACACACACACACACACACACACACTGGAGTCACTGCTGTACTGAGAATGAATGAGTAGGTGGTTTCCACTGAGATTTCGGATCCCACTGGTTAAGCACACACACACACATATATATATATATATATATATACTTTTATATAAAGCTATATAGATTAGAGCAATGTCACATGGTCTTTTTTTGTTCTGGCGAGCCTGTACCCAGTGTTCTTGGCTGACATTAGTAGATGAGTCTCAATCAAGTTCTGATGTGTTTTACCTCCGTTAAAGTCACTGACTTTGCATTTTTTCTGCATTTTAAAGTTTGATGTGAAAATATACAAAACAACTTTCCCTGCCCAATTATCGGTCAGCTCTTGAAACGGAAGTTCTTACAAGGACAAAGGATGCACTTGTTTGGTGGTAAGGCATCCTGGTAGATCCAGCATGGTTTGGGAAGTGGTTGCGTCGTGGATAAGATGTTGGCCTTCTGATTAGATGGTCGTGGGTTCAAATCCCATCACCACCAATCTGCCCTTGAGCAAGCCCTTTAACCTTCAATTCCCCAGCTGTATAAATGAGCCCTGGATAAGGGCGTCTGTCAAATGGCGTTAATGTAAATATAAATTTGGTTCTCCTGTATGGAATCGGTTTTCAGGTTGAGCATTTCTTTCACAACACGAACGGTCCGAAACGTTACAGGAAACAAATCGATGGCTTTTGGCTTACTGTACAGTACGCACAATGCCTCCGTTTGTTTATTGTTTGCTGACTTTGGAGAAGTCGGGATCTGATATATAGCTCGGAGCGTCGGTTTTGATAGCTTTCACATCCTATCGGTTTTGCAGGAGGTTGTTTACGATGTGGCGTTCGGTTAATTAGCAACTTAGCAGGAAATATATAAGTAAACAATAAAGCACAACGTGGCTCGCCGTTACAGGAAAATATCGATTCGCACGATGCCGACAGAGACGTATGAAATTTACTGTTACCACTCCGAAGGAACTTCCGGTTACAGCGTGTTCTTGGAGTGTTTTATTCCTTTGATGAAAACTGAAATATTTTATCGAAGTTTAGAATAACTGATACGTTTTCATGTCATTTTGCCACAATGTCCTTATTATTGGGTTTTTGTAATATGGACAGTCGAAGAAATCATATTTGAATTTCTGCCACGAGACTTCTTACAAAATAGCTGAATGATCCGTCAACGCTTGAATTGAGAACGAATGAGCGGTGAATGGACAACACATTTGTACATTTTGCTCCTCGGACCCTCACCAATTGAGGCATAAAGCCACGAAGTGCTACACTGGTACTGGAGGAAGGACCATGCTCCCTAGGGGCCAGTGTTTACTAAACGTGTACTGCCATTAAATTGTTTACTGCAGGTCAAAGAGCTGGTGATCATGTGATGCACTGTCACTTTCTGTAGCTCGGTGCCTAAAATGGCAGGATGTCCCACATGCAACCACAAAAAAAGAAGTTTCCTTGCACGTGCTCGATCGCATTGTCGTGTAAATCTAAGGCTTTCCTTATCTCCCGTGTGCGCAAGGCTAGTATCTGTGAAGTAAACAGTGTGCTGGAATGCTTTAAAGTGCCCTAAACATCCTCTAGTAAACGGTTTACTTTTTCCTACTGTTTTCACAAATCTTTGGGTTGTGGGAGGGGGGGTGGCTATAACTGCAAATATTCTCCATCCCTATCCGGGAAAAGAGTTTCTTCTGAAAACTAGCTTCATGCTGGTCATGCAATGACAGGTTTTAAGTCTTACTGCTTTTCTTTGGATTATGGATTACTGTAGTCGATGTGTACCGTAATTTCCGGACTATTAAGCGCACCCAAATATAAGCCGCACCCACTGAATTTGACAAAGATTTGTATTTTGAACATAAATAAGCCGCACCTGTCTATAGCCGTGTCTATATATGTCTACACTGAAAATAATGAACTTTACACAGGCTTTAACGAAAGACAGTGTCTGTTACACGGCTTGTATCTAAACAGTAGCCTACCAAGAAAGTCATTGTTCACTGTCTTCCTCCTTCCTTTCACAACAATTTCTCTCAGGAGTTTATCTTTCATGCTCGGTTGTTTTCAGCGTGACGAATGATTCGCATTTCCTGTAGACAGTCCGAGTGAGTGACAGGTCAAACATCAGTCCATATCAATCCTATTCTTGAAAAAGTCATATACCACCCCAATTCCCCCCCAAAAAAGTTGAGATGCTGTGTAAAATGTCAATAAAAACAATAATAAACCCAACTTTTATTCCCAATAGAATATCAAAAGCAGATCATATGTTTAAACCAAGGACGTGTACCATTTTGAGGTAATAAGAAAGGAAATTTTTTATTTGACGGCTGCAACATGCTTGAAAAATGCAGGTGCGGGAGGGTTGTGGCGATAGAAGATAGGATCGTGTATCAGCGATAGGCAGAGATATCACAGAAAGCTGACGCCTATGACGATTTCAAGACGATATTCGGCTCGTTTCGCATTAATGTTTTAATTTCATCATTCAAAAAAAATATTACCATAATCATTAATAATAAATAAACTATAAATGAACTACAATTTATTTGCCCAGCAATAGCCTATTAGCTATTAAAATTTTCATTATTTGCTGTAGTATATTAGGATTAGGATATTTCTAGAGAAACAATAAACTAATAAATTAAGATGTTATCGGCATAGTTTGAGGAAGATCGAGCTCTTATAAGATAAAACAGTTTAGCCCTGGCCATTTGAGCCCTTGTATGGCCACAACAATTCTGGCCCTGTTGTGATACAGGAAATTTTAATCTATGTCCCAATCCTGCACGACTGCCACCAGAGCCTCTGTGATGAATGTTGTTTTGAAACATTTTGCATTCAGTTTCCAGTCCTCTTAAATATTAAGGACTGTAAAAGCCACGTAGGGGGGGTCATATTTAAGCTTGACCATACGTCTGCGTTCAGCCACAAAGTCAGCCGCTTTTGCGATGATCTCACTTGTTTTATTGGACAAATCTGGGATAGCAATTTTGACGGAATACTTGCGCCCCAGGAGCTCGCACTGTTTGTCAAACATTTAAGTAGTTCTCGATATTTTTCCGTTTCAACAGCGTGAAAGGAAACCATCTCCTTCGCGATATACTGCACCAGGGCCACCTTTTACTCTTTTCGTTTGTACCTGGTGGAGCTTGCAAAAGCTCAGATGTATGACTGACTTCATGGATCAAATTTCCTTCGCATCATTTCTCGAGATAAAAAAGTAATGTGAACGATTGAATAACTAAAACATGTGGAGTAAATAAATTGGTTGAAAAATTATTAAATACTTTCAGAAATGATTAAATATATGAGCAAATGAGTAAACTATTGCACTGCCCCGGCCCAATACGATAGTATCGTGTATCGGGGATCTCACAGGTGGACAATATGGCGATCTGAAACTTGGGTATAACGCCCAACACTAGGTTAAAGGGCCTCAGGGCCACTGTCCAGCATCCACTCATGTTTTTTAACAACAGTGTTTATACTTTTTGGAACCGAAGAGACCAGTTGCTGGAGTTTTCGGAGAAGAACAGCGCTTCATTCGTGTCTGAAACAGGATTCAGGATAATAATCCTGGGTCTTCTTTGTTGTGTTTTTTGTTTTATGATTTCATTACTTTTGGTTGCATTCTCATCAAAATCTGAGCGGAGAAACAATATAGCTACATTGTGAGTGTGTGTGTGTGTGTATGTATGTGTATATATATATATATATATATATATATATATATCATTATATTAAACTGTAAATATTTTAATCTAGCCAAATCTCATCCGTGATTTAGTAGTAATGTCTAACAACATAACTATGCAGTAGAGAGTTAAATGTTTTGCTCAAATCCCAGCAGTAGCTCTTGGGCAAATTCTGGCATTCGACCTTCTGTTCACTAGCACAAGACTTCAGTTAGTAATATGCCATCTTCAGTGTTTCCTAAAACCTTTTGTGTCTTTTCATAGGGGAGGGCAATACACATATAATAACAAGATCATTGTACCAGGTGTCTTAAAAGTCAGGAACCAGCAGGAGTTAAATTACATTTGCACAGTTATCTATGTAGTATTTTCGCACATACGATTTTCTAACAATTTCAAACTCTGACTGGAAGTAGCAGGTTGGTTATGAAACAACCATTCCTTTCTTTTTTTGTATTTAAAGATAAAATCATCTAATCATCTAATTGAGCACTGTTGTTTTGTCAATAGTTGGTTTACACAACTGTATACTGTGAACCAACTATTAACAAAACAACAGTGCTTTGTTAATAGTGTCCTAAATGTTTTTAGGTATTGAGATGATATTTCTGTACCATTCCCTCTCCTTAGCTCTTCTAAGATGTATTATGCTCATTTTAAAAGGTTTCAAAACATTCTACTACTACTACAAAAAAAAAAAAAAAAGATAGTACAAAGAAGAAGGATAGTCAGAGATTTATGCTTAGTATTTTGATATTTGATTTTATATTACATTATGAGTCTTTCATAGTTTTCCCCCATCTGAATGGTAATTTGTATAGAATAATAATAATGTATTTTTTTTTTATAGTGCCTTTAAAAGTAGCATCTCAAAGCGCTTCTTGAATATAAAAGAAAAAAATGTAATAAAGATAAAACAAAAATTAAATACCAAAAAAAAGAAAAAAAAAGGAAAACAAAAAAAAAATAAATAAAATAAAATATATATATATATATATATATATATATATATATATATATATATATATATATATATATATATATATATATATATATATATATATATATATATAGTAATAATAACATTTATAAGAAAAATAGAATAAGTATAAATCTAAAACAATTAAGTAAATAAACAAATATAAATAAATCACAAAAATAAGAAATCGCATGAAAGCTATCAAGAAAAAGTGAGTTTTGCTATAATATCATATAATTTTTATTGTTTCATGCTTAAAATTAACAGGCAGCAAATTGATCCCTCAGCTCCAAAGTGTCTGGTTTAATCTAGCTCGGGGTTTTTCTGCCTGCATAGAGTTTCACGTGCTCTTCCAGGGGTTTGAGTGGGTTTCCTCTGGGTTCTGTGTTTTCTGCCCAACCTCCAAAAAACCTTTCTTTGCGTTGACCGGCTTTTTTGTTCAAAAAAGGTGTAGCGGTTATGAGTTTAGTTGAATATACAGAGCTGTAAATAAAAAACATAAATATTGTTAAAGCTATTGCAATTATTTTTTTTTATTTCCATCACTATATTAAAAAACATATCTCATATTTGACCCATGCACTTCATCACACACTAACTGCTTATTCCGCAGCACATTTTGTAAATGAGGATCTGCCAAATGAATACATTTATATTTTGCTGGCGAAAACAGTTGTACGTGGACAGAATAATCTTGTCTAATGCACGCTTACTAAAAATGTGCAGTAAAACCCTGCAAGCATTTCAGAGCAGCTGTGTAGAGTGTAAGTACAGTATGTTCTGGTGATTGATAGGTTTGGATTTTTTAAGAGTGGTGAACTGCAGGGAGTTTCATGCTGGCTCAAATCCGTTCTGGGGTGAACAGGATGGCTGACAAACCTCTAAGGTTGTTTTTGTGACCGCTGCTTTTGTGTGTGTGTGTGTGTGTGTGTGTGTGTGTGTGTGTGTGTGTGTGTGTGTGTGTGTGTGTGTGTGTGTTTGCCTCATTTTCTGTGGAAATAACTTCAGTCTTTATTTTTCTGCCGGAATTGCATCAGGGCTAAAGTAAACCCCGTGTGCTTTTGTACTGCCTAATATTTTCATGTAAAGTGTTTATGTAGAATATGTGCAAAAATAAGCGGTTCAGCTGTTGGGTTAATTTTTTCATCCTGTTGAAACTAAAGCCAACATCCTTTCACCAGCAGTTTTTTGTTATTTCCTTAGGTGTGTTGATGTGAACTCTTGTTTTTTTTTTTTTTTAAACAAAATATTTTTCGCCTTCGTGAAAAATGACCAGGGTTATGTGACTCCGCCACGGTGTCAGTAACTGGAAACAGTATGTTTAATAGAACTGTACATACCTAGCACAACTATTCTTTGGTTGCGTAATCGAATGTTGCAGAACAAGATAAGTGTAAATGCGTCTAAATAAGAGAGAGAGAGAGAGAGTATGCGCATGGTATAATGCATTTACATAGAAAGTCATCGTAATCATTCCCAAGGTTTTAGACGTGCGAGTTTTGTTCGATACGCATCGGTAGTAAATATTTCCCGAAGACCACTGAAACGTTTACGTTTCAAAACACCTGACAGGACAATGGTTTCTCTGCTCGAACACATCTGAGACAACTCGGTACGCATTTCTTACGGCTTTCCTGAGGTAACGATCTATGATAACATTTCCAATTTCTAAATGCAATTTGACACAATAACAACGTGCTGCAAGTCTCCAGACAGAAAAGCGGAAATTCCATTTAAAAGCCGTGAGTGGGTTATAAAATGACTAACAATTTCACCTGAAGTGAGTAGAAGAAATCTTTCCAACAAATGGTTAATATTTTGAGATAATAAAAATGAATTCTCATGGCCCAGCAATGATGAGTGTGGTGAGCGAATAATGGTTGCACCAGTGCGTCTTCATCAAGACTGATTTATTTTTCTAATTGTTTCATTTGAACAGTTTCCTTTAAAGTTTTATTTCAAAACCCAGACGTGTCATCATTTATTAAAAGTTGTCTGCTACTTAGTACACCTGATGTTTTGTACAAAATTTGTCAAAACCTGTTTGCTAGCTCGATCATGCAGCTATATGCTAATTTGGGCAAATTTTTCCAAGTTTTGCACCGGAGTTATAGCTAATAAAGCTAGCAGGTGATGGAATCCAGTCTCATACGATTTAGATTTTTCAGTATCCCAGCTCCAATCTTTGAGCACCGCTGTAAAACCATAATCTGCTCAGCTTTGTTGCCTGGATAGGATTTTGGCAGATGCTGAAATGTGCCTGGAAGATGAATAAATGAAGACTGAGAGAAACATTTGTTGGCTATTATTGGAGTTTAGTCTCTATTATTAGAGAACTTGTCAGAATTGGCCCTTCATATGTCTTTGTTATCTGTCAAGGGACAGCTGAACCCTAGTTGTGCACACACATCTGGCCCAAAAAGAGTGTTACATAAGTGTTGCGCTGATGTATTAGTAACCACACCCTCAGCTCACCTGTGGAAAACACACCGTTCTGCTTTGATGAAGGAAACCAGACACTCTTACACTTTTCTAAAAAAAAATTTATATAGCAAAATACAACCAGGAAATTTATTTCTCTGTTGTCATGTGATCGCCATTGCCGTGTCTGCTCCTTTTCTTTGAACATCTGATAAACATACCTCAGTCCTCCAGAGTGTGTTATTTCAGACCAGCATCGCTCTTAACCCTGCATGTCTGTACTTGCTGCCATGTTCTGAAGAATGTTTGGCTATTTAGTATTACGCAAAAAAAAATCATCAGCAGATCCTTATATGCCGCTGACCCTAATAATGAACTGTTGCACTCTAACGGGGAAGGATCGTTGTATATTCTGCTGGTGTTTGTCCCTATTTGTGTTTAGTAGCGTTAAACTATATGACGAAAATTATATTGAAGTAAGTATCTCAGTAATAACATTTAAAGATAGTTGATTAGATAATCGTTTTGTAATTTTATACTTTAAATGTTTCCATTTTATAACCATTTATTTTTATATTTCATCAACATTTGTGTGGTAATAAAGTAGTGGCAGTCTGCTAGCAAGGTATCAGGATATGCATATTTTGTTCTCGACTTTGCCTAGTGTTCAGTAAAATGCTTCTCGGATTAAAAGTTCCTGTACACACACATACTGCACGTCCAAAAAAACACAACGTTTTCAGCCAGAGCGGTGTCAGATAACTTGCGTCATCAGCGCTGGCTTCTACCCTTTGGACCACCCTTTCAGCTCTTGATGGAAAACCTGTGGAATTCCACGTTACATAACAGTGGGAAAGACACACGCTGAAGAATCAGTGCCTTTCTTTTTCCTGGCTGCCAGGACTGAGCAGACTTCACTTCAGCATTGACCATCAAGAACCGGCCACCCAGTCACACAGAACTTCGAAAGGGCTGGAACAACTCTCTCATAATCTCTTTTATGAGGTCTGAGCTGAAAGACACTCTAGGAAATGTTTTGGCTACTTGCTCGTACTTGTTTTAATATGGGTGATGTTACTGGCCTGATGATTACTGGCCAGAAGATTACAGTGTGACCTCTCAAAACTGTGTCAAGACATTGTCCAGTACCACTAGGCATTGGGTCCAAGCACCTGTTCTTATTTTTTGTTATTGCAGAGTTAAGTGTGGACTGCTGAAAGGCCTGGCCAAGAATAGTCTTGTCTCTGACTGACTGGCTCTCCTGGGTCTTAATAGGAGTCAAACTTTGCAGACAGTGCCACCTGGAGACCATCAGAAACTCAATATTTTGTCATTTTTTTCATTGACAATTGTTCCTTTTGTGTCATTGATTTTTAATAAAATCTTCAGATAAGTGTTCCATAAATGTTTTTATGAATGGAGCCCAATTAAATGGAGTTTGTTTGGTTTGTCCTTTAAACTAAAACTATAGCCTCAGCTCTATATAATGATTTAATAAAGCAAGTATATACTACAGTGTGCAGTGAGTATTTACTTTTTAAAGAAAAAAATAAATGGGAAAACTCCACCCTCACAAGAATCCACATGAGGCAGTGAATTGCTTGATTTCACTGAACTTTTGGAACTTTAAAAAGCATGGAATCAGCATGCTGTGTTGTTAAAGATGTCTAGGCAGCTCTTCTTTATCTGGTTTTGTTTGCTAACTTGGCTTAAAAAAAATAGAACAGATTAGCAGAATACATATGCTGAATAACCCAGTTGCCTTGCAGGTATGATTTCTTGAACTCTGGGTTAGGATACAGTCACATGCTGTTTTACATATGCACATTGTCCGCCTAATCTGAAGGATCTAAAAGCACATTCGAATTGTATTCGGAAATGTATTTTTACGGCTAGCAAATTCGACCAGTTCATTCAGGAAAAGCTCAGTTGTTCATTTTTGAAAGGCAACAACACTCGGAATTGCATTTTACACATTTTGGAGGACGAGAATGGGGAAACGCTATAATTGAACGTCCTTTTTTTGTTCTTTTTTGCACATTTCAGTTTTCTGATTAATGATTTAATCAAAAATACCTTATTATGTGGCTTTTTTTTACCTCAGAAATTCATCTTTTTTCCCCCCTTAGGTTAGCTAACTAGTACTTTTGTGGGATGCCATTGGTTTTTAGTTAGTCATATTAGATGTTTCCAATGATATCCTAGTGTCTTTTTGCTCACAAAAACAACATATTTTTCAGAAAATTAGATTATTAGGTGACTTACACTCTAGCAAAGTATCTAGTGACATGTTCTCTTTTGAATCATGTATTTTTGAAAGATTGTATGTAGGCTAGCATTTTTATGTTTTAAAAATCATATTTACTGACATGTACCTGGGAAATATAACTATAGACCTGTTGCTAGGTTTAATAAAAAAATAAAGACGTTAAAAAAAGCACCTAGTAGGTATTTAAAAACCATTTATACAGGCTTTGTCTGGCCTGGTGTTTACAAAGGCAAGCCTGCTGATTTGAGCCATGCTCACATCTTTGTGCTACATGTTTGACTGGTGTAGACGGGGCTGTATTGCATTACCCAAACATCTTGTAACATTTAGAAAAAATGTGTGATTATCCACAAGCCTGTCAACGAAAATAAATGATACAGATTGCAGCTGCGCTCGCTGACGTTGTTTTTTTTTTTTTTTTTTTTTTTGTGGAATTTTAATGCGTGCGTGCTTAGCATTGTGGGTAATCTGGGCCATTCGCAGCCTTGTCTGCTCTGTACCTGCCTTGTTGTGCGAAACTCGATACAGTCGAGGCTGCACACACAGAGCCTGCTCTTACTTCACTTCCTGTTCCTATTTTGGTTTGGCTGGGCCTCGCTGCACAGCACAGGATTATGGGCCGGCAAAATGGCTGCATTCCAGAGGCAGGGTCTGTAGAAGGGAGAGACATGGTGAGCAAGAGGAGCTGTGGGGCCTCCAGAGGGATTCTTTTGAACATAACGTTCCAGATGAGCTGCAGAACTTGTATTTAGGACATGTTCTCATTGTCTTGAGCTCCTATTCTGCTCTTTGTGCTGTTATGGCATGAATCATTATGACCTCATTTGATATAGGTTTCAGGTTTTTTTTTTGGGTACATGGTATAGTATTTCTATCATAAAATAGAATTTTTTGCTTAGTAGTTTTGTAACTTTTAGTATTCAATAATAATTTATACATTTCTCTAATATATAAAATTCGAAATATCATGTCAATATGTCATATGTCAAAATTAACGTATTAATTAACGCAAATAGATTTTAACGGCACTAATTTTATTAACGCGATTAATGCAGCCCGCATTTGTTTGACCATTTTATTTCAAATATATAAATATAAAAGAGGCAAAATGAAAACCTTCAACACAACACACATTTATTCACCACGTCCTTTCTTTATTCAGATATAAACAAAAACTCCCCCAGAAAACGATATTTAATCACTAAACATTTGTTTTACCGCTAAGTCTCAATTTAAGCACCAAAATCCGCCATGATGCACATATCCGTCAATCAAAACCGTCTGTGAGAAAACGTAACAAAAGATCCGTTTGGTGTCTTGATTTACATACAGTGGACACCTTGGATTGCAAATGGCCTGCTTTTGCGAATGCTTTGCAGGACGAACAAAATTTAAGTTGCATTATGAACTGAGACTGATCGTTCTTCCCCTCGCTGCTTAAAACAACACAAGCTCAGGGCAGCTTCCCGCATATTCTTCCTGATTCAGATGTATCCGTCATACAGCTAGCATTCGCATGAAAGTACTGTTTACTGTAGTATTGCAACCACGTGTGTTCTCATGGAAGAAGATTCTCCTTACATGCAATAACCCTTCTCCTCCTCCTCTCCTTCCTCTCGTCGTCTTCACGCCAGCCACGTTTCTTTTCAAAGGGAAAGTGCAGGCTAATTTGTTTTATTTTTACTTTATGTTGTGTCCTAATCATTATTTGTTAGAGATACATTAGGGGCAAAAATTTGTGCAAAAATACCATAAGAAAAGATTTTTATATGAATATTTGGTGTGTGGAACAGATTATCTGAGTTTACATTATAAATGCTTTGCATTGCAAATTTTCTCAATGTAATTTATTATTTTTTTTAAACAGTTACAATAATCTTTTGTATCCATGCTCTATTTTGAGCACGGTTAGACTAATAATAAACATATATTTGCATAAAGCATCTATATTTATCCATGGCCATGTTGATTAGAGTATAAAAAATTTGAAAAGTATTAATTTAAGGCACATTTAATACATTAATCTAAAAAATATTTTAATCAATTGACAGCCTTTATAATAAATAAATAAATATATATATATACACACACACACACACACACACACACACACACACACACACACTATGGATTTTTCATGTTACATGGGATTTCTTTGGAATAAAATTTGAGTTTTTGGTCAATGTAGCCATAATTTGTTATAACGATGCTGTCTTTATGCCTACTGCATTCTACACACCACCACCACCACCACCACAACAATAAGAACATCGAAATAGAATTTGAAACTATCTTTTATATTTTGATGGATTCAGATTGAAAAACTTGCTGACATTTCTTTTTTCAGATTAAAGCACACAGATAAAGCAGATAGTAAAAAAGGAATTTTAAAGTTGATCAGCTAAAAGATTTTTTAATTTTGCCATATACTCGCAAACCCGGATGAAAATGTGTCACCATGACTGAACCCGCTACCCCTCTTACCCCCTGCCACTGGTGTGAAACAAGTTGTTAGACTGTAAAAGGGGATCACATATCATAGTCATTAGATCAGATTTTTAGTGGACACTAACCGCATGGATTAGCAGTAGAGAGAGACTTTAAAAAAAAGTCGTAGGTCAGATACTTTTAACTGTCTGCTTTGTACAGTTTACACTGAGACAGTTTGACCTGGGTGGAGCGCCACTCCAACTTCATTATCAGCATCCACAACAGCGTCTAACATAAAGGATCAAACACATAACAGACATCCACCAGGGATCTTAAAATGTATGTAAAGCTTAGTGTATTTTGTTTCCACTTCATGCTTGTTAAATTATTTAATTTTTACGAATCATTTATTTATGGTCATATTCATACTGATTTTGCGCAACCTACGCTTTTTTGGTAAAATCAGTGTTGTTAAGTATATTTGCATAAGACAAATATTTGGTGAAGGCAGGTCACGCACACAACAAAGTTTTGTTTTGCGTCTCCGTTTATGGCCTGAACAGAGTGTGCTATATATACATATGGGGTGCCATCATTGACTACTGTCAGCAGCTGCCTGTCTGTTGCTAATTAAAGCTCTGATATGTAACATCAGGAGAGTCAACATAGAGAGGAGCATGAAGTTTCTTCACAACGTTCTGTCTCAGGTCTCTTCCCTCACTCACGTCTTACCGTTACTGTCCATTCATGGTGGCCAGGATTTGTGATCAACACTGCTGTGTTGTGCTTTAACCTATTAAAAGGTCTGCCAGGTTCTTGCTGGAAGAAGTTGTGTTCAATAGAGAGACGGTAAGAGACCACACACAATTGGAGATCTTGCTCAGACCCCTCAGACCCATCATGGTTGATTCAGTCCAAGGGTTTTATATATATATATATATATATATATATATATATATATAATAAATCTACTTAATTGTGTGAGTACAACTAAGCTCACCTGCACAAGATACAACAACATGACAAAGATGGCAGATTAACAAGGTTTTATATATATATATATATATATATATATATATATATATATATATATATATATAGAGAGAGAGAGAGAGAGAGAGAGAGAGAGAGAGAGAGAGAGAGAGAGAGACACACACACACCGACACAGTGCCTTGTTCATCTGCCATCTTTGTCATGTTGTTGTGGCGTATCACGTTTGTGGTGAGTCTTGTGCCACTGAGCCTGGATGAATTTTGACCGGCAGGCTAATCTTTCCTGCTGACAGGACCTCTTCCATCTTGGTTGCAGTTGACAAGATTTTGTGTTGCCAAAGGCCAGCACTCGTCACTGTTCGCCTGCCTTACATGCTGTTCCACCAGAGCCAAACATAGGTCGCTAATCGCCACGGATTCCTCGTAATGTCTCACTATTCACTGAACCCCCATGTTAATTTACTTCACTCGCTGACAAATATTCCTCTTATTAGCAAATAGCGCCGCGGTATGCAAGATAATCTTGGCCCGGAGTGAGTTACTAAGATGAAATACGTTGTTATTGTGAGAATGCAGGGAGTGGAGGGAATACTGCATGTTTAGGATCCTGTGGGTGTGGTGAACATGTGTTTTCAATTAATAACTTCTGTCTCAAGACAACTGTTCACTATTTAAAAAAATAAACAAAACAAAAAGTTTGAATAACCTGATATTGAGAAGTATTTTTTTTCTACATTTTTACATAAACAGATTGTTTTTGATTAGCAGGGACCATTTACGTTTCTGTAAAATTATTGTGCATTTAAAAGGTACCAAGGCTCGAAAGGTTAGGAAGCATGTTCCCTATGTATTTATGCAACAAACTAGGTACTTTAATGATATGAAGATTTGCTCGGATTGAACAAATATATAAATATACATATTATATAAATATATGTTCCTATATTAGTTTATACATATATATATATATATATATATATTTTTTTTTTTAATTATAATTTTTTTGTTATTCTCTACCTTTTTAATGCTTAAATGTTGGACAGTCGTACAAAGCATTTCACTGCATGTCGTACTCTGTATGTATGTGACAAATAAAATTTGATTTGATTTGATAAATGTGCAGATTTTACACAAAATTACACATTAGCATTAATAACCGTTTTCCACACTCTTGGTCATCTGTAAATTTGTTTCTTCAAATAGTAGCTGAAATACTTTGCCATGCCTCTTGTAAAAATTGCCAACGGTGTTCTTCAGTAGTTTCTTTCTAACGTCGTGATCCGGTTCATCCCAGAGAAGTTCAATAGGATTTAGCTGCGGTGATCATTCCATGAGCTTAGACGTGTTGTTGTGTGGCGAAGTTGATTCCAATTAGTTGCGGTCCAGTCTGCATGATGGAATTGCATGGTCTTGAAGTATGGAATGGTTACATGCTGGTTTAGTGTTCCTTTTACCCAGAATAAGTCTCAAAGCTTTAAACTACCACCTCCATGTTTGACAGTAGGTGTCTCCTGTTCTAGGTGTTTCCAAACTTTTTTTTATCCATATAAATATGATTGGTGCCCAGTAAGTAATTTCAGTAAGAAATTCATTTATTAGGGGAAAATATTTGTATTGTTTCTCCAATGCTACTTTAAACATCAAAAGTGTGTTTTAAAACGTTGCACTTTCTATGCTAACGATGCATTTCGAATCTCGTACAACTTACGAGCAAACTATTTCCAAAATTGATGCTTATGTTTTTTTTTGTTCCGTTCCGGTTTTGTCTAGGTGCTCCAGTGCATGCGGCGTCAAACTCAAAGAAGCCACGCAACCGCGGCTTTTTCCGCAGTCTCTTCTGCTGCATGTGTCATGACGAAACAGATCAGCTTCCCGTCAACAACAACGCGCCGCTCCTGGTGGAAGAGAATGGAACCATCTCAAAAGTAAGGCTCAGGCGGAGATTTTATAAAGGTTTCAATAACCGTTCAACTTCTTTCATTGTTTTGCTGTAGGCTATGGGAAAGTGTGTGCTTAAGATGATCAAAAGCCACCTGATGAGGAGTGTCGTTGACGAAACCGAAGCCTTGGGGTTTTTTTGCTTTGTATATCCTTTTACTTGTTAAAGTCCCCTGGTGGTCTAGTGGTTAGGATGCGGCACTCTCACCGCTGCGGCCCGGGTTCGATCCCCGGTCAGGGAACCATCCCCAGGCACTCTTAGTTCCGGTCCCAAGCCCGGATAAATGGGGAGGGTTGCGTTAGGAAGGGCATCCAGTGTAAAAACATGTGCCAAATCAAACATGCGGATGATCCGCTGTGGCGACCCCTAATGGGAGAAGCCAAAAGAAAGTTTTATATCCTTTTACTTGTTAACATCATTATTCTCAGTGGCCAAATATTTATTTGGTGGCCATCAATTGTATTGGAATCGACTAAATCACAATTGCTTCCACTCCCTAAACAAGCCAAGCTTACTTCATTTAGGCTGTGTAAAGTCGAAGGAATGAGTCTTTATAATCTGCAAAGACGGCAGTAGAACATAACCCACATGTTGCTGTGTCTTGGCATAATTCAAAGCTGCCCATGACTCAATTAAACCCCATTCTTGGAAAACAACATGACCATTTGTAACTAGTAGGAGATCAGGTGGTTAAGACTCTGCTGGGGGGGTCTGTTTCAGATTTATGCCTTACTTCAGCTTTTAATAGTGATTTGATATTCTGGGAGTTATTTGTCACATCTCTGAAGCCCCCTAAAATAAATCTGTAGGTCTCCTGAAGGCGGGCTGAAGCATAGGCAGGACTTAGAGGTGTCGATCTGATCTGCATGTCATGTCAATATGTGCACTGCTACAGATGTCCCAGGCAGCCTGCCGGCTCAAGCTTACGAACTCGCAAGAGTTTTCTCAACAGGCAGACGTAGCCGACTCGCGTCTGCCCTCTGGGCTCTGCACACTTCACAGACCAAGCAAACCTGTTGCAGAATGTCTGGAGTGTTTTATGGCTTCTGAGCTGTGCAACTTATGCCAGGACACCGAGTCACTTGTGGAGAGCAATATCACCAAATACTTGGAGTCGTGTGCCTTTTTTTAGGAGGGCACACACTGAAGATAATATGCCAGCCGAACTCTGTTTTGACCCATCAAAGGTCTTACAGCAAGACTGCCCTACGAAGGAAAGTAAGCATTTGGAAGTTGCAACAGAATCGAGCATGAATTCTGCAGAACGGAAAACATCTGTCGATCATACAGTGCAGCAAAATGTCTCCGGACTGACGCCACCTGATGGAGATTATGCTGAAAATGGACAGTTTAGTGGAGAAATAACAAAGCAAGACAAACTGGATTGCTCTGAGATTAGCAGTCTGTCCGAATTCGACTTGGAGCACTGTGAGTCTTTTTCAATAAACGGCGATTTTTCGCATTTGATTGAAAACAATAAACGCTCCGAATGCAGCGCGGAGTCTAACGTTAGCGACCAAACTGAAACGGAAGAACGTGAACCAGAGACCTTGTTTCAGACCACGCCTGAGCTTTGTATGCATTATGAAGATGTTGATACTGAAATCCAAGCGCTGGTTTTATTGGACCTCGAAATGCTTAACGAGCAGGAAACGAAATCCGAACAACATTCAGAAGAGGACTTTAGTGGTGACGGTTCTGATGTGATCAGTGTTTCGGATTCGTATGAGCAACACGGTGAACAGGACGATCAAAATGCTGTGTTTGAACTGGATTATGAACCATGCCCATCCTTCGAACAATGTGAGCTCAACAATCAAAACATGCCCTGCGAGTGCCATACCACACATTTTGAATCATCTGAAATGTGCCAGGCCTCTCAAGAAAGCATGCCAGCTGGACTCCCAGGGTCCCTTGAGCAGCAACCACCTGCCGGACAAATAGAAACCACATACGACAGCGAGTTAACTCTTCGCAACATTGAAGGATCTGGTTTAGACTCATTTGAGAGCTCCGTACAAAGCCAGCGCTCAGATAGCTTTGCTGAACAGACTTCGGAGTTAAATCAGAGCTTTGAATATTATAATGCACAAGAGTACAACCAGATGTCTTTAAATGACACTGTATGTTTTGAGGCACTAGAACAGTGTGCAAGTTGCGGAAAATACTTTGAGAAATGCGACATTCCCGAACAGTGCGAGTCCTCTGATCCTGCTCAGAATTCCGAAGATCCCCAACACAGCGAATCTTTTGAAAACCCCCTCGAATTGTGCGAAGCCTTTGGAACACAGTGCTCCGTGTTTCACACCTCTGAACTCCCCAGAGAAAACCTTCCTATAGAACTTAACCCAAACAAGGTAAGAAAGCGGACTGAGCGCGATATGATGTTTATCGGGTCAATGGAAACCTTCGAGGCTCGTTGGATCTCACAGTTTCTGGCGGTTGACCATCACCATAATAATACCTTGGAAAAACAGGATCTTGAGGGGCACTCTGTTGCAATAAATGAGCCAAATAATGAATTGCTCTCTAGTGGCAGTAATGCTGAACCTGAACCTGTAATTGCACACCTGGATACCACTGGTGAGAACAGGGTGCTTTGTGAAGAGTGCAAAATGAAAGGGATAGGGGAGTTAAAATATGCCATGTCCTCTGAACTGTTTGAATTTTGTGACATGGAGGCTGAAACATTTGACTTTGAATATGATGAAAGCAAAACTGGAGAGTCGGTTGTCAACGGAGCATCAATAGATGAATGTAGTGAAGAGGAATACTCGGACTGTATTGATAGCAAAAGCCAAGGCAGTGCTGAAACAGAGGAGTCATTTAAAAGTTTGATCGAAGAGTCTGAGGAGATCTATTCTCTTCAAACCGATGATGGCGAACTTTTAGATGATTTCCACGAGAAAGATGAATGCATTGCGAGACACAGACAGGAGTCATATGACATCAGTGAAGGCCTTAGTGATACCCTCGATTCAGATACACCAGATAGAGTAGAAGAGTATGAAAATGCTCAGGAATTCTGCTCTGAACCCAAAACTTCACAAAAAGAATTATATAAAACCTATGCAGAGGTACTTTGCTTTGGATTACACTTAGAAACAGTTCAAAACATTGAGCCCTTCCTTGAAGAAGCAGTACTCCTCGATGAGGAGGATTATGGATCTGAACTTGATGATGAAGATACAACAGAAACTCAAAACCACTCCTATGAAAATGAAAACGTTGAATCTTTTGAGGAAATGATTGCGCCTGAACTCTCCGAGAGTGAAATTTATGGACTTCCGACTGCGGATGAAAGAATTTACAAGCAAGATGCATCAGATCCCAGTTCTATTCAGAGCGAGAGTCACGAACAAGGAATCTCGACCCTTGAAACGGTTGCTGAACATGACAGTATTACAGAAAGCGAGCTCTCTGAAAAGTTCACCGAGTTTTCCAGACTGGTGGAAACGGAAGTTCAACACCGCCTTGTGTCTGAGACAGGAGTAAATGAGAGCATAGCTGAAAATGAAACTTTGACTGATGATGACCAAATAGATGAAGAAAATGACTTGGAAGTTATAGATGAAACAGAAGGACTTCAGAGCCCTTGCTGTGGTGAGATAGAAACATGTGAAGATGTAGACACGTTTGCTTTTTGCACCGAAGAGGTTGAAGCTGATGTTGAAATATGCACTGAAACAAACGCAGGTGAAGATCCCCAGAATGACGCCCTCGACTTACCGATTGCGCAGAACGCCTTGGAGTTGCATTCGGATGAAGATCCTTGCGTAGATCCAGAGCCACCAGGGTGTCCTAGTATCGCATTAGAATTAGCAGAAACCACAGAGCGAAAAGACGATCCTCCACCTGAAAGTGGATGCA
This sequence comes from Silurus aristotelis, assembly GCF_946808225.1. NCBI lineage: Eukaryota > Metazoa > Chordata > Actinopteri > Siluriformes > Siluridae > Silurus > Silurus aristotelis. The sequence goes on along the minus strand of NC_139576.1, from coordinate 26,837,595 downwards.
TCGGAAAACTGGACAAAATAATACACCAAGCCGTGCAAAGTACAACCACCGAGAACAGCGAGCCAGATCACTTTTTCAAGCTAGCCGGTGAAAGCGCAGCGTATGAACAAATCGAGGAGGACACCGAGGAGTCAGACGACGAGGATTATCCCGAGTCCTGCGATTGTGAATTCTGTGTGCAGTCTATAGAGCAGGTACAGTGCTTCAGAGTCGTGTGTGCTACTGTAAGCGAGGTAGTGCGTGCCGAGGGCAACTTTGCAGCTGGTGTTCTTTTTGATTTCAAAGCATTTTTTGCCACTTTTGTTGGAAATGCATGGGTTTTGCCTGCAGAGTTGTATGAGGAAAATGGCTTTCACAACACTAGAATTTTCAATGTGTAATGGCGACAAAGATTTTAAATGGCAAACAGCAAAACTAAATGACGCCTCATCCTGGGTTAGGGCTCCTATTCCACACCACGTGGCTTGTTATTTAAGTCTGGAGCTTTGAAAGATTTGATTTAGTGACCCCTTCCTCAGCCCACTAATGAACTCTTGACATTTTTTTGAGTGACTGTTTGGAGCTGGGTTTTCTGCATACGTGCATGCTATACTCTTTTCTCCCTTAGGGGGAAATTTTACGGTCATAAGCCCGTCATGGCTTTAGCTTTTTCTGATCAAGGATCAGAGCTGAAGAATGAAACCAGTCAAGGAGCTTGCTTATATCCCGCCTTAAGGTCCCTTGCTTCCATAACCTGGCTTATTTACTCATAAAATCTTTTTTTTTTTTTCTTTTCAATGTTTAACATTATTGGTTTAATGGTTTCAGCCATTGTATTATGTGCTTGTTCATTATGCTTAGAATGCTAATGGAAAGTGTACAATTTGCTTTTGTCGATAGTCAGACTAACGAAAACTCTTAATTCCCAAACCAAAATGTATTCCTGAATCCGTTCACAGGTGCCTGCCAAGCCGCTTCTTCCGCAGAGCAAATCTAAAGACGCGGGAAAAATTTGCGTAGTGATCGATCTGGACGAGACGCTAGTGCACAGTTCGTTTAAGGTAAGCGAAATCTTGTTTTGCACGAGTATGACGCCTGCACGGCACGCTCGAAAGAGCACGTGCGTACTGTGGTTACGGGATCCGATGGCGTGTCGGATATCTCGACGTCACCGTTCATCGGACTTAACACGGAGTTTCATAGAATTAGGTGTCGGATATCTCCGTGCAAATAGGATTCGAGCGACAGACGGAAAATGCGTACTTCGAGCAGTACAACCGATTCCTGCAGCAGAGTACCGCGACCCACCAACGTGTAGACACACCTCTGGTCAAGTAATTCCATGCCACTTATTTAGACGAATGAAGGTCAACGTAATACTCGAACATAAATCTTTTAAGTAAATTTGGATTTATGATATAAAAATTTTTTTTCCGAATTTGCAGGTTGCTGTATGCTGTGGAATATTAGATATTGTCTGCTCTGTATTAAAGGATATCAAGAAGATGGCAAAAATTTGTATGTGTTCCCTAAAACCTGGTTGAATAATGAAAGATTTCAGTTCATTTAGGACCCAAAAATCCGAGTTTTAAATCATATGTATGCAATGTAATGCAGTGGAACCCCATTGTACAAGCATAATTCTTTCTTAAAAATTGCTCGTGTGTCCATTTGCTCGTATGTTCGAACTGATTTTCCCCATAGGAATGAATGTAAAAGTGATTTAATCCGTTCCGAGATCTCATTCGATCGCTTATTTCTGCACTTAAAAAGTATTTGTAGCCTATTTTTAAAAACAAATACACCACAAACTACCGTAATATAAACATAATTTAACACTTACTCATGTGATAGTGGTTGATTGCGTGCGTGAGACGCACATCACGCTCATAACCTCCTCGGTTTCCATGGTAATTCTATTTACTTTCGTTTTCACAGCACCATCACTGATTTTCTTGGGAGACTTTTTTCAAGATTTCTAGTGAAATAAAAATATAAAACTAAAAAAAGTTACTGTGGGAGAGCGTATGAATACAGGAGCCACTTTTATTTGTTTTTTTTGTGTCGGTCTACTTAGAGCCCCACGCAGCACACGCACACACACAGACACGCTCTCCTCCTTAAATGCACCCAGTGCCTTCGAAATTTGCTCGTGAAACAGGGTAAAATTTTGCGAGCGAGTTTGCTCGTATCTCCGTTTGCTCGTACTAGAGGTTGCTCGTACAACGGGGTTTCACTGTACCTTTGTTTAGGTTTAAGTGAGAGGGATAAAAGAAAACAAAACAACAACCTTGTTTTCTTTTTCCAGGCATTAAAACGCATTACATCAGCGAGCAAGTATGCGAGGCTGCAAAAACAAAAAAACAGAGCAACGTGTTCTTTTTTTTTTTTGTGTGCTGTGGCGTTCACAATGACGGCGTAGAATGTTGCGTCACCGATGACAGTTAGGAGTGTCAGCAATGCCACTTCTTTTACTTCAGGTCTCTGTATCGCCTCTGTGAGAGTATGTTTGTTTTGCATAAAGTTCATCTCGGGCTGATATTTATCTTGTTGATTTGTGGTTCTGCTGTGCAGTTTTATCGCTCCCTACTTATGATTGGTTACTTCACAGACCGTAAATGCAGCTCACGGTGGCCTCATCACAAGCTTTTCCTCCTGATTAGGTGAACTGTTGAATTATTTAGGATGTTCAGTGGTTATGAGTTTGAAGGGCGCACGTTTTTCAGAATGATTGAAGACAGAGTGTTGCCGCAATGCAGCTAAATATAACTCACGTGCGTGTGAGTGCACACACACATGCACACACTGTAGTACAGTGTGGTATAACCATGATGCCCTGCAGATAAGTGTTGCCTTTCATGAGGTATGATTTTATAATGATGTACACAAAATGCTGATAAGTAAATCTTACTGTTACACATAGGGTTAATTATGGGTTAGAAAAATGAAAGAAAAAAAATTATATATATATATATATATATATATATATATATATATATATATATATATATATATATATATATATATATATATATATATATATATATAATTTTTTTTCTTTCATTTTTTAAGTAATTTTTTTTAAGTACTTTTTTTAAGTAATTTTTTTCTGGTTTGTTTATCAGTCTTATCCTTTTATATATATATATATATATATATATATATATATATATATATATATATATATATATATATATTCTGTTTTTTCTTTCTAATCTATCTGTCGCTTTATTTGTGTGGTGAACTAACCGGGCGGTCTGCTGTTTTCACAGCCGGTGAACAATGCTGATTTTATCATTCCGGTGGAGATCGATGGGGCTGTACACCAGGTGAGATCATTGACATTATTTGTACCAGTTTGATTGACCAGTGGATTCTGTGTAAAGGGGAACCTTTGATGCCTTTTAAAAAAACATATTTTTTTTCTTAAGGATTTAGGGTAAAAATGTCACAACTTTAATAGCAAATCTTATATTCGTTTTGCCAAAGATCTCAGTAGTGTGATGAATATGGTGCATTACGAAGATGGAGTTCAATATAACGGTAATCCCCCGTTTATCGTTATATATTTATACCATTTATATATTTATACCATATAATATGGTGACATTCCAAAACCGTTTTTTTCAACATAAAACTCCATAAAAACAATTCCCTGTAAGTTTTTTTTTATTATTATTGTTTAAGCCGTAAATCGTCCTCTCACACACTTTTAAACACACAGAAAACATTTGCAAGAATATAGCGAGATGAATTTTGGGTAAATTAGTAGAAATACGTTACACTGTATCACATTTATAGTGAGCACATGTACCGTACAGTGTACAGTTCTGTAGTAGCGTAGCCTATGCGTAGATTCTCTGCTTGTTTATTGGTTGAAGTGTCCTATGATGTCAAAAAAGTGGCGTTTAGGATACACAAAACCGCATTCTTTACTGTACTGTATTAACATTTTACTTCCTTTTATAATTAATTATTAAATTTTTATTAATAAATCTCATTATTTCAACATAATTGATGAAAATAATTCCCTATAAGTTATATTGGTCTGTCGTGGTATCTGCGAGAGCCCGGGAAAATCAGCCAAGCAAATTAGTTATGTGGCAAATGCAATTCCGTAATAAACCCTAGACAAGGAGCGTATTATAATGTATTATAAACCTTGTAATTGCGTTCTATCTGTGATTACTCAGATAAATGAGCAACTTTGTTTATGAAGCTGTCTATCTGTGCACCAGTCATTATGTCATTAAACAATGCACTTGATCAGAATATAATTATATTGAATGGAAATGGATGGATTTTGTATGGAAGGATATTTCGGACAATATTCAAATATTCTATTTGTAATTGCGTTTTTTCCCTATGCAGATGCATAAATTGTGACATGATCCAAACGTAACCAAATCTGTCAGCTTTTTTCACTTTCCAAAGGCTTTCCAGGCTTTGGGTTTGATTTTCCAAAGCCTGGCACGGTCTGCTTTTACGTTTGCACCAAAAGCGGCCAATGTTTTTGGGCGTGTTTGTATTGGGAAGTGATGTCACTCACAGTCGACAACCAACAGGAAAATCTGGCGATTCTATTTGAGTTTAGGCAGGCTACACACGTGACCCAGAGAAAGTTAAAAAGCAAACGTGGTAATTAACATTGTTATTTAAATATGACATGTTATAACTCGTAGGACATGGGAAATACAGTTGCAAATGGGGTTTTTTTTTTCCATTTGCAATTTGACAGGTAATGCAAGATTTATGCGTCACAATTTATGCGTCCACATATGGAAAACGCAAACGCAATTACAATTTGCAATTCCTTTTGAATATTGTCTGGAATGTCCTTCCATAATTATGGGTTGTGTGTATTAAATCTCAACTTCACTCACCTGAGGTATAAAGATAACTAGGGAGAGGTATAATCCACTTACCTTTATTCATGATGGTGTTTGCTGTAGCTGCTTAATAATAGGTATAAGCATTAGAATTAAATGAGAAGATACTAAGCTTACCAGGCTGTGTGTATTCCAGTAATTGCATAAAAATACACTTGCAAATAGGTGTACAAATGCCTTTCCGAGGTTAAATGTATAGTCCTTACTACAGTTTTTTGTCGTTGTTGTTTTAATAGCATCATACAGTAGTTAAGAACGCTTTAGCCATGTGCTTTACTGTGTTATTGTAAGGTGTATCGCACCAGTGTGCTACCTGACAGCTTCATGGCTCTCTCCGTTGATGGCTGTGAGCAGCAGAAGGCTATTTCTGTGCACTGATGAAATGGCACAAGTGTCTACAGCAGAACCCAGCACACTTTAATCTATGGCCAGACCGTACTAGTCCAAGTCCTGAAGGTGTGACACCCCAGGGGGGTTCTTTAAGGACAGATCCAGCCCCATTCTGGAAGACAAGAACGGACTTTGGCCCGATTCAAGTAATCCAGGATAGGCTTGTGATGTGGGGAAAGCCTATTCAGGATCACTTGGTTCAGGAACAAGACCACCAGCTTCAAAAATACATTTGGCCGACGCTGCTGTAAATCGAATGTGTCACGTGAAGTTTTTGTGTTATGATCTATACTTGATTTGATCCAGTGCCAGATTGTTTAATATTCCTTTGACCATTTTATGATAAAACATTTATGATATAAAATGCAGGCATTAATAATGTTCAGTTTTGCAAAACTGTAATCTATGCTCTGTTTCCCTTCTGATCCCAGGTGTATGTACTGAAGCGACCTCATGTCGACGAGTTCCTAAAGCGGATGGGCGAATTATTTGAGTGCGTGCTGTTCACTGCAAGCTTAGCCAAGGTAAAGGCTTTGTGCTGAAAATCCCCCCCCCCCCCCCCCATTTTAAACGTATTCAGAAAAAATGTCCATGTAGGCTACTTAGAACAAAATGGGGTGCTTAAGATATGTTACACTGTTGTTTGCCACACCACCATGAAATGCTTGAAAAAAAAAAAAAGGGGACTCTATGATGGTGCCAAATGAACTATTCCCCAGCTATTTACAACCTAGTTTATCCAAAATCCAGTGGGTGGCACAACCCTAGTGAGTCTATGCAGAGGAACACTACAGGTAGTAATGTAGAGGTGTGCCCAAACTACCGGTCTAACCAGCACCAGTTGGAACGGTATAAACAACAGGCTACAGTAGTGGTGTACAGTGATGAGGTTTATATACAAAAGAGAGGGTTTTGTAAACTCTATCTCATGTAAAAACACACAAATTCTTTTAGTGATATCAACATCACTGACTGGTGCAGCAATTCTCAATGAAGACAGCATCTGTAATTAGGACAGACAAGATAGAAGGGAAAGAGAATGTTAAAAAAAAATCAAACATAACGCATCCCATACGAGTGTATGAACTTGAATAGTGGCCTGCAATGAGTTTTTCCCCTCTTGTACCTAGCATTAATCAGATTCATTTCATAAGTGAAATCTGTGTTGTCTATTAGTCCAGTTACTGATTTGTGCACTCCCAAACAGTGTTCTGTGTTTTAAAAAAAAAACATTGAATGTAGTTTTTGCTCGTCCTTTGCAGTATGCAGATCCCGTGTCGGACCTGCTGGATAAGTGGGGTGCCTTCCGCTGCCGTCTCTTTCGAGAATCCTGCGTGTTTCACCGTGGAAACTATGTTAAGGACCTGAGCCGCCTGGGCAGGGACCTCAACAAAGTCATTATCGTGGATAACTCTCCAGCATCATACATCTTCCACCCAGACAATGCTGTATGTCTAGTGTATATAGTTTATTTCTCGTGTATGCATATATATTTATTTGTTTATATAATGGTTTGACAGCTTCACCACCACCCTATTCTGTTATTTAAATACCTCCAGGTCCCCGTAGCCTCTTGGTTTGATGACATGGCCGACACTGAGCTGTTGGATTTGATCCCGTTCTTCGAGGGACTGAGTAAAGTGGACGACGTGTACGCTGTGCTCAAACAGCAGAGGACTAGCAGCTAACGCGATCAACGGGGGGCAGCTTTCACCACGCGGCCAGGGAGGCTGGCAGGGGTTTGGAGCGCCACTTCCCTGCTACACGGGATCAGCCGCCGGCTCCTCTCCTCTTTATCACCTACCCAGAATTCCATTTTCGCAGGAGGTTTGTCAGAGAAACATAGAGTTGATGGAAACCTGGTATGGCTAGAACGATGGAACTGCAAAAGACTGCTTTCTCTCACACACACACACACACACACAAAAAAAAAAGAAATGTATCAATTTTTTAACACTTGAATGTGTGATTTCTTCTTTTGTAACTTTTTCACTTTAAAAGGTAAGGTAGAGGGAAGCCCCATTTAAACCAATTTATCACTGATTTTACATTGAAAAAGGATTTCTTTTTTCCTTCAAAGACCACATAATTGTGCTGATTTTCTAGAGAATCGTGGCAACATTTTGGCAAGTAGCCTCACGTTTCACAGGTTTGACATGCAACAAGGGCGTTTTAAAGATCGGATGGGTTTTTTTTTTTCTAGGAGGAACTCGGAGAACCAGAATTTCTCCCCAGGCATTATTAATAAGGAGCCAAGGGAACTTAAGGATTCATTCCAAAACTGGGTGGGGATCGAGCCAAATTCTGGGCTGTCACCAAACAGATGTGCATTGTTAAGTGACAGCATTCTGCTTACGTTTTTTTTGTCTACTTTCTTCGGTTGCGTGTAAGGGATGCGACATTCATTAATAGGCCGATCAGACTGCAGTGTCTTTCTCTTCTGAGTGGAGAAGAAGGGTTCTGTAGAAGGAAACTCGTGTGTGGCGTGTGGCATCCGTTTTCTGAAATTAGAGAATGCTCACATTGTTTATTAAAAGCTCCAAAAGACTAAAACATTTTAGTACTTATTGAAGAGCTCCAAACTATCAGTTCCCTTTCCTGCTTTCAAGAAGATAATCTACATTAGTAAATTCCTCATTGGTATCTGCAGGTTGTGTAAAGTGTGTCTTCGTATAAGGCAGGAGTATAAGACATAGGAGTCGAGTGAAACATGAGTTGACTTGCCAGAATGTCAACGTTGTTCTTTTAAGGCATTTTTTGACCTAGTGAGGATGTGCAGTATCACCAGAAATCACATAGTATACTATGCTTTCTCTTATTATATATATTTTTTTCCCTTAAAAAAAAGCCCAAATGTAAACGGTTATTAATTCCTTTCCCTGGTTTTGACTTTGTATGAAAGGGAAGCAGGAAGGACACTTTCGGTAATGAGGGTGTAGAGTGGATAAGGGGGCTACCTTTAAACAAAATTGACACAGGGCATGCTTTCATTTCCTTCACTGAGGTGAAGTCAATCTTTTGTACCCCAAGTGCTCTTTATCGAATCCGGTTTACACTGTGCAAATGACCGATTCAAATTCATAACCGTAAGCCATTTAAGTATATATTATTAAAAAGAAAAAAAGTATTCTAAAAACCAATCTTTCCAGTCGAAGTGCATTTTGTACACATTAGAAAAGCGCCTTAATCATTATTCGAACTGTGACACACTTTCTGGAGCGAGAACTCCAACTCGGGTGCCTTAGAGTCGGACATGCAGCTTTCTCTGCCTAGCAATGCCAATGAATGTGGACATTCTGAGTTTACCTTAGCACTATGGTCAGGTGGACTTTTTCGCAAGTGTTGACGCTGTGATGTTTGACGATACGTTCGGACAGGATAATCAAGAAAAAGCAGGAGGACTTGATTGCGACAATGATGATGATTCAGCTGTTTGTATCATTGGTGTTTTGTCCTTTTTTTTTTGTTTTGTTTTAGAATTTGTACAGGCATGATTATGGTAGGGCCATGCTGATTTTCTCTACTTACGATAATGAGTTGTAGTGCTGCACAAAGCGAAAGAGAAACTGGCCTGAGGATTTGAGTAATGCTTCTTTTTGAAAAGCACATCTGGTGTCGTCTATTATATGTATTTAAACTTGGCCTCGTATTTGCTTATTGTTATAGAAAATCGCATTGAACGTCTAAATTACTCTAATGTATTTATTACATCAGGTTTCCTTTTATACAAGTAGAGAGAGCGGTACTACCTGCGGATTTGACATTTTAATAGGGCAAAGAAAAGAAGACTACGAACGATCTAGTGGCTAAGACTCCAGGTGCATTTAAAAAAAATATATAAAATGTTTTATTTACTGTCGAGGATGTAAAAGTTCTCTCGGAATGCAAATAGTGTTGACGCAACGGCAAAATTAAGCTAAATCCCATATTTGAAATGGTACATTCCTAAAGGCTTCATCAATCTCATAGATCCATCTCACTGGTCTAAAACAGCGCTTATTTATTTTCCTAGCTTAATATAACCCGTTTCGCTGGTGTCCAAGTCTATGCTCCCCAACCCCCCCGGTTTCTTAATAACAGTAGTTAATGTACGCTAAGTTTTTGTAACTGAAATCTCAGTAGGAGTCCGTGATTGTTTTTAGCGCTTGAAGATATTGTCATTGTAATAAGCAGCATTGAAGACATAGCAGTGTCTTTTTTGTTGTTTTTTTTTGTTTTTTTTTAGCGCAGCACCAGCACCGACGTACACTCAGAGTAGAATATGCAGCACAGCCCTAATTAAAAGAGGGACAGAATATCTGGTCCTGTGTGTATAAAACGTCTCAGGATACCGCTAGTGATTCAGGATCCGCCCTCCTCAATCAGTGAAAGGTTTCTCATCAGGGTAGAAAAGACATGATCCACTCCACAGCGTATAGGCGCAAAAGTGGTTGTATAAAATCAGATGTATCCATTGTCTCGATTTGATCTATAAAAGTGTATTATATATCAGCAATCCTGTTTCCAACATTCTTTGAGTTTAACACATAAGCCAGGCGTTTCCGTATGACTCGTGATTCCCTGACGTTTTAGAAGTTATGTCTCCCCCTGGAGTTCAGTTGTAATGCAGTGTTTTATGACTTTATCACTACAGTTCTTTTGTATGATATTGTATGAGTCACTATGCAAGTAAAACTGATAAGCAAACAATCATCCACCCATTCCTATCAGCAATTATCAGTGACGCTTTTCTTTTCTGCCCTTATTTTAATGTAAAAAATTTTTATTTTTTTTTCTCAAAAAAACAACTCTTTAAAAGCGTACCTTTGAGAGCTCAGAAAATTAACGTGAAACTCCAATCAGGAATGGGTTCTAGATTCAGTCGAGTTTAGCTAAGATACTAAAGCATAGCGTAATCATATTTACTGCCATTTAGCCAAGTCCTGATTTGAGTTTTAAGCGTCTGTCTGTATTGATGTGCTCAAGTACAAGAGTAACACGATGTATATAGCCATTTATTTAACATGTGTACCCATCTGCTTTTTCATTTGTTATACTGTACTGCCCCCATGCTTTACTACATTTAAACAAACACCACATTTGTCCCAAACCTCTGTATGTCTGGTAATTTGTGTAGGTCAAAGCAAATTCAGCATTAATGGGTAGAGATGTTCTGTTTCCTTTCTTTCGTTTTGTGGAATTTTTTTTTTTTTTTTTTTTTTTTTTTTTTTTTTTGGAAATAGGAAAGCCACGTTTAAATTAAGTCGGCTGTAACCTAGTCTTGAAACTTTTGTAATTATTATTTGCATTTGACTGTACTGAATGAGCTATACCATAAATGAAACTGATAAAAAAAAAAATAAATGATTGTGTTTTTTTTGTGAGTGAGACATAACGCAAGAACGTAGAAACAACACAAAGCCTCGCTTGTTAAAGTTAATTTTATTGGAGGTTATATGTAAAGCAAAGAAACAGGACCACTGCTGGCTAGAAGAAACTTTTAAAAGCATGGATGGAGCAACGGGTCGTACCGTTCAACAAAACATTTCTATTCGCCGATCATACGGGTTTCCTACTAGTCTGATGAAAAGTATTGATTTATTCGAGATTTCTGACATGCTATCGATATACTAGTGATCAGTATTCAGCCTTTCTTTGATAACCTTTTGGCCCAGTGCTTTTTGACACCTGTGTAAACATGTATCTCATTTTCATTCACATTCCACAAACATTTCTTTAGAAAAGGCATTTATACAAAGGACAATGTACATAAATGGAAAAGATCTAAACAATTACTTCTCAATCAATTTTAGAGTTTATTCCCCAAACAAAAAAAATTTAGCAGTGTTCTTTGGTTTCTTCTTTAGGTTGTGCACCAGGATTAGTGAACCTCAGCATACAACCATATAATCAGTTATTGGAGAAATCTGACTTTGCTTTTTGTACATTATGTCCAATCAGAACACAGCTTTGATACGCCCATGCTCTAGGGTGATAACTGCTAACTGGTTATGCCTCTCCTATAGCCTTAATAATAGGATTAATCCAGTCAGGTGATGACGCCACCAGTGCATTGAACCTGATAAACGAAATAATACCATGTATTTACTGTTTTTAAGGTCTAAATACTTTATGTTCTGCTGTTACATCATACTGGTCAAAACACGTCACAAGTAAACACTAGAATACAGCATGTTCTGTTTGAAAAAATGAAAGACAAAAGGCAACTTCATTGGCTGGCCAACAGCTGATGATGTGGTTTAATGCTAAATTACATTCCTCCAGGTGTGAATCAAATTGACACTGATATTGGTGGTGACCTTTTTTTTTTTTTTTTTTTTTTTTATTGTCCAAGTCGTAAATCATGTATTAGTGATGGATTCCTCTCATCACTGCAACTTTAGCCTACTGAAAAACATTATAGCAGGAAAAAAAAAAATCTCAACCTATAACGAATCCAGATCATAGAATTTTTAACAGAAAGAAAAAAAAAAAAGTAGTATTAGTTATAATAGATCCAATGAAAACTCCCTGCTTACAATTGCAGAAATCGCAAAATAAAGCTGGGTCCATATCAGGAAGGGATTATCTGTAAAGGGGAGAAGACACATGAAATAAACCTGGCTATACTTTAGTGTATATTTAGTTATTCAATTATGTACAGTCTCTGTGTACTTTATTTATGAATGTGCATTTGTAATCATGCAGAGCAATGCATTCCTCCATCCCAGGGGAATACCTGAAGAAACCGTTTAGGAGCTTCAGTTAATGTTTACATCAAACATTGGAATGAAGAAGAAAGTGTTATCTTTGTGTCGTACTTTGTGGCATGGATGTTGCTATGAGTTTAGTATTTCAGAACTGCTGATGTCTTGGAAACAGTCTATTTTTTTTTTTTATACAGAATGTATATGAACGGCTTATAGGGGAAAAACAGCTTGGTGATTAGAGGTCAGAGAAAAATGGCCGTGGTAAATAGAAAAACACAAACCATTGATGGTGAATTCTAACAACAAAGACCACATCCTGTGAACCAAGAACAAGAATCTGAGGCTATCGTGTTCACAGACTCTCAAACTGGGCAGCTTAAGACTGGAATGGAAACAGTTCATTTTTCCCCCTATATATTCTTTCATTAAGGTGTTTCCAACTTTAAAAATGTAATTCACTTAAATGTTTATTTTTTTCCGTTTATTTTTTTCCCACACATTTCTTGACAAACTCTAGAGACTATTGTGTGTGGAAATCCCAGCCCATCTTGAACTAATATCCATGCTATTATTAAAGTCAAAGATCACAAATTTTCCCATTCTGATATTTGATGTGAACAATACCTGAAGTTCTTGACATTTTTTTTCCCGTAATGTTGTTACCATATGATTGGCTGTTTAGATAATTGCATGAATGTGAATTAGACAATGTCTTGGCCAATCAGATAATCACTTGGCTAACCTTGTAACAGAATCAGTGGAATGAGGGATACTATTCCACATTATACATACAAATCGTACTTATTAGAAACAGCGTGCTTTTCGTAGTGCAGTAAAATCCATTCACTGTCAATTTCTATTTAACAAATGTTTTTAAGAGCATTCAGAAAAAAAATAATAATTTGCCTATATTCAATCATAAAATGTATGATCATATGCTTTATATTCACTATTCTACAAACTATTAATGTTTACTGTGTTCTCTAGATCATGAGCTTCCAGATCAATTCTTATAATACAATGGTTTAATGTGTGCTTATCATAAAATGTTTTTTTTTTAGGATCTACTCAGCTTGACTTACTTTTTGACATGCAGGTTTGCTGTGCTCTTGGCCTTTCCTGAATCAAACACCACAACACCATTCATGTCCTCTGTCGTGTGCTTCAGGGTAAGCTTGTGCACTGTCCCCATTTTCTCCAGGAGAACTTTGGGCCCAGGTTTTAACACCTCTCCATTTAGAGTCCATACAGGTGATTTCAAAACAGGCACAGAGACCTCACACACAAAACATGCATCCTCTGGAGAGACCACCTCCATATCTTGAAGCTCCTGCACTATCAGGATTGGCTGGGCTGATGGAAGCACAAGCAAGAGCACAAACATCATTTAGGCACAATGTGAGCACAGTATCATTTCCATTGCAGGTTTAGTAGCATTGCTGCTTTCATTCATTTATTTATCTACAATAGCCACTTCATCTTTCGCAGGTTGTGGAGGATCTTGGACCTATTTGAGGAGAACTAGGTGCATGGAGAAAGTAGTTCATCACAGTCCAACAGTTACAAACATTTGCACAGGGGCAATTTTGGAGCACCCAGCAGAAACATTCGGAATGATAAAAAAATTACTTTATTTTACAATGTTTTTACCATCATTCTGGTCTCAAACTTGAACAGTTTAAAAACTTAATTCATAATCTTATCTTTAAATCTCACAAAAAGTGCATCTATTTATCTATCTATCTATCTATCTATCTATCTATCTATCTATCTATCTATCTATCTATCTATCTATCTATCTATCTATCTATCTATCTATCTATCTATCTATCTATCTATCTATCTATCTAAATGTACTGTGATTACTGAACACCACAAGCATCAACACAATACATACATGGAATTATCATAGTGATTGGCCTGTCCACTTGAATATGGCATATTTATTATATCTTGCTTACTTAATACAAGCTTTATTACCATATTCTACAATCAAATATCTTCAATTAGTTTAAATTTGCAGCATAACATAGGTCTGAATGTATGTCGGAACATTTAGGAAACTTGAACTTTGGTACTAGAGGGCAGCACTGACATTAAACATATTACATCTATTACAAAAACTTTGCAACCATCACACCCATATGTTGTCTGATTTACAAGTTATGCATCTTTGAACAAAAGGTTGGAAGCACACAATTATATAGAACATTCAATGTGACTAAAAGGCATGAAGTTGCTCCAGCATGACATTATTCTTTTTCACAAGGCAAGCTCCATGAACATATGGTATGCAAAGTATAAAGAGCACCTGACCTAAATCGGTCTGAACACCTGCGGGATGAACTGGAACACTGACTGCACTCCAGGCTTGCTTTTATTGGTTAAACTCACTAATGCTTGTGTGGCTGAATGAAAACAAATTAACAGCTACACTCCAAAATCTAGTCGAAAGCCTCCCTTAAGAGAGTGAAGATTATCATAACGGCAAAAGGGACAGCATTTTGTGTGTGTGTGTGTGTGTGTGTGTGTGTGCGTGTGTGTGCGTGTATGTATGTACAGGTGCATCTCAATAGATTAGATCATTAAAAAGTTGATTTATTTCAGTAATGCAATACAAAAAGTAAAACTTGTATATTATATGGATTTTTTTTATTATATAGTTTGTATTTCAAGCATTTATTTTTTCTTGAGGGGGAGTGGTGGCTCCAGTGGGGGGAGTGGTGGCTCCAGTGGTTAAGGCGCTGGATTACTGATCGGAAGGTCGGGGGTTCAAGCCTCGGTATTGCCAAGCTGCCACTCTTGGGCCCTTGAGCAAGGCCCTTAACCCTCTGTGTGCTCCAGGGGCGCTGTATCATGGCCGACCCTGCGCTCTGACCCCAGCTTCCAAGCAAGCTGGGATATGCGAAGAACAACATTTCACTGTGCTGTAATGTATATGTGACAAATAAAGGCTATTCTATTCTGGCTATTCCTTTATTATTATCATTTTGGCTCCCACCAATTCATCCAAAAAGAATTAGAATACTTCAAAACATTTTCATTGAATTCTTTGCCTTCTGGAAAGTATAATTGCTGCCTCAATTCGGTGTGGCATGAAGGTGATCAGTCTGTGGCACTGCTGAGGTGAAGCCCAGGTTTCTTTGACGGTGGCATTCAGCTCATCTGCATTTTTTTGGTCTCATGTTTCTAATTTTTTCTCTTGACAATAACCATAGATTCTCTATAGGGTTCAGTTCTGGTGCTTTTAGTGCTTTTGGCAGTGTGGGCAGGTGTCAAATCCTGCTGGAAAATGAAATCAGCATCTCCATAATGCTGGTCAGCAAAGGGAAGCATGAAGTGCTCTAAAACTCCCTGGTATATGGCTGTGCTGAGAGGCTTGACCTGATAAAACACAGTGGACCAACATCAGCAGATGATATGACTCCCCAAACCACCACTGACTGTGCAAATATTACACTGGACCTCAAGCAACTTGGATTCTGTGCCTGTCTTCTCTTCTTCCAGACTCTGGGACCTTGATTTCCAAATGAAATGATACATTTCCTTTCCTTTCATCTGAAAAGACGACTTTGTCCCACTGAGCAACAGTCCAGTCCTTTTTTTCCCTTTGCACAGGTAAGACACCTTCGACGTTGTCTCTGGTTCAGGAGTGGCTTGGCATGGATACATCTGTGCGTGGTGGCTCTTGAAGCACTGACTGAAGTCCACTCTTTGTGAATCTTCCCCGAAACATTGAATGGGCTTAGTTTGAACTTTTTCTACAACATTTTTTCCTTCCTTTCTACTTTCCATTAATGTGCTTGGATACAGCACTCTGTGAACAGCAGCTTCTTTAGCGATGACCTTTTGTGTCTTACCCTCCATGTGCAGGGTGTCAATGATCGTCTTCTGGGCAACTGTCAAGTCAGCAGTCTTCCCCCTTGATTGTGTAACCTGAACCAGACTGAGATACTATTTAAAGGCTCAGGAAACCTTTGCAGTTTTCAGAGCCTTTCTAATTAACCTTTGGAGTTAATTAGTTGATTAGAGTGTGACACCACGAGTCTCCAATATTCAACTTTTTTACAATATTAAAATTTATATATATATATATATATATATATATATATATATATATATATATATATATATATATATATATATTTATATATATATATACATATATATATATATATATATATATATATATATATATATATATATATATATATATATATATGTATATATATATACATATATATATATATATATATATATATATATATATATATATATATATATATATATATATATATATATATATATATCAGTCTGTGTGATGAATCTATATAATATACGAATTTCACTTTTTGTATTGAATTACTAAAATAAACTTTTTAATGACATTCAAATTTATTGAGATGTAGCGATGGATGGATGGATGGATGGATGGATGGATAGATAGATAGATAGATAGATAGATAGATAGATAGATAGATAGATAGATAGATAGATAGATAGATACGTGTTTGCAAAATGTAATTTGCAAATCTCAAACTTATTAAATTTACATAAAAAAAAAAAACATTAAATGTTTAAAATGTGAATATATACCATTTTAAGAAAAAGAAATTGAATTTCTTGTGACCCTGCAACAGGTCACTAGAAAGTTAGGACACTACGCCTTTTGTCCGCATACTGTACATCTCTGAACTGAGGAGACTAGTTGCTGGGGTTTTTTGGGGGAGGAATGTTGTCTCATATGTGCCTGATACAGGATTTTATCTGCTCAACAGTTTTGGGTGTCCTTTGTTGTATTTTTTCATTTCATGATGCACCAAATGTTTTCAAATGGTGAACGGTTTAGACAGCAGGCAGGCCAGTTTAGCACCCTTGTCTCTCCTGCAAAGAGATTTCTACAGATTCTTTCAAACTTTAATCATATTATGTACTGTAAATGATTACATATTCAACTGTTTTGCAATTTTATGTTAAGGGATATATAAGACCTACTCATTTTGATTTAGTTAACATAATTAGTGGAAACATTTTTCTCCAACTGTTTCGTTTATTAACACTTGTGTTGCAGCTATCCAACTGAAAATTACCTTTTTTTTTCTTGATACATGGTACATTCCTTAGTTTTACATTCCCCAGTTCTTTAAGTTTTTTATTGTGAATAAAATGTGTTTGAGATTTGCAAATCATTGCAATCTATTTTTATTTACATTTTACACAGTGTCCAGACTTTTTTTGAACTTGCACTTCACTTTGAGTATGTGAATTGACCAATGTCTTTCTCTCACCTTCCACTGTGAGCCTTGCTGAGGATGTGTTTTCTCCGACCTGCACACTGTACATGCCTGTGTCCTCCAGTGCGACCTCCTGAATCACAAGTTTGCGATAGCAGCCTTCACTGCAGATCTCAAAGCGCTCTGAGGGCAAGATCACATTACGGCCTTTATACCAACGAATGCTGCAGCGTGGGTTGGATACAGTACAATCCAGTAAGACTCGAGTGTGTTCCAGAGCCGTTTTGTCTTCCAGCGGCTTTACAATATTCACAGGGATTCCTGCGAGAAAAAAAGGCATGGTAAGATATGAAAACGTTTATATATCTGCTACAAGGAGAATAAAATACTTACTCTCCACCTCTAGGTAAGCTATAGACTCCACATTCTTGGCAACAAACTTGATTTCTCCTGATTCCTCTTCCTTAACGTTGCACATAAGAAGGAAGTGCTTGGTTCCTGTTTAAGGATTACATATTACAGGCATTTAATGTTCTAAGGTAAAAAGAAAAAAGTATTTTTAAGAACAGTTTAATTAGTATTGGAATATCTTATGTAAATCTGATTAATTATTTTTTAAAAAAGCAGGATTTATTTTGGATGAATCAATGCAGTTTTTACCCTCCTGACGGATCTTGACGGTGCTAGAAGGTTTAATTTTCTCTCCATTCTTAAACCACTCTCCAGGTATGTCATCAAGAGACACCTCACACATAAACACAGCATTCTGGTCCTCTTGAATATCCAGGTCTTCTAGAGTGTGTAAAACTTCCAGCTCTCTCTCTGTTCCAATAAGAAATTAATCAACTGTTGCATTTGATTGCCTGAACATACAAATTTTAATCTTTTTTTTTTTTTTTTTTTTTTTTTTTTACTTAGAAAAAGATGCCAAAAATGCATGTAAGAACCAGCCAGTGTCCTCCAGGAAGATAAACCAGGCTCAAGTCACCAAGATAATATTGTAAATGAAATCATGTACACATTTTAAGAGTAAATGTGAGCACAAAAATGAACAAATGACGAGCAAACTGAGGATGAGGAAAGTAAGCTTCATGATTTTTTGAATTGTATGTAGTAATGGGTAGCTCCATTAAACTTAACCGACTACATATCAACTGTGCACAAGAGAGCTGTACCATTTGCATTCAACCACCACTGATGTGTTGATGATTGCTTAAATACAAATACTGCTCGATCAATAACCTACTTTGGAATTACCACAATTAGTAAATCCTGAATTTGTGGAGCAGCATAAGGAACAAAACGTGCAGGCATGTGAGTATCATGTTCATTAAATCCCATCTCTTGGCCTAAGGGCAGTAAGTGCAAATGTGAGAGGGCTAGAAGTGTAAAGAAAGATGAGACTGGTGATAGTATAAAATACTCCCACTTGCTCTCAAATTGAAGCCGGAACAGCACCTACACTATTTCTTCCTGAAGGTGGCACTGTTGTACTCATATACAGAAAACAAGATTACAGTATATAGCAGGTTTCTTCAAAGTTTTTCAGGGCAAAGAACCCTTTAGGCTATAGAGATATGGGGCAGGGATATAAAATGTGTCTAACATAGCTACTGATATTAATAGAAGTACCAATCATATTTCGCTAGTTAAATTATATAAAGACAATGTTGTTGTACATGCATTTATACATTTACATGAACATGAGATTTAAGTTTAATAGAACTATAATGTAATTATTATAATATTAAAAATATATTTTATCTTTCATGTTTTTACCCATTTTATTTTATTTTTTTAACAAAAATGATTTGTGGTTCAACATTAATAAGCGGACCCCCTGCAGTACCGCCGCGGACCCCCTAGAGGTCGCGAACCCCCAGGTGAAGACTTATGGCAGAGTATTGACACACCAGATAGCTGCAGTTTCTTAGTTTTATGACTTGTAAAATGTTTTTTCCATACCGTAAACTTCCACAGAGCATGAAGTGGTTGCATCTCCAGCATCACACACATATAAACCCGAATCCCCAAGCTCACATCGCATGATCTGCAGGAAGCACTTCCTCCCCATTGAGTAGATACGATGACTTTTCCCTGGCTTAAGCTCTTCTCCATTCTAGGTTAGACAAGACCACCACTGAACCTCAGGCAAAATACATATATCGATCCAATCTATGACTGATCTTATCTTGGAAATTAAGTGTAATATACAGTATATAAACAAATGTGACTATGTTACATAAGCGCATTGTAGATTTCATAATTTATTAATACATCTCAAATACTTAAATGACTACTTCTGCTACTACCACAACTAATAATAATAATAATAATAATAATAATAATAATAATAATAATAATGATAATAATAATAATAATAATAATAATGGTGATGATAATATAAAATAATAAAGCCAGATATTTAATTATAATAAATAGTGATGAAAGTTTTATGTTTTTATGTTTATGTTTATGTTTAGGTAATTCTGCAGTCTCCATGCCTTTTTCCATTTGACATTAACATTGTATTTGGACAGCTCACACTCCAGTGTGGCTCCTGCACCCTCTGGGAAAGTGCTATCCTCCAGCTTTTTCAGAATAGACACTGGTGTTTCTGTACAAATTGAAAGGAAAATGGTTTTTAGTGGAATATCTTTCACCGACAACCATGCCATACCATTTCCAAGTGTATGGTGAGTGAAATGTCTGCTTAAAAATGTTTTAATAAAAGTTAGATGCCTTAATCATACCATGTTACTGTATATCTTTGCACACTCACCTTTTCTAGCAGGTATGAAGTTTCAATGAAGTTAAAAAAGTAGTCTAAGCTTACTATTTATATACTGATGTACCTGTGCAGGCATGCTTGCGGCAAACAGATCGCGTTAGGCTGACCTCCATTGCTCTTTTCAAGTGCTTAAGAGCCAAATATTGCTAATCCGGTGTCTAGTATAATGATGGACTGAATATAACCAGACTTAACTTGGCAATGGTCAGGTATGCACAGAGATCCCTTTGTTGCAGCGGCATTTTCAATCTATTGTCATCCACACTGACAGCTCACAGACTCCAACAGATAAGCCCTATTGAGTGACTTGGCATAAAAGAGATTACCTTACATACTACCAATGTATGCTTGATGAAGGCTTGAAAAGTTTCGGTAGCTGCACTCTGGACATGTGATCAGAGTCTTTTTATATGTGTAAGTAGACACGAAGGAAGAGCCGCAGTGAAAGCCGTTAATCCATTCCATTGTAATGCCATCACTGTCTGAAATCTAACCATCTTGCATCATGTTGACTTGCATCATGCCTCAGCGCCTTACCCCCTACTGCAGTTGACCTACTCACAACTGAATTCCAACCCTTATAAGTTAATTGCTGTGAGATGTCTTGTTACAATTAGTGGGCAAATACTATTTCTTGTCACCTGTTTACTTTGCAGCTCTTTTGGTATTTGGTTCTTGAAATGTTCTTGAAGGTCTAATGACTAAGACTAGCTGAATGAGCTGAATGAAGAATTTAAGCAATGATTGAGCCTATGTATTTCTGTTGCACTGACTAAATTTAGTTGGGAAAATGTACTTCTACAGCAGTTACCCATAACAGTCATAACAGTAAAACAGATTTTGTTTTAATACTGCTGAATGCTGATTGATTCAATATATTTAAAATTTTTATTCCTGCTGCAGCTTTGAAAATAATTTCATATTAATCATATAAACGTACATTAATACAATAGATCATGTAAACCTTTTCGAAAGTTATAACCCAGTACTGTTTTATGCCCCCACCCCATGTATTGTAATCAGTGTGTTTACCTTTAACTGTAAGTCTGGAAGATGATTTTGCATTTTCAGTGGAGAACGTGTAAGTTCCCGTGTCCTCAAGTGACAGGTTGGCTATGGTCAGGCAATGCACATTGCCGTGGGTAGTCATGCGCCAATGGTTGTTGCTTTTGAGTCGGTTTCCATCTTTCAGCCACATGCCTTCCACATTGCTATGTGTCAGCTCCACCTCAAAGGATGCTGTCTCGCGCTCAAACGTATGAATCTCGCTCAGCTCTTTCCGTATTTTAACTTTCCGTGCTGCATGCACATGAAAGCAGCAGGAATAAGAAATCACAAATACATTAACATTGTTAAAGGCTATTCTTCTTAAGTGATAGAATTAAAAATAGGTTATTAGGAATAAACAGTATTTAGAACAGAATGACATTTGAGTCCACAGGCTTGGACTTGTTGTCCAACATTGTATTAACTCCCAAATTCCAGAGTATGCCAATGGGTTTTAAAGTATTCCGAAAGAGGCAGGCATTCCCCATGGAAAAAAAAAAAAGTGGTTTATTTTTAAGAGTTGGTGACACCACCCTAGATTTTGAAGGCCAGGGTGTATATTTAGCTGCTATGAAAAGAGATCCAAATTCATACGAGGTGCCAATGACAGGGAAAGCACTGACATTTTGCTACCACATATTCACTTATACAGGACCTTAAGTAGAAAAAAATATTTAGCACTCAATCTGGTGTTTGTATCAATTCGCTGAAAATTAGATATGAGGTTTGGGCTGAATGTTAAAATTGCAAAGGCAGAATATTTGAAAAAGTAATCTTGAATTTTAGCACAACATGATTTGAGGATATTTTAGGGAACTAATGCTTTGGCTGGAATTGCTCCCTCACTCACTAGTTACTTTTATAAACTGTTTTCTATACGGATTTCAATAGGGAAAGAGTAAGAAAGACACAGAACAGAAATCAAACAACACTTGCATGATACTCTGACTTGTCACATAAAAACTGATCAATTGTGAAATTAAAAACCATAAAAATATTAAGAACACAACACTGACAACATTGATGCCTTAGTTTTTATGGGGTTGTGAAAGCCAATCCCGGAAACTGAAAGAAATGCTACGTGTTATGGTACTAAAATATTAAGTTTGTGTCCTTTGGTGGTACACCGACTCTATGGTACACTATGTGCAACAATATAATTTACTATCCAGTGAATATGATTGGTCTACTTAGATGTAGGCAATAATACATACTGGCAGCACCAAATAAATAGGACACAATATTGTAACTAGAGAATAATTTCTCTGCAGTTTATGAATATAACTACACTATGTTAATATGACAATTTCTTAGCCAATTTAAATGAATTAACAGACAAACCACAAGAAGACCTTTCTCTAGCCCCTGATCCGGTTTTCATTTGAACTGCTTAATTGAATTCTTATGGCCATCTGATCTTATGTCAATACAGAAGTGTGCTTCTTGGGAATCATCTGTCGCTCAGCTGTTCCTGACCGTCATGCCGTGGAACAAGCGTCACTGATTCACCACTCGTATTACTCTTGCTCAGTTAATTGATTTGGTATAAAGAAAACAACAACAGAAATGAGGGCTCAGCGTCAATGCGGTATCACCAGCAACCACAGTAAACAAAAAATAACAACACATAGTGAGAAACAGACAGCAGCATGTGCAGACTCACGTTCCACGCTGAGCCCGGCTTGTGTGCGGTCATGAAGAGTTTCACAGCTGTAAGTCCCACGATCAGAAAGGGCGAGTTTGTGGATTGTGAGCATACGCTTTCGGCCACTTTGTTTCAGGGTAAACTTAGGTCCAGGGTGTATGACCACACTTTGTCTCATCCACTGCACTTCTCCACATTCTAGGTTCAGCTCCACCTCAAGAGTTGCCTCCCCAAACTCCTCTGCAACCACCGATTCCATTTTCTTTGTGAACAGCACCTGTTTCTCTGTACACAGTCAATCTCTTATTGATCATCATTGTTCAAAGATGATGAAAGCATACTTTAACATAAAAGTAGGCTGTATTACAACATTTTTTTTTGCATATGCCTGCTATAGTGCTCCTTTTGTGTTCCTAGTGCTATGCACAGGAGAATGGCCACTTGCTTCTGTCAGTTATTAGTGGAATTCTAACTGGAGAAGCTGCTAAGTGCAAACCATTATAGGCACCTTTTCAACAACCATGTCTGAAGGGTCATTATTTATTGCAAATATGTTGCCTTGGCAGTAAACAGTTGTCTGAACTCTTAAAGAATGCATTAATGTCCATGTTTCACACGTTTCATAAGTGTAATGGAAAAGTTTGACCTGCTTTTTCATCAAAGACAATTCAAGAACATTTTTGAAGGTAACTTTTTTTTTTTGTCTACTGCGATATTATTTAAATTAGTAGTTGAAACATGTTGGCCATTAGAAAAATGTAAGTGATTAATTGTTAAACCATGTAATCAATTTCTAATGATATCTCACCTTGAACCCGTAGCAGAGCTTTGGATATCACTCCTTCAGCTTCTGCTGTTAGCTTGCAGCTGTCTGACACTTGGCAGTTTTTGATGTACAACATGTGGCACAGTCCATTACTTGTGATTTTGAACCGGTCATTTGATGTAATAGGCCAGTTGTTCATACACCAGACTATCCTTACATCTTCTGGGGACACTACACACTTGAATGTTGCATTTTCTCCTTCCATTACAGTTATGTTGTGCAACTCAGCAATAAACTCCAGAACACGAGGGGCTTAAGAAGAAATATAAATGAGTAAAAATAAATGTTATCGATTGTGAAGGAAATTTGTGGCAATTTGCTCAAGACAATACAAACAAAAGCATTTAAAGCTGTAAAAAAAAAATTATAAAATTATATATATGTATAGTTAAGGCATTGGACTTTGGATCAGAAGGTCACATGTTCAAATCCCACCACCACCAAGCTGCCACTGCTGGGCCCTTGAGCAAGGCCCCTAAACCTTCCCTTTTCAGTTGTAAGTCGCTCTGGATATATATACACAGTGGAACCTCGATACTCGCGACCTTGACACTCACGACCTCGATAGATCGTGACTTTTCATTTGGAACCTTAAAAAAGTTTGTATGTAATAAATTACATAAAAAATGCTTGAAAAACTATTTTATTATTGTATTATTCATTTAAAGTAGTAAATATAACATTGACGACAAGTAATTCGCAATTTTAGTTAAGTTTAGAGTACAGTGCATGTAAAATTTTCCTTCACCATCAGGAACCATCAAAAAGAGAGAGTCAAAATCTTGTGATTTTTTTATATTCGCAAGGGGTCATAGACATAACCCCCGTGCGTATCGAGTTTGCACTGTATATGCACTGTATAAATACATACAGAAATATTGTTTTATGCCTAAATGCATGTAAAGAAGTGGCAACTAGGTTTGGCTGGGCTCTGAACTCACATCCTTTAGAAAAGTCCAAAGTTTAATCCCTTATCCAGTAAGCTACACCTCCCCCTTCATAATAATAATAATAATAATATGTTTAATTTATATACATATTATATGTATATAATTTAATTTCCCAAGCTCAAGGACACTTTACAAGGTACAGTATTTCATGCAGGAAAGGAATGAGTTTTATAGTCTGATTGCCAGTTTTAATTACAACTAAACTTTTCTGTCAATTAATTATTGAATTGTCTTTATCAGTGTGGTTCTTCTGAACATGAAGAAAAGCTCTTTTAGTAAAATTGTACTTACTCTTTACTTCTACATTCGCACATGTTTTCTCATCCTTTGATTCGCATGTGTATTCCCCTGCATCACTGTCTGTTAAGTTATGTATTGTAAGGCTTCTTTCTTGCCCATCTGCACGGATTGTAAAATGTCGGTTTGGTGTGATTTCTCGGTTGTTTTTCAGCCACTGGACATCTCCTTTGGAGGTTTGGAGTTCACATCTCAAAACAACATTACTACCCTTAAACCCTACTGCATTTTGCAGTGGCTTGGAAAATTTTATCTTCATAGCTGGAAGAAAAATCGTTTAGTTCGAAGATTGCTGTGAGCACATGGTTTGTATGTTGTAAAGGATTTCTTACTACAGGACACATTAACAAGCAGGATTATTAGGTTAAATATTTATACACATTAGTTCCAGATGCAGAACAATGACTGTGTTGCCTGAACAGTCAACACAATCAAGTTGAGTGATAAAGTAACACAAAAGTCTTGATTTACCTTTGACTTGCACACTGAAACGAGCTTTATCTGTGCCCACGTCACACTCATATTCTCCGGCATCTGATTTTTTAAGATGCTTTATAGTCAGGTAGTGAGTATGCCCATCGCTTGTGGCATAAAAACGATGATCTCTGATTTGTTTGCCCCCCTTGCTCCATTGCACCGATCCATTATCCCTATTAACCACAGCACACAATGTCACGCTTTCCTCTTCATAGGCAGCGATGTTTATCTCTTCTTTTTTGACGAACTCGAATGGTGGCTCTATTAAACAGAATAATATTTAGAGATTAACATTGCTTTATGAAGTGTTCAGTTCAAGGATTTCATCGATTTATCATGCATTTACAGTATTTCCTTATAGTCTGTTGATCATATAAATGGAAGTCATGGTTAGCTTGCCTTGAACTGTCACCAAGATGTACATTTTGTCATCAATGGCATCACATACGTATTCTCCTGAGTCAGACACTTGAATGTTGGAGACCACAAGTTTTCTCATAGGGCCTTTCTTTTCAATACTGATTCGGGTATCTGCCTGCAATACCCTCCCATTACAGAGCCACTGAACAGCAGC
Source organism: Silurus aristotelis (assembly GCF_946808225.1). Taxonomy (NCBI): domain Eukaryota; kingdom Metazoa; phylum Chordata; class Actinopteri; order Siluriformes; family Siluridae; genus Silurus; species Silurus aristotelis. The sequence continues at coordinate 26,811,807 of NC_139576.1, read as the reverse complement.
GTTCTCATGAGACACCTCACATTCAAGGATCAGCTCGTTTCCAGCCACGAGTGAGTGGTGTTCTGGGGTCCTAGTGTTTCCCAGGATAGACACCGGTGCCTCTAAATAGAACACAAATCTAGGTGTTAGTGTATTGTGCTTTTATTATGTATTACCAGCAGTAGCGGGTGACAGTTTCTCATTTACCTTCTACTGTGACATTAAAGACAACCTTCTCATCCTTCACATTACACACGTATTCACCAGTATCCGCGATCTCCGCATTTAAAATGATCAGAGATCTAAAGGTGCCTTCTTCTTCAAATGTGAAGTGATCATTACCCACAATCCTTTTATTATTCTTGTACCAGCAGACTACACCATTCACTCTGGACAGTTCACATTTGAGCACAACGGCATCTGATACTACAAAATGTCTGTCTGATATCTCACTTTTTTGCACAAATCTGAGTGGTGGTTCTGCAAAGGAAAGTAAAACAATTATTGTGACATGGTCATCAATCAAGCTAATCTACGTCAATTTGACAGGAAACTTACCATTTACTTTTAAACTGAAATCCATTACATCATCTTTGGCATCACACAAGTATTGGCCTGTGTCTTCAAGCCTTAATGAATGAATTGTTAACTGCCGAGTACTGCCATCCTCAACTATAGTTATATTGATATTTTCCAAAATCTCTTCTCCATTCTTCTTCCAACTGACTTCTGCATTTGATCTTGACACCTCACAGTCAAGCACAATGGTTTCTCCAACAAACTTTTCAACTTCGTATGCCATCTTCCTAGGCCGAATAAATCGTACCGGGGGCTCTGCACAAATGGAAGTTATCATTTTAAGAATCAGCTATTTAAAAATTAAAATGACACAAACAAGTCTATAAAAGCAGCTACTTCATATGGCCAAAAGTCTGTTGACACCTCAACATTACACCATATGTGCTTTTCAAACATCCCCTTCCAGAATTAGCTCCTTATTTGCTGTTGTAGTCTTCTGATAATGCTTTACATTTTGCAATGTGGATGTTGGTATTTTCATATTCAGCTACAAGCTACATTCCAGTTTATCCTGAAAGTGTACAGTGGTATTGCAGTTCCAGTGAAAAAACTAAGGTCAGTAATGCAAAGTCAACCTATTTTGTGCTTTCAATTTTGAAGGACCACATATGTGTATTATGGTCAGGTGTCGACAAACATTTGGCCATATACAGTAGTTTTCTAATTCTTTCCATTTGACAGTTTTAAAGTGTACTCGAAACATCTCTGTACATCTCTGTACATCTCAGCACCTGCAATGTTTACGAAGAATGTCACAGAGTCATCAGCTGTGTCACAAACATATTCTGCAGAATCACTGACTGTTGTCTCTGGTATAATGAGTCTTCTGTAAACACCATCAACCTCAAGAATCAGGTTGTCGTTCTCTTCGACCTCAAGTCCATTTCGATACCAGCGCACAGAAGCATTGCCTCTGGAAATTTCACAACTCAGCACCATCCTCTCTGACATTTGCTGGCACAGTTCCATTTGGGATTGGCTTGGGGAAACTATGCGTATTGGGGGTTCTGTAGGAAAACACATTAGGTGGTCAGTGCCTAATGCAATCAGACAATTCAAAAGGTTATTTAGATGGAATAGATCTATACCAAGTTTAAACAAGGCTGAAATGTAACAGAATACAAGTGTTGTTACGTATGGACAACAAAATGGACAACAAAATGGCACCATTCTTCAACATGTACAGAATTTTGTGTAACAGAATTGATTAAGAAATCAGGAATTGCAAGCTGAGATTGTAGGTATTGTGATGGCTGTGAAGTTGGCTGATTTTATGTCTTTTGGACAATGTGGTTGCTGCAGCTTTAGGATTGACAAAATCGTTCATTTTTGCCTATTTATTTATTTTTTTACTTGAAGTTCTAGTTGAACTTGTAGAGTTTCATTTAACTGGCCAGGACAGAGACTGAGTTAATGTAAGAGATGGAAGTATACTGACAACATAACCTGCCTTACATCTATAATCCTCTTACTCCAAAGTTTCTACGATACTTTATATAAGCCTATAGGCCTGAGGTCCATGCAGGTGTTGTTTCTTCTGGTGGACAATGAGGATGCTTTAATAAGTTTAAGCTATTTTTACTTGGTTACCTCAGGAGAGCTTTCTGGTTTCTTTAGAACAGAAGGGCACAATGATATTGATGAGAATATAAAAAGACCTAATTTATTAGATTAGATATATTCAATCTCAAAAGACTACATATTTCATAGGCAGCTGCAAAATGGTGTAGCTGGAAGGGTGTCAGTTTCTACCATGGAGGTAACCCTTGCACATTTTGGTGAACATCAGTGGTAGACTTTGAAGGCTTTTTCTTTCCCAATTTATCACAAAGGTTAGACGTCAGTCAAGATCTTTTACTCTAACGAATGTAAACCATATCTTTATTGAGCTGGCTTTGTGCACAGAGGCATTGTCTTGCAGGAACAGGTTTGGGTCTCCTAGTATGAATAAAGGGATCATTTAATGCTATTGTATCCAAGGACATCTTAGGCAATTGTGTGCCTTCAACTTTCTGATAACAGTTTGGGGTACCACATATGGTTAAAAAAGTTAGTGGTCTCAACACAATTGTCCTTCTTTATATATCATTTGGATTTTATATACCTTTTATACTTAAATGGAAGAATTTTGAGTCATCAGCAGTGTCACAGACATACTCTCCTGAGTCCTCAACTCTGCTGTGAAGAATCTTCAGTCTCCTGTATGGACCTTCTATTTTTAATTTCATATTTTGATTTTCTTGAAGTTTCTGTCCGTCCTTGAACCAAGTCACTCTTCCATTCGGACGCGAAAGCTCGCAACTGAGGACAATTTCCTCTGGAACATGTCGATCAAGGTGAACATCTTCCTTGGGATAGACAATCATTACAGGAGGCTCTGTTGGGAAAAAGTAAAAAAAAAAAAAAAAAAAAGAGAGTACACAAAATAGTGTTTGCAGACTAATTTGAATACAGACTCACAGAAACTGGACAATAGAAGATGGGAATACTTTTTTCTTCAACTGTGCTTCTCTGCTCAACAGTTATAAATTGTTAGATGTAGAATTACTAAACCTTGATCCAATCCTTAAAAGCTTGAGCCAATCTATCCATTTTTCACTGAACTCCCTTATCATCAAGGTGTTTTCACCAACAGAACTGTTTTTTTTTTATTAAGTCTAATGACTTTCCGAGTAAAACAGTAGTTTAGGAAATGTTTAAACCAGCTATTATGTATTAACATACATATGTACAGGTCTTTCATTATGGAGTGTGATGAGTGTATAATGTAATAGAGAAGCATTTTATTTTCAATGTTGAATATGCTAAAGGTACCCACCTCGTACATTAACCTTGAATATTAAGGCACTGCCTCCTGCTCGACATGTGTATGCCCCAGCATCTGCCATTCTAACAGATTGGATAATTAGTTTTCGCATGGTGCCTTTAGTCTCTATTTCGACATTCGTACTGGTCTGTATCTCCACTCCGTCTTTGTACCACTGTGTAGTGGCGTCAGATCTGGACACCTCACAATGAAGGAAGAGTTTTTCTTGTTCCACTACATTCCTGTGGAGCTCTTCCTCAGGGATATAGGCAAATGTCACAGGAGGTGCTGCATAAAGAATACGAATTACACAGTTTTATTTCTTGAGTCCTTTTTCAATACATATGGGTTGCATGCATTATCAAGTGCTGCAGATGTTCCCCACTCTTAACAGCCAGCAAAATGGACAGAACTAGCATTCAATAAAGCTTAATGAGGATGAATTGCAGTTGAGCAGTGTAATAGACATGCTTTCCCCCTTGATCTTCTTCATAAACAGAAAGCACAAAGAAGATGGGTAGATTGCAAACGTGACAGAAATGTTGCAAATGGCTTTATGCATCTGTTTTAGAAAAATGATCTAGCATTTACAGAAGCAGTAGAATGGATCCATAGCGTTCAACCAATGAAAGTTGGACAGGACACAATGATGAATTTGTTAGTTATGTGGCAGTGGTTCGGATAAACTTTGGATGTCACCTTTAATTTCCACATAAAACTCGCTGATATCATCAGCCGTATTACAACTGTAAACGCCATAGTGTGAAAACGTTGCTGACAGGATAACCAATGTCCTCATGGTGTGCTCTGATTGGAAGAAAACTCCAGATTGAGGTAAGAGCTGAGTCCCATCCTTGTACCACTGGACCGGAGCAGTAGGCTCAGATATCTCACACTGGAGAATGATAGGTGAGCCTGCTTCAAATGACTTGGTCTTCTCATTCTCAGGGACAGCTGTCAACGTCACTGGTGAAGCTAGGAGTGTTTTATTCATTCAAAGAAATGGGATTACTAGATTTGTACACAGACTTTCTCTGCCACTTTTTGTTATGTGGCAGTTTACTAATGGATGAGGGGGATAATGACAGTAATATGAATATGATCTTTTCTTCTTCATGTTATTATGAAAAGGGCTTTTTTTGTTAAATGGTGTTTCTGTAATATATGGTACATTTACCAAGCAATTAGAATTAACAGTGAGAAAGTGACAAATATTCTCATGGTTTTTACCTCTTAAATAAAAAATACCTTTACCTTTAAAAAAAAAAAATATATATATATATATATATATATATATATATATATATATATATATATATATATATATATATATATATATATATATATAGGCATGAATTTATTTTAGGGATCTGTCATTTAGCACTAACTACATTTAAAATGGTTTTCAGTGTTTGGTTATTTACATTTGTTTGTTAAAGTTTTATATAAGCATTTAGAGGATGAAGCGTTATTTGACATGTTAGTGGTTTTGAGAAAGTATGTGGACTCAAAATCACCTGCAACATCCACCTTGAATGCTATACGATCATCGCCAGCTTCACAACTGTATGTGCCTGAGTGTTTGAGCTCAGCTGATTGGATGATCAGTGCCTGTATGGTGCCGTCTGATTTGATGTCAAATCCATTCTCTTGAAAGAGTCGCACTCCGTCTTTAAACCAGGAAACTTGGGCAGAAGACTCAGAGATTTCACATTGAAGTATAATGGGGCAGCCTGCTTCAATTAACTTGTTTCTTGCCACCTCTGTAAGGGCTGAGAACCTTATGGGAGTAGCTATAAAAAAAATGTGAAGGTGTAGAAAATTACTATTGAATTAAAAGTGTATGAAATCGGAACATTTCTTTATGTACTATTTTCATTTGGATTATCCAAAGGAACTCATATTAGTCAAGGAATATGTTCTATTTTTTAAATGAATAAATTAGTTGTTATTAATAAATAGCTAGTAAATAGTTGTTATTAATAGATGTGAAGAACTTCTGTAGAAGGTTAGACACAGGCTCGGCAAGGTTTGAACATAACTTTTGAAAATCAAAGATAGCTTTTGCAATCGAAGTGTTGCATGCAACAAACAAAAATGCGATTGGCTTGCTGTCATGTGACTAAGTAATGATTTTATATAACAGCCGCTTTAGAAATGTAAATATTATAGCTGATATCTTCAATTCCTGTAATCAGATTTGATCGAAATATATATTACTGCAAATATGTTTTATTGATATTTTAAGTAATGGTCTTCAGTATTAGGAAAATCTGTTCATGCCTCCTCTCCCAATTATTACTAGCTCCATTGACACCGGGTCTGGTAGGAGGACAGGCAAACTTTATCAGGGAATTTGGAGACTAGATTATATACATTCAACAATTGCTGGAAAATCACCTTGACTGTCCATCTTGAACGATACAGCATCATCAGGAATGCCACAGATGAAATGGCCAGTGTCTGAAGGTTTAGTTGATCGAACAGTTAATTTCCTTACATTTTCATCTCTTCGGGTATCAAGTCCAATGTTTGAGAGGAGTTCTGTGTCATCTCTATACCAGCAAACCTGGCTTTTGGAGTCTGAGATCTCATATTTTGGAACAGTTGGTGAGTCTAATTCAGCGGACCTGTTCTTTTCCATTTCTGAAAGTGGTTTTAACTTCGTAGACGAAGCTACATAGTTGTGAGTGCCATAAAAAGAAAATAATTCTATCACTAAGATGATAGAAAAATATTAAATTTTTGAAACAATTTTTTTAAGAATCAAAGAATATGTAAATCACCTTTAATATCCACGTTGAATGCAACTGCATCAGCACCTGTGTTGCAGTTGTATGTTCCACTGTGAGATAATTCAGCTGACTGCACAGAAAGTTTTCTAATTGTACCTTCAGTCTGAAGCAAAACTCCAGCTTCAGATGACAGCTCATTTCCATCTTTGTACCAGCATACACATGCGGCAGCATCTGAGACTTCACATTCCAATTGAAATGGCTCTCCAACTTCAGCAGATTTGTTCCTCTGGGCTTCAGCGACAGTGGAGAACGTCACTGGTGGCACTATAGGCATCATTGTAGAAAGATACATTTGTGTCAGTGGTGTCCATGTCTAGTGTTAAGTGTATTGTTTCCCTAGAGACATTATTAAGAATGGCACCAAATCGTTGCTTTATTATGGTTATTTTGTCATATAAGAAAAATGATGGTGCATTAAATGCCAATAAGAACATACAAGCAACAATCAAACTAAGAGAACAATCAGACTATGATAATGTGGATGTGGATATTAGTAGCGCAAGAGTAAATAATGAAAGCTTAATAAAATCTAAACTCATTCTAAATAAAATCTAAACGCGAACAATCAGACTATGATAATGTGGATGTGGATATTAGTAGCGCAAGAGTAAATAATGAAAGCTTAATAAAATCTAAACGCATTCAACAATGACAAATATTGTTCTTATTCTTACTACTACTTGCATATTGGGCAATATTTTAATTCTATATAATTACCATTCAAATTCCTGGAATCTTGAATTTTACATGTTCTTAGTTGGTCCTACGAATTCAAAAGCTTTATGGTATATTTAAATGTGTAGGTCTGTTGTAATGTTGTAATGGTGGTGAATCTATTCATAGTGTGCAGTAGCATGTAAACTAATTTTACTTAGTTATGTCTGTTTTTACATGAATTATGTGAGACATTACATTATGTCTCACATTTACATAATCCTTCTTTATTTCTGCTGTTAAACACATGCAGTAAAACACATTTAAATAACAAACATCTTGGTCAGATGTTTAAAACAAAAATTTGAAATTTAACCCTGAATCTATTCAAATGACGTGGTCAGCACAATGACTATTAGTGACCATTGCATGACTGAAGGGGTAAGTATTGTAATCAGATGGGTTGAGATGGCAAAGATGACTGAAGAATCACCTGGTGGATCCACAGTACTCAGGATGTAGGTATCCCTTGTTTCGTAACTGTATACTCCCGAGTCAGACAGCTCAGCTGATTTGATCTCTTCTGATCCGATCTCTTCTGATGGCATTACAGCAAGACGCTCTTGAATTTGTTGTTGCTCTTGTCTGTACAAGCAGACCTGAGCTGAAGTATTTACTGTCTCTTTGTGTGGAACATTTTCATTGGCTTCTTCATTGGCTTTCATTGTATTCTTCTCAGTCTGAGTGAGTGATGAACCTTTCATCCGTGCCTCTAAAGAGTTCAATTTAGCATGTTTTAATTAAAGCAGCTTTGGTTTGGGGGTATGTTTTAAGTGTAAGATTGTCACTTAAGTGCAGGAATGTCACTAGAAAAACCACCATAATTGTAGATTTAAAGAATGGCAACAGGCCATACAGTGACACTAGAGTGATTTAAATGTCTTCTTAAATAGTATGCCTATTTTATACAAATATATGCTGTTATCATTAATACAAAATTTGTAATTAATCAAATATTGGTTGTTTAGTGAATTCAATTGTTTTTAGTGCGTTCAACATGGATTAAACTAGGTTTCAAATCACCTTTGACATACACCTTAAATTTTATGACATCATCCATTGCCTCACAGTTGTACATCCCTGTGTGGCAGAGCTCTGCAGTTGGAATGACCAGCCTTCTAATGCAATCCTCTGACTGGATCACTAATCCAATTTTTGTTTGAAGTTGTATTCCATCCTTAAACCAACAAACTGGGGCATCTGGGTTTGATATTTCACACTGTAGCACTAGAGGCATGCCACTTTCAATGGTCTTAGTCATGCCAGACTCAGGGATTGGTGCAAATTTTACTAGCTTAGATGTTGGTGCTTCAGTTTGGGAAAAAATAAAGCCATGTATTAAAATAATGATACATTCATGGCAAGCATATCTATGTTGATTTATTTGCTCTTTCGTAACTAAAGGATGTCTGAACATTTGTGTTAGATGTGTTTCTGCAAATTAATAGTATGCTAGACACATAGCCTTGAGTCACCTTTTACTTTGTCTTGATGGATCACAGATTGATTCTTGGTCTCGGTGCTCAGGACCTCTTTGTGTGGAATCTTTGATATCTGAGCAAATTGTTCCTTTCTCAGATTAGACATCATGTTTTTCCCATCTTTTTGCTGGACTATTAAAAGATCTTCAAGCGCAGATATGTGGGCCTTCTTTTCAGAGACTTCACACAGGTCTTTGAGACAGGCTGCTTCACAGACCTTCTCATTGGACATTTCTTGAGGTGCTGAGATATTCACCTTTGTAACTAGAGTGTGTCAAGTTACATATAGAAAGATTTGTATTACTACTAAGAAAGAAATGGCTGACATTTAATAGTAAAATTGTTATCTCAAAGGTAGTTATTCACTAAGTATATTAAATGTAAAAAATGTAATGTATGTGTTTATATGATTATTTCAAATACCATGGCATTGGTCATTGTTTATGGTCATGTTTTTTTTTTGTTTTTTGTTTTTTGAAAAGATGGTTTTAGTTAGATGTGAATGTAATTTCTTAATGGATTAATTTGTTTAAGTGTTTTAGATCAAGTACCTTTATATAAACTGAATAAGGAAACCTGATAACTTATAGAGTTATGTTGGCAAGCCATGCAAGTAATCGTTTTTAACCAATTTTTAAGTTATTTAGATTGTGTTAATCAGAATGGGGAAAAAATGACATTTAATTGTGTTTAAAATGTTGGCAATGGGATGTACATTGCTCTCATCATTACTTGCTGAATGATGGAGCTAACTATTTAAATCACCTTCACGATCCACCTTAAATGCTAAAACATCTTCATCCGTGCATATGTCTTGTACTTGTAAGTAACTGCTGTCGTCTTCTTGAAAACTGCAAGTTGTTTCCTGTTTAATACATTGAGGCTGGGGTAGTTCTTCATCCTCATAGATGCAGAATGGAGCAGTGGAGTCTGATTTCGTAACCTGCACTTGTTTTAGACTGCTTTCCTTAATGTTCTCCTTCATTAACTCAGGAACAGCTGTAAAGCTCAGGCTTTCCTGAATGATGTTGCTCTTTGTAAACTCAGAACACTTTGTGAAGCTTGAGCTTTCCTTACTGATTTCAGTCTCCTCTGACTCATAACATGACAAGCTCAAGCTCCCCTTAATGATCTCGCTTTTTGCGAAATCAGAACCAAGGTTTGTGTTCTCAGGCTTAGCTGATTCAGGATCTGCTATGAAGCTCGAGCTTTCCTTAAATATGTCGCTTTTTGAGACATTAGAACTGTCTGTGAAGCTTAAGCTTTCTTTAGTGTTCTCGGTCTTGGACGAACCAGGGTCTGTTATGAAGCTCAAGCTTTGTTTAATGCTCTTGATTTTTGAGACATTAGAACTGTCTGTGAAGCTTAAGCTTTCTTGAGTGCTCTCAGTCACAGCCACATCAGGAACAGCATTGACGGTCAAACTTTCCTTAAGGATCTCACACTTTCTGAGCTCAGGGATGTCTGTAAAGCTTAAGCTTTCCTTATTGACCTTTGCCAACTCAGGAATTGTTGTTTCCTGGCTTTCCTTTAAGATTTCATACGTAGAACCATCGGTGACATCCAAGCTTTCCTTAACGATGCTGGTCTTTGCAATTTCAGCGAAGGATTCAGCTATAGTTGTATGATGTGCACAGAGAAAAGTTACAGTGGGTTTCCACTTTCTTAATTAGAAGCTGATTAAACAGTTGCTCTCAATGATTGTTACTTTCAAGATTTATAACATAAAAGAGAGAAATTAAGAGAGACGACCATATGACAGAGTGGTCTAGAAACAAGTCACACAGGTCAAGGCAACAAGTCCAAAAAAGCTTGCTAATGCTGTAAAGTTATTTTTCTGCTTTTTTCAGCATCTCATTTCATTCATCATTCATTCATTCATTTCTTCACATTTAAATCATCTATTCAATGTTTCATGTAGGCGTTATAGACATTTCAAGACATTATGTTTGTTCTAAATAGCATTAAAGAAGATGACTGAAGCAAATGGATATTTTCCTGGTGTTGATATACTTTAATTAAGAATATAATCTAAACATTTTCACTTGATTGTTAGCTGGGAAGAAAGGCTTGCAGACCAACTGGATGTTGGATTAAGATAAAATAGCAGGGATTAGTTTGGGAAGTGCTTTTAAGAATGGGTAACCAAGGTGCATAGATTTAACATCTTTAGGCACAGCCTTAGAAAGGTTACACACCACTATTGTTAGTGGCTCAGATGCACTGGGTTAAATGTGCTTAGGGTGGGGTAGCTGTTGTATCACCTTTCATATCCACAGTGCACTGGACAGTGTCATCATAGTGCTCACCCTTGTACACTTCAGGGTGAGACTGCTCGGCTGTTAGGAAAGCCACAAAGAAAACAATAAGCTTTCTAGCTTTAATTAGTTCAATGCTCCATGTCAAGAATGGGGTACAAATAATAGTGGTAAACCACCTTTGTCTGCATTAAACTGGGTGTGATCATCTGGCGTCCTTGACAGGTTTATCCCAGTGTCTGGTGTCTCAGTTGAATTGATGCTAAAAGTTGTTATAGGCAAGTCACACTTAATTTGAGATTGGGATTCAATTCCATCTTGTGATAGTATCTCTCCCTTGTCTTTTGTTTGGTAATTATATTCATTGGCATCCAGGATTTTGTATTGTTGTGCAATACAGATGCTTTCCCCAGTACCTATATTCTTCTCAACATGAGGGACATCCAGCAGTTTCAAAGGTGGTGCTAAAGACGATCATTGATAAAGAAATACTTTATGCAGTTTTGGTGACTACTAATCAAAAGCCAACAATATGTTTTATAGTGAAAACACACAGAAATTATACAGAGCATAAAGTTGTTAGTTGGCACGCTAAAGCATTCTGTCAGTGGCAAAAAAATCAAAAAATCACCTTCATCTTGTACATTTAACCGGATGACCTCATCCCTTCTCAGAGAGTCTTGCCATCCGGCCTCGGAGGGCTGCTCTACTTTTACAGCAAGCTTTCTCCTGGTATCCTCCATTTTGATATGAGGTTGACTTTTTGAGAGGAGCTCTACTCCATCTTCGTACCAACACACCTTAGCTGGTGGGTCTGAGATGTCACAGTGTAGCTCAGTAGGGTAGTCTGCTTCAAACAGCCTGTTCTTCACAACACCTGGGAAGGCTGAGAACTTCACTGGTGGAGCTTATTTTGGAATATACATGACATTAATACTTAAAAAAATTAAAGAAATAATTTCCCAGACTGACTAATCTGTGATCTCTCAGACCTTCTGCCAAAAAGCAAGTTAAATATAGAATGCAACACATGTAACCATAGTTTTAAACAGCTGCCACAAGACAAGATGCAAATGTAAGAGGCATATCCATTAAAGCAGTGCTATGAGGCACATATTCCATTAGTTTGCTTATATTTACTTATTAATGCAGCTTTGGCTTACTGGAGGGACATGCTTCCCAGAAAGCCACCAATTACCTTGAATATCCACAGTAAACTCTACAGAGTCATCAGGCATGTTGCAGCTGTACAATCCGGAGTGGCTGGGCTCCGCTGATTGGACTATCAGCATCCTTCGTGTGCCTTCTGCCTGTATGTCCCAGCCAGTGTCTGTGAGAATCTCTGTTTCATCCTTATACCAGTAAACATCTGCTGTAGGATCTGATACCTCACAGCAGAGTTCAAAAGAGCTGCCAGCTTGAATGCATTTACACTTCTCAACTTCTGAAACAGTTGAGAACCGCACTGGCACAGCTGCAGATGGCAATTCATGAAAAAGAATTACAGATGTTTACATTAATATTAAAGCAAACAACAACATTTAAATGTGAGTACTGAAAAAATTATCTCTTCAAGGGTACATCTTTGTTTTATGGAGTACAATGTTGCTTTAAAGTTTGTGAACCCTTCAATGTTTTATATTTTTACATATATTTGACCCAACACATCATCATATTTACATACAAGTCTTAAAGATAAATCAAATTAACCCAGCAAACAAAAAATTATTGTCATTGTCCAATATTACATATCTGTGAGTGGCAAAAGTATGTAAAACTTTGCTTTCAGTAACTGGTGTGACCTCCTTGTACAACAATAACTGCAAGCAAATGTTTCCGTTAACTGTTGTTCTGTCCTGCACAATGGCTTAAAGTAAATTTTTGCCTGTTCCTCAGTATAGAAGAGCTTGAACTATGTGATGTTGGTTGCTTTCCTCACATGAACTGCTTGTCTCAGGTCCTTCTACAACATTTCTACTGAATTAATGTCGGGACTCTGACTTGGCCAGTCCAAACAATTAACTTTGTTCTTTTATAACCATTTTTTGGTAGAACAACTTGTGTGCTTGTAGTCATTGTCTTGCTTCATGATCTATTTTCTTTTGAGATTTAGTTCATTAACAGAAGTCCTGACCTTTGTTTTAGAATTTGCTGGTATTTTGCTGTCCTGGACTAGAAATAGTAAAACAGGCCCTAGTCATGATACTACCACCACCATGTTTCACAGATGAAATAGAGTTCTTATATAGTAGTGCAATGTTTCCTTTCTACAAATTGTAATGTTTTTAAACTTCAGATGGGCAGCAATTGAGTGCACCATCAGGCGATAACTGAGGAACATTAACATTAGCCAACATACAGTAAGAGAGTGCTTCAGTTGCTTAAATGTTACCCTTTGTTCTTTAAATCGAACAAGGCACTCACTAACACTTGATTGTCATCCCATGTATTGAGAAAAAAAAAAAAAAAAACTAATCTAAACTGTTAATCCTAGAGGTTCACATGCTTTTGTCACTCAAAGATATGTAATATTTGATCAGTTTTCTCAATAATAATAGTAATTTGATTGGTTAACTTTGTCTATGTTTGTCTTGTGTAAAAATCTGATGATATTTGAGGTCATATTTATGGAGAAATCTAGAAAATTCTACAGGGCTCACAAACTTTCAAGCACCACTGTAGCAATGAAGAACAACTAAAATAAGTGGAAGATTCACCTTTGATATCGACTTGAAACTCAATGACATCATCTTTTGTTGTGCACTTGTACACACCAGAGTGAGACAGGGTTGCTGATTCTATAATTAATCTCCTTATACAGTCTTCTGATTGGAAGTCTACACCAGATGGGGTAAGAATTTGCTTTCCATCCTTGAACCAGCAAACCTGCCCAGATGAGTCTGATATCTCGCACTGTAGAACCATGGTGTCTCCTGCTTCAATGCACTTTCTCCTCTCAGTTTCGGGAGCAGCTGTGAATCTCACTAGTGGAGCTTAAGATATTTGAAAGTCTTTTTAATCATTACATTTCACACTAATATTTCATGTTAACACTTTAAACATACATATATACAGTATATATATATATACAGTACAGACCGAAAGTTTGGACACACCTTGTGTGTCCAAACTTTCGGTCTGTACTGTATATATTATATATACAGTACAGACCAAAAGTTTATATATATTATATATACAGTACAGACCAAAAGTTTATATATATTATATATACAGTACAGACCAAAAGTTTGGACACACCTGCTCATTCAAAGAGTTTTCTTTATTTTCATGACTATGAAAATTGTAGAGTCACACTGAAGGTATCAAAACTAAGTAGCCACCTTTTGCTTAGATTACTGCTTTGCACACTCTTGGCATTCTCTTGATGCCTACTTTGAAGAACCTACAATATGACATATTTTCAGTTCACTTTTTTGTTATGTATATAATTCCACATGTGTTAATTCATAGTTTTGATGCCTTCAGTGTGACTCTACAATTTTCATAGTCATGAAAATAAAGAGAACTCTTTGAATGAGAAGGTGTGTCCAAACTTTTGGTCTGTACTGTATATATATATATATATATATATATATATATATATATATATATATATATATATATATATATATATATATATATATTTTTTTTTTTTTTTTTTTTTTTTTTTAACTATTTAAGCAGAATGTTTAATACTACAAAAGATTGGCATTAAATAATCACCTTGGATTTCCACATTGAACTGGATGGCAGCACCTTTTGTCTTGCAGCTGTACACCCCAGAGTGAAAAAAATGTGCCTTCTCGACTACCAGTGCCCTTCTAGTTCCATTAGCCTGGAAGTCTAGTCCACACTGTGGGAGAAGTTTTGTTTCATCTTTGTACCAGACGACCTGGGCACTTGGATCGGAGAGCTCACATTGCAGTACTATTGGATATCCAGCTTCAATGGACTTGTTTCTATCCACATCTGGAAGTGCTATGAACCTCACAGGTGGGGCTATGGATGTTTTGATCATTAATATATATATTTCAGTACAAATAAAAGGATCTTTTCATTAATGGTTTTGCTGAGCTTTATTGTCAGTTTGTGCAATTAATCCACACCTTCAAGCCACACAAAATCTCAGATTACCATATAATTACACTTAGTTACTTACCTTCAACTTCCACATTAAACCTGATGACATCATCAATGGCGTCACAACTGTAAACCCCAGAATGGAAGAACTCAGCTGACTGGATGACAATTCTCCTCATTGTTCCTTCTGATTGAATGTGAAGACCTTCATGTGAATGCAGTTCAACTCCATTCTTATACCAGCGGACTGGTGCTCCGGGGTCTGACAGCTCGCAGTAGAGGACTATTGGATTGCCTACTTCTACAAACTTATTCCGGTCCATCTCAGATAGTGGAGTAAATTTAACTAATGGAGCTGCATATTGAAAAGGAAATTTTTGCCAATTATAAGCATTTTTTTATACTCTATTTTCCAGCCCATAAAACAGCAGTCATAAAACACACACAAGTGCTTACCTTGTATATACAGTGCTGCTGAATCACGAATTCCATATGCAATAAAGGTGATTTCAGCTCCATTGTCAGTGTCTCGCACCCCTCGAATTCGAAGTGATTGGTGTGTACGAGACCGTCTAACGAGAAACCGTTCATCATCCTGAATTTGGTTGCCGTTCCAAAACCAAGTGCCTATGACCGAGGCAGACAGCTCAATGGAAAAACTGGCATCTTGGCCCTCAGGCACAAGTGCATCTTGTAGAGGTGCTTGTATTTTTGCTACTGGAACTAGAAAAGTTATAAGTATCTCAGTATCAGAATCAGTTTTTCTTTTGTAATATATGTGGTTTGCACATAAGGTATTTACAAAACAAAGAACCTTCAATAGTGAAATTAAATAATCATTTAAAGGAAAAAAAATTGTTGGCAGTCGATGCAAACAATATGCTGACAATTTTTTCAATAATTGTTTTAACATAATGTTACCCAGATGAACTCCTCGAGGGAACTCCACATATCCGCTTCTTCCATATTTGTTGATACTACAGATGCGGAATCTGTAGTCAGCCTCACATGGAACACTGTCACCAAGAATTTCCACTGAGGTTGCCGAGTCAGTGGTTAGGCACTGGAGCCACTCCTGGGAACCTATTTCCTGTCTCTCTAAGATGTAACCTGAGGGTGGATTCTTCCGACAGTCCTGTGCTGGAACCCAGGACAGAAGTGCTGCATTTGCACGCTCTGTGTTTATCTGAACCCCCACAGGGCAGCTAGGTGGACATTGCCTAATCGCTAAAAAAGAATAAAGAGCATACAACAGTAAAATAATCGAATACCTGAAAAATCCAGACAACCTTTGAAAGTACTCATTTTGGCTATTTAAGGCACACTTGCTAACAGACATTTAAAAGATGTGCAAATCTGGATGACAAAGCCACCACCTATATAATTATGGTGGCAAAAAACAGTGATATCTGACACAAATTGGTGGATCAACATTAACAGTGATCTCCTACATATATTATTGGAAGAAGCAAGAAAAAGTATTGCTAATTCTATGCTATCTCCATAACATTTTGAAGCTGAATAGAATGCTAAATGACCATAAATGTGATTGCAGACTCATGTTATCTTCAATTTCCAACAAATGTTTTGTCTAATTAGTGTGCTGCTACAAATAATAGAAGTGGGTAGTGGGTAGATCACCAATAATGGGATCACAAAGAGCAAATGTCTTTTTTTTTATTAGGTTGGCTAGATACACTACTTGCAGAGAAAAAAAATAGCTTGGGGAAAAAGCAATGACTACAATGAGTCCCAAATCTTCAAGATGTGGTGTAAGGGAGCATTTAAGTTATGATGATAAATTATAATGCTAATGAGAAGTAAGTAGTGACCCAAAATATTACAGTCTGCCAAATCCACCAGATATTTATAATATGCACTAGCGCTAATACACATCCATGCATCTGCTTCAAAATTACACTTTTATGATTGTCATTAAATACAACAAAAGCACACAAACTCTCTGATGCATTCATGTACTTTTTTCACTGGTTTAGTCTGGGTTGAAAAAAAATAATTGTGGCATTTTTTTCTTATTGGATTGTGAAGAACACAGGGTTCAGTATGAAAATATGAATACTAACCTTTGACCCTTAGTTGAGATGATGTCTTTGATCTGCCAACATAGAAAATGACCGTGCCAGAATCTTGAGGTGTAGTATTAACAAAGACCAAGATGTGAGTTCTCCCAAATGATTTGAGGATAGTCTGATGTGTTTCCCTCAGCTCTGTGCCATCTTTGTACCAGTGAATATCCATTTCCTCCTCTTCTACTTCCACACAGAATGCAGCATTTTCCCCTTCCAGAACATCTACTTTTCTGGGCATCTTTCTTACGATTGTACCTAAGAAAACGGTGCAAAACTGTAAAAGGTGATAAAACTAAAATCTATTACAGATTTCGATTTTTCCAATGGTGACATGTGTTGCTTTGAATCCAACTTTAGAAATCGTTGCTATTTACCTTTGACAGTTACCTCAGCTATGCTTCTTCCTCCATCTGGCATTTCGCAGAGGTAGATTCCATCATCATCAACTCCCATGTCACGAATTGTAAGTCGGCGCTTTGTTCCCCACTCCTCCATCCCATATTTGGCCCCTGGCTGTAGCCTCCTATCTTCTAAATACCATGTGATGGGCACAGAGTCCTCCGGTACTTCACATTCAAGAATGGCCAGGTCCTGCTCCCAGACTTCAAGGTCATTGAGGGGTTGCTTGAATCTTACAGGTGGTTCTAATGTTGTCAAGTATAGATAAGAAAGGTATTTACTCTTTTTTTTACTGTTGGTGTGGGCATGTTAAATTAATTTTCATTTGACCAACTAATTAAAGGGTACAAGGGAAGTCTATTAAGAGACGAGCAACGTTTAAAGGTTATAAAGATATAGCGACTAATTTAGGAAAAATAAATATTAACAATAAATAATTCTGTAGGGCTGCTTTGAGACAATGTCAACTGTTAAAAATGCTATACGCATTAAATTTAATTGAGTTGTTTTTAACTCCCCTACAAGAATCATATTCCCACATTTTTTTATTAGATAGAGACGAATCTGTAACTGAGTAGTAATAGTTACTTTATTAACTATAGTCACTGTAATTGAAAGTTAACCAACAAACAATTTGTATGTATTTTGCTGACTGTAGTCACACTAATTCCATCTCCTACACTACAAAATGGTTTTATATGATGGTTCATTAGCAGTAATTAATGCTTTTACACCCTTTAAATTGTATGAAAACTATATAGTGCCTGGTGTATTCCAGCTGGTTTATGAACAAAGTTAAGACTGTGTAGATGATAGAATTAAAGTTTTTTTTACAATATATGCATACCTTTAACAAAAAGATGTACTGCACTTAAGGTTTGTCCTGCAGTATTGGATGCAGCACAAACATACACTCCATTATCCTGCTGTTTGCAGTAAAGTACTTTAAGTGTGAAGTATCCCTCTCTGTCTTCATATAAAAGGTACCGCCTTCCAGACAAAATTATTCTTCCATCTTTTCTCCATATGATTTCTGGTTTGGGCTTTCCTGTCACATAGCAACGGAATTTTGCATGCTTTCCTTCTGTCACAGCAAACATTTTTACTTTGGCTGAAGATGGCAGATGGTCTCCTTTTAGCCTTGTTACAACATGGCTACTGCCTCTCTGTTTTCCGTGGTGTGCTTTCCAATGGCCATTAGTGTAACCATTGCGGTTTCCATCATCTTCGTGTCCAGGGCCAGCATCCACCAACAGCACAGCTCCAGCCAGACTTTCACCAAACTCATTCCTTGCTTTGCATGTGTACACTCCGCCATCAGGTGCCCGGGTTTTAAAAATCTTTAGCTGAAACCAACCGCCATCCTGGTACCCGACACTAAAATGTGTACTCTCAAAGATGTCATTTAGCTTCTTGCCATCCTTCTCCCACACTACCTCTGGCCTAGGTTTTCCCCACATCTTACAGGAGAAAACCGCATCATCTCCTCGGCCAACTCGCGTAGACAGGGGTTTGATGAGAAAACGGGGCTTGTTCTCTTCTCTCAGCTCCATCTCTTGAGCTTCACCTTCTACTTTCAGTGTTGCTGCAGCATATGTCTCCCCTATGCTGTTTTTAGCTTTGCAAATGTACTGGCCACTGTCTTCAGCTGTCACCACAGTGATGATGAGATTGTAAACATTGCCATCCTCAAACACACGATATCTGCCACCTGGATGGATTTTTTCATTGTTTCTCTCCCATATGACTGCTGGTCGGGGATCTCCAGCAATCTGGCATTTAAGGACTGCATCAGTGCCGCTCTGCACCACCACAGGACGAGGGTAGGCCAGGAACCGGGGTGCTCCACCGAACACATCCATTTCTTTTCCCTTGCCAGCTTCACCTCAGCCTGTGAGTTATGCTTTCACCAGAATATCTGTAGCAGCTGTGACTGAATTAAAACATGGTGAATTTATTACATTTATGAGCCAATTATTTATATAATGCAAAACAATTAAAGCAGGAGTTCTAAACTCCTAGTATATTCACTGATCCTTATGATCACCGAGCCTATTAATATACAATTATAATGTAAAATGCTGTACACATGCTCACAATGCTTTACCAATACATTTCTATATATTAACATTTGACATTACATATTTAATTGTATCCATCATCGCTTAACTTTGAATTTTAAAATTAAAGTAATAGTTAAAATAATGTAGATTTATTTTATTTTTTTCAGTCTTGGAGCAAACAGTAAATGTTTTTCCATAATTAATTGGTGAAATTATTATTAATTAGATTATTGCTCTGAATTATTTATTTATTTAAATAATTGTGGACATAATGCAAACTTTACTTGCACTAATAGCAGTGATCATGTAATGAGGGCACTCCAAGCTAAAACTGGATTAGTGAAAGAGTAATGAATGTGCATGACTAAGCACATAGGTTCATTTATAAACCTGCCAATCCCTGGCATTTTCTCAAATGTAATATGCCTTAAAGATCTGCAACAAAAACACCACTTATATATAATATTTTTGAGACAACAGTTTCATGGACACCCCTGTTAAAATTCCACATACAACAAGGGGTCTGCAGACCCCAGGTTGAGAAACCTTGAAATAAAAACTCTGATTTTGGAAATTCAAAATATCTGTCACTTAATGTTTACATAACGTCAGAATGAGGAGGAAATGTAATCTCTGACTGAGAATGAGACTAAAGATTGTAGAGTCTCTGGAGATGATAAAAAACATGTTTAAAAACATCCTATAGCAGTTCTATGGGTAGAAGCTCATTGAGAGATATCAGAAGAGAATGGCCAGACTGGTTTCAGCTGACAGGAAGGCTGCAGTAACTCGATCACTCTTTACAATCATGATAAGCAGAAAAGCATCTCAGAATAAATGAAGGAACTTGAGGTGGCTGGGTTACAACAGCAGAAGACCACATTGGCTTCCAGTCCTAGAATACACTGGGCAAAGGCTCACAGACACTAGACAGCTGAAGATTGAAATAAGCCTAGTAAGGTTTTCCCAGGCTTCCAACTCGTAGCAATTCATGCTACTGTGAAATTTACTGAGATCACGTTGGAAATGAGTTTTAGATTAGTAAATGTATGACAATTCATTTTGCTGCTGCCACAGGATTCAAAACTAGAACTCAATTAGCAAACAATTAACCCAGTCTAGAGTTTGCAGAGCTGTAATTTCTGTAATGTAATAAAAATAATTACATCTCAAAAGCTAAATCCACAGCCAAGAGCTTACTAATCAGGCCTCAGAAGACTTCTAAATTCTTAGACTGATAGCGTAGTGTTAAAACAGTGTTCAAAACCAGTCATCACGCATTAGCAATTAGCTCATACTGTGTTTAAATGGATAATCAAGAAAGCAGTTAATTGTTTAAAATGCTTCGTCTTTCTCTTTTATTATTTCATATTAGTTTCCTTGTGAGAGATAATTATTTATTGTTGCACTTATAACAAGTATATCAAAATATAGACCATAAAACCAACTATATAAAGTTGCAGGCTTGTGAGATTTCTCCCCTTGCATGAGTGGGTCGAGATATGTGTACTAGTGCCATTTAGTGACTGAGGAACAGGATTGAATTTCATTATGGTATTTACTCCCAGAACTTTCTAACACATTTACTCTGTGTGTTGCATGTTGTGTGTATGTAGCCAACAGTCTGGAGGTGAACAGTGCTCACCACACAAATCTAGCACAGATGGTGCTGTAATTCAATGGGAAAGTGCTTTATATAGTCAACCCTAAATAAAGAACTGCAAAACAGGCATGTGTCAGGTATCACAAAGAACAACCTATACAAACGTGTGCACATACAAACACAGGTCTCACACACAGCAGACAGGTGCAGTACACAGCCTGAAAGAGAGCTGAAGTCAAAATATGCTCTGCCTTCATCACACCCTTCTTGGCACACTCGTTATGGAATTCAGCTCTTAAATGTCATTGTCAAAATTAGTTTCATTTGTCATTTGTTTAAAAAAAAGGAAGAAAAAATACATCAAACGAACACATGCACACACTGTCCTAATGACGTATTTGCTCTAAAATATCCTCTTGAGTTTCTATTGCCGCTTAAGTAATGTAGTTCTATTTATTTCTAGTAACTATTTTCTATTTCTATACTAATCTCATCGTCAAATGTTTATTGGTGATTCTCAAGTTTTATCAGATTGATGATTCTTATAGCAAAAAAAAAAAAAAAGAACCTACTAATCAGATTTTCAGCCAATAATAGTTGTAGCTCATATTTAGTTAAAACCTTATACCCATGAGACCTCAGCTCATGAACTTTGCCAGTTTTAAAAATTCTATATCATCCTTTTTTGAATTCATTTGCTATTGCTGTTTAAACAGTGTGTTCAAAACTGTATTATTATCATAATATCTAGTTATCCGTGTTATATATGATATCTAGTTATCCCCAAAACGAATACATAAAATACGAAAAAATTATAATATGCTAATTAATTCAATAATAATAACGCATAAATATCAGGCATCAATCACCAGTCACATAGTATTTTCAGAGATTTAAACAAAAGGTTAACGACAGGGATTAACCTCATGTTTGGGTTTCTGTCTTAATTAGACTAACCTCTGACCTGCCTGAAGCTTTACTTCACCAGCCTTCCAGAACTTTCCACTTCTTAGTACTCAGGGGTCTTTTTGTAGAATTACATTGTGAATCGAGCCTCTGATTGTTCCGGGAAAATTAAAAACCAGCTCCTCTGGATGCTTGCTTCCGGCTGTATTTTCCTGTTTTCTTTGGGTAAATCCGTCCACAATTCGATAAAAAGCCGATTCGGAGCAACAGTTGCTTGTAGCTGTCACCTGCCCATTTTGTCGGGCTTTTGCCAACCTGGTACATGTATAATAGCAGGTATCCTAAACAACGTTAAACAGCCTCTTTCTGTATTCTACAACAGTTCCACAGCCTCTGCGGTGTTCAGCTCTGTGACACCCCAAGTGTCATTGTTCGTGGAAGACCGTTAAATGCTTTTGCAGCTGCTGCTGTCCCCTAAAAATACTGGTAGCCCTGATGACAGCAGTGAAGATAAGTTAGGCCCTCCATTCACTTGCTTGTGGTGGTTATATATAGATTGGATGGCTTGTTCAAAGCAGATTTCTTAGCTTACTTCAGGAGTTGCAATTAAACCTAAGGAGAAGGACAGCACCCTGAAGCAGCTTGATTACATTCAACTCACCATTTTTTAATCATTGGAGATGATTAACATTCGTGCATACAATAAATACCTTTGTTGGATATGATTAAAGACATTCTGCTGCCCTTCTTTTGCTTTTTAAAATTTAGTCTGGGACCGTTGTGCACGTGCCATGTGGCCAATGCATATGAGAGCATGAGGCATTAAACCTCAGCTGTTTAGAGACTCACATCTCTGTCTCACACTCTCTACTCTGGTTTCAGCCATTGGAAGTAACTCGATCTCACGCTGAGCTCTTAAACTCCAGTCCTGGCAAAAGTACTAGCTGCTTTATACAAACTTACAGGGATTAGCTTTCCCTTTTTTCTAAATTTCAATATGCCCCCCAGCTGCAGAATGGCATTAGCAAGTGCATCATGTCTGTATTTCTTTCTTTTTCCAAGATGTTTGTCTACACAAGCAGCTCAACTTTAGTATCAGTGAACCCTTGTTAGCGTCATAATGCACATCAGGTACATTCTTGCTGTTATGTCTAATGGCTTTAAACTTTTTAATGCTGTTTTTGTTTTACATTCCCTTTTATTTCTAATTAATGTATTATTGCTCTCCAAAACACAAGAAGATCTTGACAATAACAACACTGTGTTACACAGCATACAGTCACTGTCGGGTCAAGCCCACACCCTTCAATACGACTTTGTGATACTTTTAGCTCTCTAGGAATACAACTGTTTGGCATGGTCGTGGAAGTTTCCATTAAGGTGCTCTGTGATCATGTAAGAAGCGTGATATAATTGCAAAAGGCAACAGACTCTCATTTTCTCACACAATCCTCTGACTTCAACGGAATTCCCCTTACAAATATTCGTCTGGGTCTAAGGTATTCAAAATGTCAAGTGTAAAGCATCAATTTACTTGTGCTGTACAATTTAGAAGCTGCAACCCTGACATTAAGAGACACATTGAAAGCTTTTATTTCCTAGCTTGTTTCCTAACACATGGCAAGGACTTAATTGGGGAAAAAAAATTCTTTGTCTTTGTGTGTTGATTGTAAGTGGACTAGAATTCTGCTATTTTAACCATGTTTACTCTCTTCCTCCCTCTGGTGGCTGAAAAAAAACCTCACATTCTCTAAAAGAGTAGAATCTTTTACTTGTCATATGCACACTAAAATTATTTTCTTTAGATACTTATTAGGAAGTTGGGTTTTGAGCGCAGGTTCATCCAAGGTACGCTGCCCTGGATCAGAGATGGTTAAGGACTTTGCCCAAGGGCCCAACAGTAGCAGCTTGGCAGTAAATCACAGCCCTTTTGATTAGTAACCCAGAGTCTGTCAGTAAGAATAATTAAGTCACCTAGGCGGCCAAATTTTGTAGTATTATAATGGCTTGTTGTTTACGTTTATTTAAGTTTTCCATACTTCCCTATACTGACAATACAAATTCTTTTGGACTGCAGTCAAAATAGTTGTAATGTTGCATATTTAAAAGGCTTAAATGTAAAGTTATTAAATGTATATTACCACACATAAATGCCATTTGCAATTATGGCCTTTTAGTGCGTAATAAAGAATAGTGTAAGAAGAGAAAGAGTCATCACTGTAGGCTGTACGTGCATCTCTCTGTCTGACCAGCCTGGGCATGTCCCAGATATCCAGGCTTGGCTGCATTCCTGCTGCCACTCATTCTGACTGCCCTTCAGGCCATTTGTTTACAACAAACAGCCTCTTCTCTGCCAACGGTAGCAGCAGCAGCCTTTCCTCTTGTGCCTCGAATAAAGCTGAGTGACCAATTTAAATCCATAGAGATAGAGATGCTGAGATACAGATGGTCAAGAAGGTAAAATACGCATGACATTTCTACTTAACATATTTTATCAAGTGGTTTGCCCCCTGAGTTCCTCACCAGGGAATAGCAGTCAGCAGTCGTGCATGATCGCTGAGTGAATGCCATTTCTAAATACTCCAACGGTCTGGACGCTTTGCAGACAAAGCAAGAGGTATGGCCATTATTGGCCAGAGAATAGAGAATATTACTTGTTTACTGAAAGCAGTAGTAACAACATGACAAAGGCAAATGTTACTTGCTCTGTTAATCCTAACAATGATCATGTTGATGATCTACACTGTGTGTTGGATTAACTAAATATTCTTAGTTTCCTTTTAAATGTAACACAAATATTTCTTTAACATCAGCATTTCTTTGTCAACTTTATTATGCATATTTTAATGACTATTGCTCAAGTTCCTGTAAACACATTTAACATTTTTTGACTATTAAATCCAGTTATAAAAGAGAAATTATTTATCATAGTATTTTGATATAAGCCAGAAGGAGTGTGTTTTCTTTCCATTTCTAACGCTAGAGTTTTTCTTTACCACTGTCATCTCTGGCTTGCTTTTAAGGGGTACATTTACCATTTTCTTTTAAATTTTAGACTCAGATTTGTGTAAAGCCACTTTATGACAATTTCTATTGTTGAAAGCAGTAAATAAATACAACTTAACTTAAATTAACTCGTGCTTGAGGTGTTAAACAGGACTTAAATTATGACAGTTTTATTGACTAAAATGAGGTCATTCTCAAGAGTTAAAGCACAGCCAGTTGCCTGAAGTGATACATTTTTTACTACTTCAATCCAAGAAACATGAAGAGACAAGAAATATGTATTCATCACATTTTTAGATGATCATCTTGGGGAGATATAAACAATTTCAGGGCAATATAACAGATTAGAGCTCTTGTTAAGCAAAAGCAAAAACGTTAAATGTGCTTTGTTTCCTAAAAGTACTTAGGGGGGCTTTTTGAAAACCGTTCAGCAAGAGAAAAACTGTTTTTATTGTATTAAATAGCAGTGGTTCAGGGGCAATTCTTATAGTCTGCCAAATGGTTTACATTTTTCCTTTCTCCTTGTGATGAATGAGCTGGATTAATGAAATGTGGACTCTCTTAGGGGCCATAAAGATTGTTGTTTAAACCACTATTTTCTGGAATGTGCCAGGGTTTTCTGTTTTCTGAGAGTGTTCATCTAACACACTCAATGTCTGAATGAAACAAATGGCTGTTTGTGTCAAAGTGAATATAACAAAATATAGGATTGTTGTTCCCTAATCACTATTTGTATCTTTCTTGAAGGATGTGGACCCTCTGCAAGCTAAAGAAACAAATGAATCCATCCATGGGAGGCCCTGGAGAAATAGTGCATCTGATGTAGTTCATCGTGATGGACAGAATAAGCTCCGTTTATTTGAAAAGAAACTGGCACAACCCCCAGTTTCCATAGACACAGAGTCATATATTTTGCATGCTTGTTTATTTTTCACCTCTCTGTCTACACATAGTTCAAAACGGAGCCAAGAGTAAGCAACAGGCAAGTCTATTCGCATTTACGGATCTACGGCGGTGATGGGATATCACCACTGCTGTAAATCAAGCGGTACTAAAAGAAATAGTTCCATTAAGGGTGTGTCCCGGCATTGTGCCCAGTGTTCCTGGGATATGCTGCTGATCCACTTGACCATGATAAAATGTTTACTAAAAATTGGACAATGACTTTTCATGGGTTCTTGTTCGGTGCAAGAGAAAAGTGTTCGTCCTGCCCTACTTTACAATTCTCTTTGTTTTTTACCCTGCTATAATTTGAGCTTTAACCGTAACATTGTTTTTTTTCTTTTCTTGTCAAGACTCCTGTTAATCAGCTGGCTCAAAGAGAATTTCTTGACTTTGTGTGGTAAAACGTCCATTTGGCAGATGTGCTTTTTTTAGGTGGCACAAGATGAGAAGCAACCAACAGGAAGCTCTGCATGCAAGAACATTACACATAAACTTTAGTTCACTTGGATGCTGACCATACAGATAAAGCTAAAAAAACATAGGTTTATAGGACTTCTTTCTTTTGGGAAAATCCCAGTTAAAATCTTGATCTTAAGAGCCCTGCTTACTTTTAGATTAAAATACCAAGTTTGTTTGTGTTGGCTTTTTTGCATGTTGCAACTTTGTTTTAGTAGAAGATAATCATATATGGCGATAATGGGCCAGTTTCGATAATGTGGTATAATGATGCACATTGATAAACATTGACATGCCTTTTCAGGATAATTAACCATTGCGAATTTCTCTCTGGGAGGAATAATCTATCTATCTATCTATCTATCTATCTATCTATCTATCTATCTGTCTGTCTGTCTGTCTGTCTGTCTGTCTGTCTGTCTGTCTGTCTGTCTGTCTGTCTGTCCGTCCGTCCGTCCGTCCGTCAGTCCGTCCGTCCGTCCGTCCGTCCGTCCGTCAGTCCGTCCGTCCGTCCGTCCGTCCGTCAGTCCGTCCGTCCGTCCGTCCGTCCGTCCGTCCGTCCGTCCGTATTTCATATTCCATAGTATAGATTTATATATACTTGTACACATCTTGCACTATTATATATATATATATATATATATATATATATATATATATATATATATATATATATATATATATATATATATATATATATATATATATATATATGTGTGTATGTATATATATATATATATATATATATATATACAGTGAGGAAAATAAGTATTTGAACACTCTGCTATTTTGCAATTTCTTCCACTTAGAAATCATGGAGGGGTCTGAAATTGTCATCGTAGGTGCATGTCCACTGTGAGAGACATAATCTAAAAAAAAAATTCCAGAAATCACAATATATGATTTTTAAACTATTTATTTGTATGATACAGCTGCAAATAAGTATTTGAACACCTGTCTATCAGCTAGAATTCTGACCCTCAAAGACCCCAAAAGTCTGCCTTTAAAATGTCCACCTCCACTACATTTATTATCCTAAATTAGATGCACCTGTTTGAGGTCATTAGCTGCATAAAGACACCTGTCCACCCCATACAATCAGTAAGAATCCAACTACTAACATGGCCAGGACCAAAGAGCTGTCCAAAGACACTAGAGACAAAATCGTACACCTCCACAAGGCTGGAAAGGGCTACGGGGAAATTGCCAAGCAGCTTGGTGAAAAAAGGTCCACTGTTGGAGCAATCATTAGAAAATGGAAGAAGCTAAACATGATTGTCAATCTCCCTCGGGCTGGGGCTCCATGCAAGATCTCACCTCGTGGGGTCTCAATGATCCTAAGGAAGGTGAGAAATCAGCCCAGAACTACACGGGAGGAGCTGGTCAATGACCTGAAAAGAGCTGGGACCACCGTTTCCAAGGTTACTGTTGGTAATACACTAAGACGTCATGGTTTGAAATCATGCATGGCATGGAAGGTTCCCCTGCTTAAACCAGCACATGTCCAGGCACATCTTAAGTTTGCCAATGAACATTTGGATGATCCAGAGGAGTCATGGGAGAAAGTCATGTGGTCAGATGAGACCAAAATAGAACTTTTGGGTCATAATTCCACTAAACGTGTTTGGAGGAAGAAGAATGATGAGTACCATCCCAAGAACACCATCCCTACTGTGAAGCATGGGGGTGGTAGCATCATGCTTTGGGGGTGTTTTTCTGCACATGGGACAGGGCGACTGCACTGTATTAAGGAGAGGATGACCGGGGCCATGTATTGCGGGGTTTTGGGGAACAACCTCCTTCCCTCAGTTAGAGCATTGAAGATGGGTCGAGGCTGGGTCTTCCAACATGACAATGACCCGAAGCACACAGCCAGGATAACCAAGGAGTGGCTCTGTAAGAACCATATCAAGGTTCTGGCATGGCCTAGCCAGTCTCCAGACCCAAACCCAATAGAGAATCTTTGGAGGAACTCAAACTCCGTGTTTCTTAGCGACAGGCCAGAAACCTGACTGATCTAGAGAAGATCTGTGTGGAGGAGTGGGCCAAAATCCCTCCTGCAGTGTGTGCAAACCTGGTGAAAAACTACAGGAAACGTTTGACCTCTGTAATTGCAAACAAAGGCTCCTGTACCAAATATTAACATTGACTTTCTCAGGTGTTCAAATACTTATTTGCAGCTGTATCGTACAAATAAATAGTTACAAAATCATACAT
Organism: Silurus aristotelis; assembly: GCF_946808225.1. Lineage (NCBI taxonomy): Eukaryota > Metazoa > Chordata > Actinopteri > Siluriformes > Siluridae > Silurus > Silurus aristotelis. The sequence goes on along the minus strand of NC_139576.1, from coordinate 26,783,427 downwards.
TGTGATTTCTGGATTTATTTTTTTTTAGATTATGTCTCTCACAGTGGACATGCACCTACGATGACAATTTCAGGCCCCTCCATGATTTCTAAGTGGGAGAACTTGCAAAATAGCAGGGTGTTCAAATACTTATTTTCCTCACTGTATATTATATATATATATATAAAATGTGTAATGTGTGTAAAATGTGAACAAATATACTTACATACTTACATATATTTGATCTTCTTCTTCCTCTTTCAGCTTCTCCTATTAGGGGTCGCAACACAACAGATCATTTGTCTCCATACCCCCCCTGTCCTCTACATCTGTCTCTTTCAAACCTGTCTTCCTTTACCACATCCATAAACCTCCTTCTTGGTCTTTCTTTTTTCCTCCCTCCTGGTGGCTCCATTCTAGGCATTCTCCTACCAATATACCCCAAGTCCCTCCTCTGCACATGTTCAAACCATCTCAATCTCACCTCCCTCACCTTGTCTCCAAACGTCCTACATGCACTGTCCATCTTATAAACTAATTTCTAATCCTGTCAATCGTCGTCACTCCCAACGAAAATCTCGACATCTTTAGCTCTGCTACCTCCAGCTCCACCTCCTGTCTTTTACTCAATGCCACTGTCTTTAATCCATACAACATCACAGGTCTCACCACAGTCCTATAAACTTTCCCTTTTACTATTGTAGATACCCTTCTATCACAAATCAATCCTGCCACTCTTCTCCACCCACTCCAACTCTTCTCTTTACTTCTCTAACACACTCTCCATTACTTTGCACTGTTTACCCCAAGTACCTGAACTCCTCCACCTTCACCACCTCTTCTCCCTGCAACCTCACCACTCCATTATCCTCCCTCTCATTCACACACATGTATCTACTCCTACTGACTTTCATTCCCTTTCCCTCCAGCACATACCTCCACCTCTCCAGGCTCTTCTTAACCTGCTCTCTACTCTCACCACAAATAACAATATCATCCACAAACATTATAGTCCAGGGAGATTCCTGCCTGACCTCATCTGTCAACCTGTCCACCACTGTAAACAGGAAAGGGCTCAGAGCCGATCCTTAATGCAGTCTAACCTCCAGCTCGAACCAGTCTGTCATTCCTACTACACAATACACTGCTGTCACACTGTCCTTATACATATCCTGCACCACCCTTACATACTTCTCTAACACACATGACTTCCTTATACAATTCCACAACTCCTCTCTTGACACCCTGTTGTACACTTTCTCTAAATCCCCAAACACACAATTCAACTTCTTCTGACCTTCTCAATACTTCTCCATCAACATTTTAAAAGCAAATAATGCATCTGTGGTGCTCTTTTTTAGCATGAAACCATACTGTTGCTCACAGATGGTCAACTCTTCTCTCAGCCTGGCTTTCACTACTCTTTTCCATAAGTTCATGGTGTGACTGATCAACTTTATTCCCCTGTAGTTACTGCAGGTCTGCACAATCCTTCTGGTCTGCACAAAAAAATCTGGTTAAACCTGGTTAAAACCTCCATTACCATCTCTTCTAAACATCTTCATGCTTCTACCGGTATGTTATCTGGCCCAACCGACTTTTCACTCTTCATCCTCCTAATCGCTGCTCTCACTTACTTCTTATTAATCCTATCCACCTACTGCTTCACCATCTCCACACCATCCAACCTTCTCTCTTTCTCATTTTCCTCGTTCATCAGCTGCTCAAAATACTCTCTCCATCTTCTCAACACACTCTCCTCACTAGTCAACACATTTCCATCTCCATCCTTTATTCCTTAGTGTCCAACTTCTCATACAGCTCATCATATGCCTTTTACTTGACCTTCGCCACATCCATCTTCACCTGCTGCCGCATCTGCTTGTACTCCTGCCTACTTTTCTCATCACTCTGTCAATCCCAATTCTGTTTTGCCAACCTCTTTCTCCTTATGCTTTCCTGCACTTCCTCATTCCACCACCACGTCTTTTTGTCTTTCTTTCTATTTTCAGATGTCACACCAAGTACACTTCTAGGTATCGCCCTTATCACATCTGCAGTAGTTGCCCAATCATTCAGCACCTCTTCACCACCACCGAGCCCCTGTCTGACCTCTTCCCTGAATCTCACACTACAGTCTTCCTCTTTCAGTTTCCACCTTCTAAATCTTCTTCACTTTCCTCCTCTTCTTCTTCACCTCCAAAACCATCCTACAGACTGCTATCCAATGCTGTCTACCTACATTGTCCCCTGCCAATACCTCACAGTCTCCAATCTCCTTCAGATTGCTTCTCCTACATAGAACATAGTCCACCTGAGTGGAGGAAGTATTTACCACTGCCATTTCCATACTTTTAGCAGAATCTACCACCATCTGCCCTTCTACATTCCTCTCTATAAAGCCATAACTACCCATCACCTCCTCATCACCTCTGTTCCCTTCACCTACATATCTGCCCCAATCACCAATCGTTCATTCCTAGGTACACCATCTACCACTTCATCTAACTCCAGAATTTTTCCTCCTCCTCCATCTCACAACTCACTTGTGGAGCACAAGCACTGATGACATTTATTATCACCCCTTCAACTTCCAGCTTCATGTTCATCACCCTATCAGAATCTCTCTTTGCCTCCTCTACACTCTTACTGTTCTCTTCTTTTAGGATCACCCCTAATGATAGAACAGTTTAAACCCACCTCCAATGTTCCTGGTCTTACTCCCTTTCCACTTGGTCTCCTAAAAAACACATCATGTTTACCTTTCTCCTCTCCATCATATCAGCTACCTCTTTACCCTTAGCTTCACTCTCCTACACTTGTCCATTTCCTGCCATCTTTGAGGACGTCTTCCTCCTCTCCTTCTCCTCCTTTGGCTAGCATTAGCCCAATTTCCACTGGTACCCTCTTGGCTAACAGTACCTGTGGCGGTCGTCGGTAACCCAGTCTTCCACCGAACCAGTATGAAATTCTCATTTGTGATCCGCATATTTGCCACGTTTTACACTGGATGTCCTTCCTAATACACACCACTGATCAAACGTGTGAAACCAGCTCTGAGGACAGTAAAGGTATGGCCAGAGGGGGCCATTTCTTCTCTACAACAACAGTTTCAGGATACTGACTGGAACATGTTCGCCTCACAGGCCACACTGGACTCTCACACAGACATGGACATTTACACATCATCTGTTTTGGACCATATTAACACGTGCATTGACAATGTCACTACCGTCAAACACGTGAAATGCTTTCCTAACCAGAAGCCGTGGATGAACTCTGAAGTCCGTCTCCTGTTGAAAGCAAGAGATGCTGCCTTTAAATCTGGCAGTGCAGAGGACTACAACAGAGCCAGGGCCAACTTGAAAAGGGGCATCAGGAAAGCAAAGCTCACATTCAAACTCCACATAGAAGAGCACTTCCACAACTCTGACCCCAGATGCATGTGGAAAGGCATTCAGTCAATCACAGACTACAAACCTACAGCTCAAACAACCAGTAGTGCCTTCCAACCGAACGAACTTAATCACTTTTTTGCTCGTTTTGACCAAAGCACAGGACATTTTACACCAACCACGGACTCTGCTACTGCTTACAGCCAACTTTCAATCTCAACAACGGACGTCTATTCAGTGTTTAGCAGAGTGGATGCACGCAAGGCAGCTGGCCCGGATGGCATACCGGGACGTGTTCTCAGAGCATGCGCTGGACAACTGGCACAGGTTTTTACTGACATTTTCAACCTGTCACTGGTCCAAGCCACGGTACCAACATGCCTGAAGACCACTAGTATCGTACCAGTGCCTAGGCACTTAGCTGCTAAATGCCTGAATGACTTTCACCCGGTTGCACTCACCCCCATTGCTATGAAGTGCTTTGAGAAACTGGTAATGAATCACCTCACTGCGGGCCTACCACCTACACTGGACCCATACCAGTTTGCCTATCGCCCAAACAGGTCAACAGAGGATGCAGTTTCCACAGCTCTTTATTCAGCGCTCACCCACCTGTATAAAAGCAACACGTACATCAGAATGCTGTTCATTGACTTTAACTCTGCATTCAATACAGTCCTCCCCACTGTACTGTTCACTAAGCTCAGTGAACTGGGTATCTGCACCTCCACTTGCAGATGGATTCTGGCCAGATCAAAAACAACGACGAATCGGCCTACAGGGAAGAGATCCGTAATCTGGCAGCATGGTGTGCCACCAACAACTTGTCCCTCAACGCCACAAAGACCAAAGAGCTCATTGGGGAGACATCTACCAGTCAACATCAATGGAACTGAGGTAGAGCGAGTCTCCAGCTTTAAGTTCCTGGGAGTTCACATCTCTGAGGATCTGTCCTGGCAGCAGAACACGTCAGGTCTGGTAAAAAAAAGCACAACAACGCCTGTACTTCTTGAGAAGTCTCAAGAAATCTTATCTGTCCCTGGGGATTTTAACGAGTTTCTACCGCTGCATCTTTGAGAGCATCCTGACCAACTCCATCACTGTATGGTACAGAGGCTCCACTGTGTGTGAACGTAAAGCACTGCAAAGGGTGGTCAAAACCGCCCAACGCATCACTGGCACCCAACTACCTGCCATTGAACACCTTCATCACAGCAGATGTCTGCGCAGAGCTCACAACATCATCAAGGACTCTTCACATCCCAGTCATAAACTGTTTAACCTCCTTCCATCACAAAGGAGATACAGGAACTTGCACACCAGAACCAGCAGGTTCAGGGACAGCTGTTTTCCATCCACCATCACATTACTGAACTCTACACTACACCACTAAATCACTACAAAACAAACACAAACAAAAGACTGTATATAACCTCTGTACAATACATGTACATACTACATATTATATCTTTTTCACTCCTCATTACATCTGCACTTTTATATCTGTATGTATCTTTATCATTACTGTACATTCTGCCCAACATTTCACATTCATTTGTGTATATAATGTATGTGTATATATATATATATATATATATATATATATATATATATATATATATATATATATATATATATATATATATATATATATATATATATATTTTTTATATATATAGTAGACTGTTTATTCAGCTTGCTACTCCTTAAATGCCATAATCTTGTGATCTGTAACCTTTCATTTCTGCACATTTTTCTTAATTACTGTACGCCTTCATATTTATTCACTGTACTCCTGAATGTCCACACATCTCTGCACTGAAATAGCCTTTACATTTATTCACTGTATATACTTTCATATATACCACTTGCTGTAAATATGCTAGATAGTTATCTGCACTGTGAATATGCTAGATATTTATCTGCACATGCTACATTTTGCACTTCTGGTAGATGCCAAACTGCATTTCGTTGCTGTGTACCTGTACTATGCAATGACAATAAAGTTCTATCTATCTATCTATCTATCTATCTATCTATCTATCTATCTATCTATCTATCTATCTATCTATCTATCTATCTATCTATCTATCTATCTATCTATCTATCTATCTATCTATCTATCTATCTATCTATCTATCTATCTATCTATCTATCTATCTATCTATCTAATGCAACCCTCCCCATTTATCCGAGGTTGGGACCGGCACTAATACTGCACTGGCTTGCGCAACCCTAGTGGCTTGGTTTTATTATTATATATATATATATATATATATATATATATATATATATATATATATATATATATATATATATCCCTCACTTTACTGCGAATCAAATCTCATGCTTCTGGTTTATCACGCAATTGCCACATCTATTTATCATTTAGTTTTAATGCTTGTAAATTGACCCCCTTTATTTTTTGTTTAAAAAAAAACGTGGTTGGCCAAAATAATTGAGATTTTAACTTTTTGTTTCGACTCATCCTCAGCAAACATCCTAAACTGTCTTTTACAGGCATTTGATGTTTTGAAAGTTTGAATAGGCTTTTAGATGTTCATATAGCATTCTACTGGCAAGTGCACAAAAACCTTCAGCAGACCAATTTCAACACAAATCCACACAAAAGTCATTTAAATGTAATAGAAATATGCAGAGCATATTTGTGTTGAACTTGGTCTGTTGCATGTGTTCTTCGAGGTGCCACATAAATATTTCCTGAATGTCTAAACTGTCAAAAGCTGTCTACGAAACTGCAGTTATTTATAAAGAAAACTCTGAAATAGTTTTATGTTATGGTTTATGTTCAATAGTTTCTGGTCAGTTACCAGCCATCTTACAGTACATGCATGGTCATGATTAACATTGCAAAAAAAGGAAAAAAAAGGAAAAATACGGAGGTCAAGAAGGCGTTATTAAACATTATTAATTAACTCTGAAATGAATAAGCAAGCACAAAGACTGGAAATGATCCTGTCGTAAATCAAGACCTAAGTGTTCACAGTGTAAACCTCAAGCATTTCAAGCCTTTCAAAACATTTACCCTGTATCCATTACCATCAAGTCAGGACCAAAGAGTGCTCTAATTAATCTCTTTAAGAGAGTTTGAGAAAAAATTGTCTCTGTATTACAGTCTCTGTATTAGGCTTAGCTTTTTAAGCAAATACTTAAAATTATTTATTTTTATTAGTAAGCATAAGTAATTAGTAGGTTTATGTGCAATTTTTGACTTGCCAATAAATTGCTTGCTGATTTTTATAAGCTGCCCTTCTCTTAGCCAATACATTAACTTGTCCACTCAACTCAAGACCCAGCTTCTACCCTCACTGGACCCCATGCAGTGTGTGTATCATCCAAACCTTTCCATGGACAATGCCATGTCCACAACCCTCCATCTGGCCCTCACCCACCTGGACAACAAGGACAAGTACGTACGAATGCTGATCGTAGACTTCAGCTCAGCATTTAACACAATCATCCCTCAGCATCTGATCGATAAGCTGAGCCTACTGGGCCTGAACACCTCCTTCTGCAACTGGATCCTGGACTTCCTGACTGAGAGACCTCAGTCCACTGCTCAGTGTGCTGACTGGGGGACCTCAGTGTGCTCAGCCCACTGCTGTTCACTCTGCTGACTTACAACTATGTAGCAATGCACAGCTCGAACCACAAATCGCCAAGTTCACCGATGACACGACCGTGGTGGGTTTCATAAACAAGAACAACGAGTCAGTAACTCACCGGAGTGTTACTGAACTGTACAACCTGAACACAACACACACTCGTTACTCATCTCAATACATTCCACCACCATTTATTTATTATTTATTATTTACATGCTGTTTTTTTGTACCTTTCGACTGCTGCTACTGCTGTTTTTGCACTGCATTGTGTTTGTTTACATATACTCTTGTTCATAGTCGTTTATTGTCCTCTTTTCACAGTACTGAATATTTGGAGTATACAGTAGGTTTACTGGTCGGTGCTATTTTGTGTTATGTGTATTGTCCCACACTGTCTTGTGTTGTCTGTCTGTACTGTTTTGTATGTAGCTCTATGTTGTTTGTTGTAGCTCTATATAGTTTAGTGTAGCCCCAGGTTTCTGGAGGAACATTGTCTCATTTTAACTGTGTACTGTGTACCACTGTTTATAGTAGAAATGACAATAAAAGCCTCTTGACTTGACTTGACTTGACAAACTGTAATCATAAATCCAGGGCACCTACTGTACAGTACGCCTTTTTCAGAAGAGCAACTTTGACAGCTTGTGTATTTTGTTTGCCTGACAGAATGTTCCATAGTCAGCTCATAATGACAAAATATATTCGCCAAAATCCGGCTGTAACTTAGTCTTCCTAAATGTACCCCCTGCTTTGACAAAGGAATGTATTCAGAGTGTGCCCGGCTTGAGATGCCGACATGTTTCAACAACAACCAGAGGATGCCTCTCACATTTTTAATGCTTAGTTTACTGGAGTAACACCTAAACTTTGTAATAATCTCAGACAGATCTGTATTTGCAGACTGTTTTACAGTTGTAGATGCTTGGAATAAACCAAAGTAAAGTGGAGTGCAAAAAGTGCACTCAGAGTGGACAAGTAAAAAAATGAACTCACCTGTCATTAACTTACATCAGGGATGTTTATAGTCCAGCTCCAGGGCCAAATTTCTGTCCGACAGAAAGATGTAATTAGCCAGTGGTTTCTCTGTTAGAACCTTTGTATGTGCCACTTGGCCAACAAATTGCAATTTTTCCTTTTTACCTAATGTTGGCAGTAGACGGTGTGAACGCAGTTAGCTAAAAAGGTCTCTTCCCTATGAGTTCACCTGTATACACTAACAGTGAGAAAGAGATATTTAATAAAGATAGAGACATGTAAAACCATGAATTCTTACTTATCTAATGGGGTACACCTTTTTACTTCAATTACAATTACTCCAACTCTCAGACTTCAATTTAAATAATGACCTATTTATTGTGCAACATCTTAAATACTGAATTGAATTATTCAGGGTGTTGCCAATTTTTTTTTTATATTTTCAATATTCTAAATAATTCTGTGTATTTAAGAAAAAAGGACTTCCCTGTGTATTCCCAGATTTTTACTATATACCTAAACTATGACTAATCAGTAATTACCTCATCGATTGTGTATGTAATATATGTATGTGCCTTGAGATATTTGTGTTCCACGAGATACTGTAGATATTTTATATTAACTTAAATGCAATGGATACCAACCCATCAGGATTAAGTTCCAAAAGTATTTCCTGTGTACCATTTGTGAGAAAACATTCGCCTGAAGGTAAGTATTTAAACAATATGTGTAAAATTGAAGAGTAACCATGGTTCACACTCCCTTGGGTCTTATCTATAATTTTCATTCCTCAGTGATTGAAGCCTAATTTTATAGACATAACCATGAGAGCCACAGTCTGGGTGAGAGTGTTTTAACACCTCTAATCTTTAGGTACAATGATCTTCACCTAAGCCATCATAGATCAACAGTTATGGCTCTTGTAAGCTTGTTTGAATAAAATATTACATAGGCACAAATATGATATCTAATACATAATTTAATAGACTTTGAGATTTGTGAATATGTTTATTCATAAAATGAAGTGGAAGAAACTCCTGACTCTAACAAGCTACAGCACCTTATTTGTGTGAATTTTTCTTTTTTTTATGTAGATGAAATTAATGTTTTGAGCTCATGATCATTTAAATAGATATCAATCAGTTTAAATCAATATCAGTCATTAATATTATTCTATTGATAGATTGTTGTGCTAAGAGTAACAGTCTTTTCCCATAAATTGAGTTGATTAAGTAAGAGTCTTGTGACAAAAGTGATAATCAGAACATTATAGCCATAATAAATCATACTACTTTGGATGCTGATGTACATTGGAAGGCAAAAACATTTGTACTTTTACTGAAATGAAAGTTTTTCTTAAGTACATAGTTTGTGTACTTTGTCCACTACTGGTCTTAAAAGCCTTTGTCCTGTTTCTAGAGCTGACTAAATCTTTTTGAGCTAGAAGATTTTGAGATTGTACAATGCTGACAAGTTTTTGTTTTGTTTTTTGTCACTGATGCAATGCGTCACAAAATCTTTCTGTGGGAAATTAGAACATTTCAACACCATTTAGATGCTATAGCTTATACTATACTGTACTATACTATACTATAGTTACGTTTACCTGGTGTTTATCTACTTCTAAATTATTTATAAACAGATTCTGTGAACAACAGATGAATTTGACCTAGATGTCTTATTCTGCAGGTAAATGGTAAAAAAAATTATAATAATAAATTGAGAATCAAGTTTTTTTTTGGCAATATGTTTGGCATGGGCTGCTATTGAGAGACTGTAAGAAACCCCAGCACAATGTGGATATTGGTTTTCAACTCAGAGAAAAGAAGGTTTGTGTACTAAGTGCTCTTGTGTTCAGGAGTTCCACTTTTCTCTGTTGAATCAAACCTACAGGTGTAGAGTTTTTTTTATTTAACTTTTTTTCACATCTATTTGGAACAATAACTTTGCTTTGTGAAATAAATTGTATAAGTGGAGACCACTAATTAAATTAGCAGTAGAAAATAATAGCTCTGTTGGGGCCCACAAATGGGACTCTGTGACCTAATTGGTGATTGATGTGTAAAGTAGATGTAAACCCATACAATAGACAGTAAAGACAGTCATGAGCAAGTATGTCCTTTCTCAATATAGTTTCTGGTTCTGCCAAAGCAAAATATAAAGTCTATATTATGTCACTATCTATATAGTCTCTAATCAGATTTTGCATCAATAAAGAGTTCCCATTCAGAAATCTAAAGCAGTGTCAAGAAAGCTTTGGGAACACCCCCACGTGTCTACATGTAGTGTAATGTGTAATCAGTCCAATGGAAAAAAACGGCATTGAACCAGGAAGCAATAAAAGCACATGGCTATCACAACACGTTAGCTTCTGTTTGTTCAGAAAGCAATCTGTTTTTGCGGTAAGTATTGGTAAGTCGGTAAAAATATATAAAAAGGTGTTTAAAATCAGAAAGGAAATGGAAAAGCAAAAATATAAAGGCAAGCAGACTTTCAGGCTGTGCGTTTCTCCTTGCCCCTGCTTTATCATGGGGGGATACACACAGCCTATGTGTAGCTTGTCTGGGATACACACAGAATGCTCGGTTGGCTCTCGTCGGTTTCTTCCCCCTGTGAGAAGAGCACTGTGCTCCACCTATCTTTTTCCTAGGAGGGGGAGGAGATGGACGCTAGTGAGGACACGCCCCCACAGCCTGCTAATTTCAAGGAGCTGCTGGAGGTAGTGACTTGTGCTGTTGCCAAGCTTTATATCGCCTGGCCAGCCGACAAACAGAAACTAGGTCCACTGAGCAAGCTGGATGTACGTTTCATGCAACCTCCAAGTCACTACCTCCACGCCAGGGTCTGCCTTTTTTCCCAGCCTCAACGTCGCTTTCTATGCTTATGTAGTAGGGCTGAAGGATGATGCCCCGGGTTGAAGAGACGCTGCCTGGCTATCTCTCCCCGGGTGTTGCATCACCCCTTAAGGCCCCAGTACTGAACACCAAGCCACTGCCGACTACCTCGGCTCTGGTTGGCAAGGCTTACATGGCAGCAGGTCAACACCATGGCCGTGTTGCCGGCTTATCAGGCCAACCGGCTGCAAAAGCTGAATAAGGGAGTGCCTACGGGCAGTGACGGGGTCCGAGAGCTGTGTTGTGCAACATACCTAGCTTTCAGGGCCACAAAAAAAAAACGCTAGGGCCTACGGTCAGTCTATATCCGCTCTGGTCTCCACAGAGAGACACCTTTGGCTCACCCTGTCAGATTTGTCTGACAGGAATAGAGCCTTTCTGGTGGATGCCCTGTGGTAAATATCGTAAAGTATCAAAAATACAGTCGCAAAATTCCAGGAGAAAAACAGTCGGCATTGTTCCAGCGGTTCCTCCCTCGCCACTCTTATGGGGCTGCTCGGTGGGCACAGCCCTAACCCCAGCCCCAGCCCAGCACGAGTGCCAGGCACCATGAGTTTTAGAGATGGAGTGTCGCCACTCTCTCTCGCACTGCTCTATAAACGAGTGACCCTGAGCGACGCTCCAGACAAGGCCCAAGGAACTGATGGATCTAAGGACTATCATCTTTAATGAGATGGCTTCGGCCAAGTGATCCTGACGAGTCAGAAGATTTTGGGGTCTCCACCGGGAAGGGGTGACGTACACCTCAGTACACTGTGCCTGCCCCTCCTCAGCACCCTCAGGGGATCGGCTTGTTAACCCTGCCACACATAGTGCTTCAAGGCACAATGGAAATGCCTTCTGGACGTTTCTCAGTGTTTCCTGCGCACTGTAGAGAGAGGCTATACAATTCAGTTTCGGGTCTCATCCGCCCTGGTTCATTGGGGTGTCTGGTGGGGCCTGAGCAGGCTTTGGTTATGGAACAAGAAGTAGAAACTCTCTTGAACAAGCAGGTCATTGAGGTGGTCCCTCGTTCAACAGAGAGTCCGAGTTCTACAGCTGGTACTTCATAGTTCCCAAGAAGGATGGGGGTTTCCAAGAAGTTCAAGATGAAAGTAAAAAAAAAAAAACCACCCTGGATGTAAGGTTAATGAGAAGGAACAAAACTATTGGAACAATTTTAGTATCAGTCTGTAACATAACGAAATTGAGAAAGTGAAGGTGAATGTACTGTACACATTAATGTATGAAGATATGTTACAATGTTACAATCCCAATTAATACTGGTCAATATACACCCTGGAGAAGGTTTCAGTATAAAGGATCCTTGGATTCATAAAAGATTTATGTCATCAACGTTCACATATGCAGGTTGCAGCAAAAAATTTCCATCTTATATTGTTAAAAAAAAAATTAATTGGTCTTGTACACCAAGGTAAAATCATAATTCAAAATGTTCGATGTAAGATTCAAAGTATCTGCTTTCACAACATTTTTTTACTTCTTATTAACTGTCTTCAACCATCACTAATGAAAGTATAAACTTTACTTTAGCTGTTTGCTAAAGTTTAACCACAAGGTTTAAGCATTTCATGCAATCAAAGGGAAAATATATCTTTGTTATTTATTTCTTTCATTCTATTCATATATATATATATATATATATATATATATATATATATATATATATATATATATATATATATATATATATATATATATATATATATATCTTCTAGAGCATATTTGATTTACATTACTCCCACATACTACTTATTTCATCAACTGACATTTTCTCGCATGAAATCATAAGACTCTGGTCATAGTTAAAATTAGCCTTTCACCAGTACCTAATAAAGACTTATTATTAGTTCATATTTAAGTCAGAATTCAGTCAGCTATTACTGTATGATTATGCATCATGCAATACTGTTATTCTAAAGTGTTGTCAGAATTAATTATATGATATAGAAATTATTAATATACAGTAATGATTATATTTTAAGCATTTCGATGGTATTTCTAGGTGTTAAGATCGTTCCAGTAATATCAGTAGACCCCACAGGACGCAATGTTGGTTGTTGAAGTTCTGGTCAGTATAGACTTGTCACTCAGCCGCCCTTTAGGACCCGGTGGTGGGTAGGGGGTCCTGCGCGTTGGTGCTTTTCCTCCACCTCCTTCTCCACCATCTCCTCCTCCTCTCTCTCTCTCTCTCTCTCTCTCTCTCTCTCTCTCTCTCTCTCTGTGTGGCTGCTTTTTTTTTTGCATCAACGCGCTCGCATCAGCTGCTGATCCGCGGCACACGGAGACAGTGCCGCGCGGAGCGCAGACGAACCGAAGCGGATTTCCGTGTGCGCGTTTTGAACCCGGGATGGCTCACAGGTATGCGTCGGATTCCTTTGCATATTTTTTTTTATTATTATTAATTCGTTATAGCGGGTTTTATGGGTCAATCAAGCAATCTAACAGTGGCTGTATATGTGAACCTTGTTTGCAGGTGGATCCGGTGGCTGGAGCCACTTCTCCTGTGCGTGCTGGTGTGGCGAGCCGCGGCGCAGAGGCCAGGTAAGCGCGAGCATCAGGCACTCTCACGCGCTAGGCGGTGCTCGCAGAACACTTGTTGCACTGGTTTCCACTTTGAGAAAATACGCTGTGAACCTTTGGCGCTGTCCGTGGAGGCTTTCTGCACATCTTGATAGTTTTTATGGTAGTGCATATGCAGGAGACGGTGAAACATTTTAATTGCATACACCCTTAAAATAAGTCTATGGTGATAGGAAATTGTAAATAGTCTCTCCTGAATTGAAAATCTAAAGGATTTCCCTTGTGCTGAAATGGTCTTACATTTGCATTGGATTTTTTTTTTCATCATGGTGATGTATTTCATGCAGGTGAAATACATGCAATAGATCCCTTAAATTCCATCCTCACTCATTGCATACAAAAGTTTATTTAGCTGTTTTCTACCTTAAACATGTCATGCTGCAAGGTTTAGATTCTTTCTGTAAATGCACCTGGAAATCAGTGTGTAAAGTTTCACTGCCATGGAATTAGTCCATACGATCAGCTCTATGAATCAAAGGTTGTGTAAGAGACCGAGAGCTTGTGATAGGAAGTTCTTAATTGTCTCTCCTAAATTCAGATCTAAAATGGGTTTACTTTTACTTATAACCTATTTTAATTATATATTGGAGCATTTTTTCACCCATCATTTTGAAAACTCAAAAAAGCATCATAGAAACTTTTGATAAACCATTTCTCTACTTGCCACATGTCGTGCTGCATGGTTCAGTGTAATCAAAAGTCAGTCAGCGTATAAAAAAACAAAACAAAACAAAAAACGATCAAATGATGTTAAATCAAATGATATGTTCCTTAAGATCAGCTTAAAGAGTCGCTAAAACCTTAAAGTGTTTTTGTACAACTTTGGATGTTTGTATATCTATTGCAGCATTTATTACTGTGGGAAGTGGAAAAGGATTGTTGTATTTTAATGTGAATTATAAAGCCACTACTCTAGCTGCCTAGCTGCATTTAATTTAGAAGATTGCATGTCTGTCAGGTGTACAGCTGTCATTTATAAGACAGAAACTGAGACGCTTTTGTAAATATTTTATTGTAAGCGATCTCTGTGGTCATCATCGATTTACAAAACCAAAAAAAAATAAAAAATCTATATGACTTATCCCTGCAAAACAGAAGATATAGAGAATATAGAGAAAATGCAGCGGCGTCTGTAATACATTTGAGGCGTTTGAGAATGTGCATGAAATATTAGAGTGGTGCTATTTTGCTTCATTAGTTTTTGAAAAGAATTGGATGCTTAAGGCACATTTCAGAGGCTTAAGGTCCTTCAAATGATGGGCAGGGTAACCTGTCACAGTTGATCTAAAGCAGCGTGAGAGAATAGCATTATCCTGTGTCCACTAGGGTCCAAAACTCAGCATTCTCCCTGGCCTCGTGGACAATTCCTTTTGTTATGTACTCAGTTCCCCTTTTCTTTTGAGTGTGTGTAGCCTGAGGCAGCGGAGCAGACCCGGGGGGAACAGCTGTAAGGGGACACCCTGCTGGCACGTTTAATAGACAAATGAAACGATGCATTAGGAATCACAGCAAACAAGGACCCCTGCCTGGCCCATGTGGATGCCTGAACACGGAAGGACAGGAAGGTCCTGTTGAGAGCTTCACATTTACCAAAAAAATACTTTCAACCGTATTTTATTAAAGTGCTTTTAGAACATTTGGTTTGTCTAGGGCTTTAATTTCCACCGTTTCTTCTAGTTAATTTTTTTTGTCTTTAAAAAAAAAATCTTTGTACGTAGTTTTTCCTTTAAAATGAATCGATTGTTTCTGAACAGCTAAAACTAGAAATGTTGTTGAAATAATGTAAACAAACTAAATGTAAGTGAACTGAAACTCCTCTCAGTAGCAGCTATTAATAGTAAATTGTGAACATGAAGTTGAGACGAATGGATCAGGAGAGGTACTGTTTAGACATCTGCCTCCTGAGTAAAGTAGTGTATTTTCCTGTCATTGTAACACCTGACAACACATTCCCTTTGTCTTACTGTTGAGCACTTTCAACAGTTGTTAGCTCGCTGGCTAATTGTTTATATTCAGGACAGTTGGATATTTTGCAACTTTGAATCTGGCCGAATCTCTAGTTTTTAAACAGCTTTTTTTGATGAGAAGTACTCTCCCACTAGTGTATGCTGAATTCACACTTTGAAATGAGTTACTGTTGGGAATTAATTGAAGGAGAAATGTTTAAGGGTGTGTATTGAACGTGATGTGACTTGATAACCCGCTTTTGAAGACTAGTACACATGCCAGAATTCTGCTGACTGTCTCAACTCGCTCTGCTGAAGGTTTAAAGTTTTAGTAAATAAGACTGCATGCTATATTGAAGTCTTTAACATTGAAATACCACCAGTCCCTCTCTCTCAAGAGAAGTCTAGGCACGCTCTTTGTTTAAAGGCAAGGCCTTTATGCCTGTGGCTAAGTTTTTAAGTTTCTTGAGGTCATTGGCCGAGTTGACTTGCATAAAAAACTTGAAGACAGTCATGCTTATCAGCTATTTTGCCTCAGCAGGTCCAGTGCCCTCAGTAACCTATGGATTTTAGTTTATCTTTTGCTTTCATACTGAGATTTAGACAGTTTTTACTGGTCGAGATGCTATGTGGGTGTGAAGATGACTACAGATGGCATCGTTTTGAATGGTGAATGAGCAAGATTTATGCCACTTTATTAGAAAGGCCTCAGTATGGAGAAGATTCTGCACAAAGCCTTTGTATTTGTGTTTAAATGCAAAAGTGTGTGTGTGCGCTTCAGTCAATGATGATTCTAGGACTTCTTGGATGTGCTATAGTTCTGGACTTACATTGCTGTCAAGGAGACAGCCTGGTCCATGTTTCTAAGAGCAGTTCAGTAAAGCAGAACTAATGCCTTTGTAGATATTTGATAGCACATACTAAAAATGTATCATGATCCCACAGTATCTTAATCTGATTTGTGTGTCCTTTTTTCCCCGTCACCGCTTTAACTTGGATTAAAATCCCCTTGTGAGTTTTAGTTCTTCTGACATTGATGGATGTCATTTAACACTGTTTAAATTTATCCCACACTTGCAATTGTGCCATACAGATAGTCGGATTAAAAGTAATTTAGAATAAGCCTTTGCTCTCTGTATAGAAGTCTTACTGCTGGTATCACCAGTGTTTCTCCACATTCGGTTGTCACGTGGCTAAGAACTTCTTATTCTATCACAATTTATTCTATATTTATTTTATTTAGAGTTTGTTGTAGCATCTATGGCTTCTGTCAAGGCCATGAACTGCTGAATTTACAATGTAGAATGCATAATGCATTTCTTTTTACCTTGTCCATTTTTTTTTTTTAACAACAATATCTCTTCAGAGTAAAATGAGATAAGCCACTTTACTGGACAGGTCTTAGTTTGGAGTTGGAGCCTTGAACGATTTAGATTTTTCAATCAAACCCACTTATGTGCTTTTATAAGATTGTAGTGGTTTTTGGACATTCCATTTCAAGAGATTTGCCCTATTAGAAAGGACACAATTTGTATCTCCCATATATCTAAACTTGTTGTTTGCAGGTTAAATCTTATTGAGCTCTGCTAGCGACTTGAAAACATAATGCAACAGAATGAGAAATTGAAGGCAAGGGATGGATGCTGGGTGCCGTCTGAACATGTGCTCAGATGTGAAACGTGACCTTGCTTTCCTCACCACCAAGAGAGGAATGCAGACATAGAGATGGACATTAAACAGAGCTGTGTTTAACAGCACACCTGATCACAGAGCTGTTCTCTTGGTCTATAAGATTTCTACAGCTTCAGTAAGGGCAGAAGCCTTACAAATCTTCAATGTCAGGCTTGAAGATATATGTTGTGCTTTGAGCCTTGCCATGTTTTCCATTATAAAGGTTCACCAATCTTTTTATCGATATTGCTGCCACTATTGCTGCCATTATGTTCACATCAATGATAAACATTGTTTACAGTGTTGCCGATTAGCTGTAGAGTGTAGATTTAGATTTTTGTCTCTGCTCTGTCAAGAAACAGAAGCTTAGCCCTGGAGCTGAATTTCCCTCACCTGTTCATGGTGTAAATTTACGACTCTGATATCATTTACATATTTACCATTCAAAAAAAGATTGCAGCAGCTTTGACTTAAGCCAGCCATATAACATTCTAGTTCACACACCCACACTCATAAATACCATGGTATATACATGAATAGGTTAAGTGTAGGGCATGGCCAAGCTGAGCTGAGCGATAATGGCTTTCCTAAACTGGATAGTAAAACCTCCAGTAGATCAGTGTTTGCTTGGGTGTTTATGAGATTGGAAATACATGCAGCTGTTATTTTAGTGTCTCAAAGATTTAAATTGTAATGCAATTCTGAGGTAATATTTTCATCATGTTGATCTATTTTCACTTTGGCTAGCTACATCACCCCCTTTTGGATGGTTAGCTAATGAAGAGATTAAGTTCCAATGCGTCAACATTTATGCTTACTATTTCAAGACGATCACTCATCCTGTAGTTTCTGCCATAAGTCCCAACTGCATTGTAAATCTGCTGTGAATGTGTATACTTGTATGTTGAGTTGTACTATTGCCATCTTCTTCAGCTTCTACATTAGATTTCTTATTAATATGACATTGTAAAATGAGAGACGAAGATCTTGTTTCTTTTTTTTTTTTTTTTTTTAAAAGCTCATAGCAAAATATGTTATTTATGTTTTTCATCAGTAATTATTTTTCTCTTATTTAACACTATTGGAACTTGCACTGGTAATGTTCCATCATGGGATTTAACACTAAAATAGCTAACCAGCAAATTTCAACTTATGCACTTTGTAGCGGAGTTTTCCTTTCACTCATAGTGAGCCTTTTTTTTACTTAGAGTTATGAAAATGTCTCCACCCAAAAGCATACTATCTTTCCTCACAAAGTATTCATGTATTAGTATTAGAATTAGTATTACAGTATTTATTGTTTTTACTATAAAGTCCACAGTTGTATCCATTACCTCACTATATATTATTTAGAGACCCCTAGCTAACTTTCAGACCTGTTCATATATCAACAAGTTAATGTACTTTCATCACCATTTTTCTTTTAGGTCATCTACCATTTGAGGGCATGTATAAGGCTTGTACTGCTGCTGTTTGTGTTTCTCTTGTGTTGTCTCTCTTCGCTATCTGATGCACACCTCTCATACACTTAGACCAGCATTTGAGCTTAGTGCTGAAAAACCAATAGGAAAACTATAATTACCGCCCTAGTGGCATGAAAGGGGGATTTGTAATAGCCTGTAGAGCGCACCTAGCCATCACTGAGGCTAATAGGGTATAGCAGGCCCTCTCACTTGTGCTGAAGCCCTTCCTGTCTACCGAGAAACCCTCACTTATTTACTCCCGTTAGCTATAATCTCACCAACACTTTACCTGTATAGTGCACTTTGACAAATGACAGGCCACCAGACTATGCACACTCATAACGTGTCGTGGAAATGCACTGTAAGATAAAAGGCACCAAACACAAATAGGCGTGCTTAGACATTGAGGAATTTTTGTGTGTGCTTTGCGACATTTGCTGGACAGTGTGCCTTTCCTTCTAAATAATGACAAGGTTTTAAAAAAGAAGATAATCTCTTAATGGCTACATAGATAACATAGCGTGTTGTTTTCCCAGCTGGCGGAAACAATTCAAGTTCATATGGGGGCTTGTGTTAATGTAGGGGGCCGCAGCTGTCTGTGCTATGTGTTTTTTTATAGTCACAGCATGAACTTTGATTATTATGGAAAATAAAAAATATTCCACACCTGGAAAGCAAAAATTCTAAAATCTTGGCTTTTCCTTTTTTTTTTCCTATGTACCAAAGTCATTTTAATAGGGTCTTCATTTATTTAAATCCAATTGACATGTATATTAAAAAAATGAATGAAATGATTTCTGAACCTTTGATTTAAAATACCATGTTAATCTTAGAGGTGTGTAAAAACAAAGAAAATTTGTCCTGCGTCATTCCTGTCTTTGGGTTATTTACCTTTCTGGGCCTTTGAATTGATGCACAAATAGCAAATGTGAGTGAACATTCCATTCCCTTTAAAAGATTGTGATCTGTATGTTGTACAAGTGACATTAATTTTTAACCGAGTTACCAACTGAATATCAGGCACACTGGTTGAATGGGTCACATAAAAATATGCTATTTTTGAATATTTCAGTTTTCTCAGTTCACACTACAAAGCTAAATGGCATTTTTAAATGTATCCATTTCAGAGAGTGTCTCAGTGTGAACAGAAGGCTAAAATGTACAGCACAATATGTATGTACAGATTGTTTCAGATTGTTTACGGTGGACACTCTTTTATTTTATTTGAAAACATTGACATGTGCCAGGATTATCTTTGCTTTTGGACTTGAGCATTCAGGCCATTTCTACATTCAGTAGTCAGGAAATGCTGAAGCCTTGTCAAGGGTATAAGGAGTCTAAAAAGTGGTTTCCCTGGTCACCAGGTGCAGATTTGCCTAACACAAAGCATTGTTTCTGGACCCTATGTGAGAAATTAGATCCCTCTGGCACCTTGTCCCCTGAACCAGTTTAGGAGGCGTTTAAAGGCCTAAGTGACAGTCTGGTGAACGCAGGCCTGGATGCAACCATATCCATGAAATCTATACCAGCTGCTTTATTCTCATGAATGAAAATGGGATTTGAATTACGCCCTTCTATAACACAAAGCTGGAAGGGCAAATGGCAGTTATTCCAAACATGCACTGGGCAAAGTCATACAGTATCTACTATATATTCCTTTGATTCCTTAAGTCGTGGTTTCCAAAGTTGAAACTCAGTTGATTCTAGTTAATGAGGACTTTTGTAGGATGTTCTGTACACTGACATGATGTATCATATCTGACATATCCTGTTTCCTTATGAGCCTTCAAGATGCATTGTCATTTCAAAGGATCTTTACATTCTTGTCATTCATCTTTCTTTCACCAACAGCAGGCTTCCATAGACAGTTCTCTTGTTTCATGTCCTCACAAATCGCACACCACAGGGGCATAAAAGGTGTCCCACCTCACTCAAGGGAGATTAGCATCAATAGCAGCAAGTCTTGAGAGTATCGGCATTGGGGCCGAGAGTTGGACATGACAGAAAGTACACTTTGAGCATGTGGTTGTAGCTGGAAGATTGCCTGTAAACCTATGTCTCCATAGTGGTTTTTATAACCAGGGGGACATTTTTTAGCTTTTCTCTTGCAAAATGCAAAAGTGCATTGACCAGATACAGGTTTTTGCATGTGGCAATAAAACAAATAGTAAGTGATACAATCGGTTGTCCACCAGTGATCCTTTATGGTTGCAGGAAAGATGCCAAATTACACTGTGTTTAGATGACATTAGGAATCTTGGCAAACATTAACCCCAGCAAGTAATTTTTTGCCAGTTCCTGCTTTGAGTCTGGCTGTATAGTAGTGCTCCTAGATGTGTTCTGGTAGAATGGTGTGTTTTGTTATTTACCACACAATAGATAGGGTAAACTCAGCACCAGCAATAGTCTTGGCCATGAACTAGGGTGCATACAAAGAATAGAGCCTTCTATTTACTTTGCTGATGCAAGTCCAGAGAAACTGTGCCACACACTTAGACATGCCGAAGAAAGGCAAGAGCTTATCTCCTCAACTAAGGAAAAAATAAAAAGGCGCACCTGCGAGACACGAATGAATAAACATTCGTGCTATATCCTTAGAAGTGATCAGTTTTAGGATTTTAAAATAGCCTTGAAGCCAAAGTATTGGCACACACCTACACAAACAAAAGGGATTTAGTTTTATAAATTTTTTTTTTTTAACAACACACTTTCAGAAAAAGAAAAACTATTGCATGATGACTAAAAACTCATCAAGTCATTTAAACTTATTCATAATTGGACAAACATTAAAGTAAAGCTCTACAACCAATTTGTGTTTTATAAAGCAGTTCTTAATGTGGACCTCTCAGGAAGACCCTATATATTTATATATTTAGGGTATATATATATATATATATATTTATATATTTTTGTATTTATTAAAGTTATTATTATTTTATCGTTTTTAAAGGTATTAACTGATTTATCCTGTTTTTGTAAATAATCTAAATCCAAAGCTCAGTACCTTAAAACCAAGGCTGCCTATTAATAATGTGAACTACTTTGTTCTGTCTGTAGAAACTCTATGAATACAACGTGCTAACAGACAGCATAGCTCTGCACACATTTAAATAATGGTCATGCCAAGGTCTGTGGAATTTATTTTCTGGTAAAGAGGAACAAAAACAGATTGAGGTCCCTGATTCAAATTCCTAATTGAAATGCATTTGTTTCCCAGTTACCAACACATATACCAAAAAGTCAAGTGCTGGCTTGGTATTTGCACTCTAAGCCCTGCTTGTGTTACACTGGCTTTGTGTTACAGTGCTTTTAACAGCAGGTTGCCACCTTATTCTATCTTTCAAGAGGATATATGTGTGTTTCTTATAAACTGATTGACATTTAACATTTCTAGTGCTTGTGGTATTTAATCTAATTACACAAATTCACATTATTGCACTTTTTCAACAGTTCTTAACATGTATTCATGTGAAGGTGTGCTGGACTGATATGCTGTACTGGATACTCTGTAAGCTCAGGCTACTGACTAATCTTAGTGATAAGATCATGCTTGTTATTGCGGTTGATGGAGAGCACATGTTTCTTGGTCACATTTATTTAGGCTGCTTTTTCTAACAAAATGTGACAGCCCATTATTTGGGAAGCCTAGAGCTCACTTATTAAGGTTCTGTTTTTTGTTTTTTTTTGGATGAAAGGAATCTTTCTTTGTCCATATGGTCCTAATTAATATTAGACTCTTGGTTGTTGCTCCATGCAACTTGTGTCTACATTTACATAAGTAGCAAATTTGCTGCATGTGACCTCACAGAGATGTAATTTGTCAGTGGTCAACTTTTGTTGCTCCATGCAACAACTTTTGTACATTACAGATAAAAAACATTTTATTTAGAAAAGTGGCTGGGCTACATGCATGTGCTTGAGGTTTTATATACTGTACATTGTCATTTTTCTTCACATGTTTTTTAATATTTATTTATTTATTTATTTATTTATTTATTTATTTATTTATTTATTTATTTATTTATGTTTCTCTGAAAATGCCAACGTCTGCATTATGATCATTGGAACGGTCAAAGAAGGGATTAATTCCACAAAATTGGCTGTGCTTTGGAATAGAATAATACTCCTTCATTAACTGGGATTTAAAATGGCATTGTGTCTACATTTACATAAGTAGCAAATTTGCTGCATGTGACCTCACAGAGATGTAATTTGTCAGTGGTCACTTTTTAAACATAAATTTATGTTCTCTCTCTCTCTCTCTCTCTCTCTCTCTCTCTCTCTCTCTCTCTCTCTCTCTCTCTCTCTGTCTCTCTCTCTCTCTCTCTCTCTCTCTCTCTCTCTCTCTCTCTCTCTCTCTCTCTCTCTCCAGCCTCCTGCTCTTTGGCTATATATATATATATATATATGTACTGACAAATCTATGTAAGAGAAATGCATGTATGCATGTACGAGCTTATCCCTTTTAAGATGTGGGGAAAGTAAAAAGACTTATGCTTACCAGGAAACATAGCTCTAATCTGTGAACATAATTACTGGAGGTCAAAATTACAGAGAGCATAGGTCTAAATACCTGCTGTTCATGTTTTTCAGTGCATTTTAAGACTAGAACTTGCAAAATCTCAGCATTACTGCTGAATAAAACTTAACAAGGAAGATAGATCATTGCCAATTGCCGCAAGTAAATGTTTCATTATTTTAATAGTTAGTATTTTTTTATATCCAAGACTAAGATACATTTAATTTATCACAGTAGATTGATATTGTTAAAACTGGTAATTCAGCATTTAAATCTCATTCTGGCCACAGTAACTAGAAATTTTTTTTAATATAAAGTACAGTAGCTTTTTCAGCCTTTGTACACTGACCTTATTGTTCTGTACATTTACATTCTCTCAACAGTTTTTCATAAATTACTTACATTTGCACTAAGAAAATGAGGTTTAAAGGCTGTACTCAATGGCCCGACCACATAACTTACCACTTAAACAACTTTGACTAAAGGACATGACTTTCTTTAACGCAGGACTGTGCATCAAATTCAATGCAAATCATGCAATATTATAATCACACTTTTGGTCTCGATTCAATCTTTTATTCTGAAAAAGCAAACCCACATTTTAGTGTTGACAAAGACAGAAATCCAGACAAAATGTATATAAATAATGCAAAATTTATCTAAATATATGTCCAATAGGTTTATATACTTAGCTATAGGTAACTACATACATTTTTCTGAATAGAAGAACTTAATTTTATTTGTTATACTTATGACCCCAAATCAGATTTTCTTTTTGGAGACTTGATGATTGACAAGAGAATGCCAGGAATGCTGGCTGCCTGTCCATATTGTCCATGAGTGTGTAAGGAATGGTAAGATCCAGGGCTCCCATTTAAAAAGATGTAACTGCACTCAGGAATGTTTCCTGCATCTTAAAAAGGACTACTTTGTTTGCATGGTATACAACTAATCCTAACTGTCTATAGACTTAATAGCATTTAAACTGCTGGTAAACAATTATTTGTTCGCTCAGGTCTTTGTCAAAGGTGAATAAATTAAATAATTTGCCCTTTGCAAAAGAAGCAGTTATAAATGCTTACAGACAGATTCATAAATGTTTATAATGATGTTATGGATGAAACTGTAGTGGTACTTTGTGCATTTGCTTGCTTTAGTCTTTATTACAGTTGTTTGCATGAGGTAAATAGGTTCATTCTAGATTTGTACTTCATCCACTTTAAGCCATTAGCCAGCAGCAGCAGTGAAGCTAAAAGTCCAAACCGTTTCTGGCAGTTGGCAATGAAATTCTTGGGGCCACTCTGCAAGTCCACCTTGTCAGGTGCCAGGGATTAGGTGTAATTAGTACAACCTCCGAAAGTGACAATGGCAGGGTTTGTTCCTGGCAATGATTGCTTTGGCCAGGGTTGTCCAGTCTTCCCTGCAAATAAGCATCTGTAGTTGGAATGAAAATCTATTGCCAGTCTGGCATTTTGCTTAGCTTAGATCATGTTTTAAAAATGCATTTGTCAAACCGGAGAACAAGCTCTAGCTAATAATATGTTGTCCTTTTTGAGGTTGCAAATGCAATCCTTTTTTACGTGCGGATTCTTTAGTGTTTGCTTGAAGGATTTCTTTCGAATTTGAAAATCCTGACAATTCCAAATTTTAAGGGAGTGGATGAATAAAGGATGAAAGGAATGAAGATATTTGTTAAAGTATGCTGAAATAAGTAAACAGTTAAGTGGGTCATATCTTAAGAAAATGAATTATTAAATGTAAAACAAACACACACACACACACACACACACACACACACACACACACACACACACACACATATATATACATATATATATATATATATATATATATATATATATATATATATATATATATATATATATATATATATATATATATATATAATATTACCCAAATGGGTCTAACATATACAGTATGTAAACTATTTAATAAAATAATTGTTTTTTTCCATTTATTATATTTGATTTAATAAATAAAATTTGTGCTAATTTAACTAATTACTCAATTTAATCAATATAATAAAGTATATTACATTCATTTGATTCATTTATTTTTATTTGAATAAAATACAAATATTATTTCATATATTATTTTAACCAAGCAGGCATTTTATTTTAAATTGTTTTCAAAATGTAAACTGTTGATGCTCACAAACATTAATAATAATAATAAACTGGGTTCATAAAAAAAAAAAAAAAACGACAAGCAAGTTTATGTTTTACATTTCATGCCCCCAATCGTACCGAAATTGAAACGAACCGTGACTTAAAAACCAAGGTATGTACCAAACCGTGAATTTTGTGCACCCTTGCTGTTTATTGTTCTTCTTTTCCGCTAAATAGCATTTACTAAGTTAATGATAAGCACATAAGAAGCATTTCTTTCCAAGCAGACCTTTCACCACACAAAATCCTACATTGCCAGAAAATATGACAGAAATTATGTTTCTGTTATTAGTACTAACAGAAAAGTGTTAGATGTAGATGTATGTACATGTGTCATTCATAAATAAAAACATTTTAGTGCTATTTGGTATTGTATCATTGAAATAAATTACTTTAGGGCATCGTGTGTTACATTTCCATTGATATTTTCCCCTATAACAACATGCTCTATCATGTTTTATTCTTTGCTCAAGGCAGGGACAATAACAAGTCTTTTGTTCTTTTCTGGTTTCTGTGATTTAATCTTAAATGCACATTTAATTGCCAGGATTTAACATTTAATCTGCTTAAAAAAGATCCTGGCAGACAAAGACATGCTTTACTTTTACATAAGGATGTGTAGAATGATGAAGAGTTTTATGTAAAGCATGTTTTGCTTGATCAAACTGCTTACTTCTACATTTTATGGATTTCAGCGTTTCATGAAGACTTTAATGTATTTAGTACAGGTGGCATTACTGGTAGGTGGCACGAATAAGAATACTGTGCAGCAGTCTACAATAGATTTTTTGTCCCAACGAGCAACGGATGCTCCCTAAATTACTTTATTAAAAGAATACATATTTGTTTCCCCCTCAAAAAAACTTTAGCCCATTTCCTGTGATTTCCAAACAAAAGAACATTCCATTACCTGTTCAGAACACTGACAGCATCACTGTACCTGTACATTTCTGTTTTCTTTGTGTATTTATTTATTTTTTACTTTTTGAAAAGATAAACCAACTTTGAAATCCAATCTGATATAGTTTTTTCCTTAACATTTCCAGTGATAACAAGTTCTGCTTGTAGAATGCATGGCCTAAAGACAACATTCAGGCTGCCAACTGCCATCACAGGATGAGCCTGAAGGCTGTGGATGACATGAAGTGCTGGAATGTTTCCAGGATTTTTATGCGTCACCGGCAGTTCAATACAAGGTTAAAAGCAAACTGGCAATAAATGGTTTCTTAATCCTCATGCTCTGTTACCTGGATAGATGTCACAATTATCCATGTCATGTCTTTTTATTGAGGGGAATATGATTGTGAAATCAATTTTAAAACTTTTATTATAGCTTGTTTTATTGTGAAGTATTAGCAATTTAGATTATACTATTGAGGGTGTACGCACAAAACTGATTTACTTGTTTATTCTTGGATATCCTAGGGCGATGTGGGGTTATTATGTTTTCCAATCTCATTTCATTTCCATTTATCTTCAAAACTACCTGGTTATTCTTGTGTCAAAGTAATGATAAATGTATTATAAGTATGAGTAGTATTTAAAAATATTTCTGTTAGGGAAAAAATTAAGTTTTTACCATTTTGGTGAAACGTTTAGACAGGCCATTTTTCAGCCTAATCTGTAACTTAACATTTCACCGGCTCAGCAAAAATGTGAGAGCTGCTTTGAGTTCGGGAGTTTTATTGTGGGAATGCCGAGTGCTGATTCTCGGCCCTAGCCCTGGGGGAAGAAGCAGTCAGGTCTCTGCTGTCATGTCCTGTCTGATGTTGCTCCTTGCAAAGTTTTCCCCATTCTGTTCAATTGTAGCTGGTGGTCTTCCACATTCCTGCCATGCATTCCTCCTGCCAGTCTGCACCCACAGACAGTGCTATCCGGTTACAGAATGTCATTCAGTACACCTGATCCGTGCTAAACAGCGAGGCGGACATTTACTGAGGTTACTTATTTAGCCGAGTTCTCAGGCATGTTTTGGGGCTAGCCAAATGACCATTAACAACCATGAAGTCACTTTCTAGATGTACCATCTGTCCATTAGCTCATACTATATTGATTTAAAGGGACAGGATGGGTTTTTAAGAGCTAAATCTCTGTTTATCTCTCCCACACTATTGTGTAAGCAATCAAGGCTGTATTGTGTATCAAAGCTAAAATTAAAGTCTGTGGGAAAGGCCACACACAAGAGTTTCCTTCAGGAGTCCAAGCCGTTATACTTGGAGAGTTTGAAATGGAAACCCTTTTACTGTAGGTTTCTGCAGAGAGACTTTTGCCAGTGGAAATCTTCTGCTTTTCTTTAGTATATACACATGTGAGCAAAGCTTATAAGGTTAATATTGAATCTCTTGTAAACTATTTGAAGGATACTTTGGAGACAGTTCAATTATTACCAACACTCATGTTGCAGCAGTGTCATTTTGTCCAGCCTATTTAGATTTTGCTGAAGTTTTTTAAATTGAAATACAAGAGATTTAGTCATATTTAATGATTTTTGTACTTTTTTAGAGACTAATAAGTACTAAACTTGATTTTGCTGGTAAAGAGTCAGTACTTTTAGGCAAATAAAACTGAACAGATGTAAATAGTTGTCTTCTTAACATTTTATTTTTATTTATTCAAATGTATTTTATTTTATATTCTCAAAATAATATAATAAATAAAGTATATAATAAAGTAATAAAATATTCCAGGCTTATTAAAACGGTCTCTCCTTGTGTTTCTACACCTTAGGAGGTGGTGGATTAGTGTTTAAGGCATTGGACTTTGGATCCGAAGGTCGTAAATTTAAATCTGAGCTATATCAAGTTGCCACTCCTGGGCCCATAAGCAAGTCTTGTATACCAAAACCTGCTCAGATGTATGAATGAGTTAAATGTAAGTCACTCTGGATAAGGGTGTCTGCCAAATGGAGTAAATTAAATATTTATTTTGATATACATTGCCTATAAATTTTGCCTCAACAGACACTATTGCCATTATTTACAACAAAATTACTCTAGAGACTTTGGTGGAATGTGTTCAGGTAAGCTAGTTCTAGCTAATATGATCTACCTTCATATTAGTCTAACAGTATAATCTATAAAAAGCAATAGTTTTTTTTTAGCAGCTATTAATTTATTTTTACTTCAAAAGGTTTGCTGTACTTTCCAAAGTGTTTTTCTGGACACTTTTTCTTGTATGTAGTAGAATTTCGAGAAAGAAACACTGTAATGTGTTGGGAAACAAATACAGATCATTGAGGTGCAAGTGAACGTCATGAGCTGTGGAAATAATCATATTATAATAACAAACAGAAGAAATGGAGAATTTATTCACATATTACTTCAAGGTTTGTTTGGTTTTTTTTGGAGTTTTATCAGTGGAAGGCTTCACCTTGCAGGACGCTAAGAACAAATGTTTGTAATAGAAGATCCAAATGAACAAGGTGTATGCTTGTGACCAACATTGCTGTTTCTCAATTCTCAAAAAGACACTTTGTTGATAAAAATCTGCAATTCAGAGAGAACAGGTCCAGTTGTGCATGCCTCTCGATATCAGATAGTAGTCTCGGTTATACTTAAGGGAAAGCACAGAGTGTTGCTTGTAATGCAGTTATCAGATGCAAATCAGCCGTGACAGCCTTTGAAGTATTAGTCCAAGGGTAAAATTTCAAAGTATGCATGGCTTTGCTCAACCAAAGTATTAAATATATTTTTTTTTTCTTCTTGGTTATAGAGAAAGAAGTGCTGGACAGCCAAAACTCATTAAAAAAAGGAAGAGGGGAAGGGAAAGCCTAAACTTGCATATAACATGAATTTTTAACAAGTAAAACATCTCTAAAAGCATTTATTCATCTTCAGCAGCCACTTTATTCTCAAAATGCTTGCAATGGACAACAAGGCTCATTGTTTAAACAAAGGGCACCTAAGGAATACAACTTGGATGGGATGCCAGTAAAACATTGGAAACTCTTTGCAAGGATTAATTTGACCTGGAAGCGCTAAATAACAAAAATGCTTTATCGTCTATATAACTGTCATTTGATTTTATTCAGTTTTATTTGTTTAGCACTTTCCATGTTCTCACAAAGAATCTTAACAAACATGAGGCTTTTTTTTTTTTTCAATTAATTATTAATCTGAAATAAATAATAATATTTACAACTCCACAGTCAGATCATACTCAGTGTGGTAAAATTATGTTCATTTTGAGAATCATTATAATTACAGCTGAAGTTTTTATGTACAAGTCTTGAAAATCAGACTGATACAGTTCACTGAAGGTGAGACTTGGACATACAAATATCTGTTAGTTTGTATCCATAGGTATCTATATAGGAACATTAACAGCATCCTTTGGAGATTCATTGGGGTTGCCAAAGCTGTCAGTTTTCATCCCTCCCTTTGATGAGGCCTGACATGAACCCCAACTAATCTTTTATTGTGAACCATTATCCTGTTTGCCAGCTTAATCTGGCAGTGCATTCTGGCATTATTCCTCTAATTAAACATTTGGCTATGGAGCAGAAAAACATGCAAAATACCTTAATGCATTTTCCGGGTGTGTTGTGCCCCAATTAGATTTCATGCTTTCAAGTCTTTTTAACAAAACATCTTATGTTCTGGCTGTTTTTGATTCTGCTTGTTTTTTCAAACCATATTATGAATAGTTCATTGTCAGACTTTAGACATGGAGACAGTAAAAATAAACTTAGGCTTTTTGCCATGTCCTACCCCTGAAGCTCTTTGCTGTTCAAAAAGCCCCTTCAAAACAAGTTACAGGACTTGTCCTCAGTCATGTAATGGAGGTTTGTTTTGTGCAGAGATCTGCTTTTTAGAAAGACTGAAGTCGTTCTCTCAGCCTGCTGATTCATCTGCGATCTTCTCTTAAGCTTAGAAACTGTTTGGTTGGAGGACGAGGTCCCTATCCATCACATCTCCTAAGTGAAGCACAAGCTCTGTCAGGAATGTGAGGCACATAATGGTGCACTGCTTCACCTCTGCACCATCTTAACACATTGAAGCAGAGGATGAAAGGAGTCACAAAGGGGGAGGCAGAGTACTGAAAAGCATAGGCAACAGACTGGGGTGCGCTAATTTATATGGATGTTTATGGCTATTACGGGTGCGTTTACGACGTGTGCAATATGGCAAACTGGTCCATAGTTGTTATTTGGGGCTTTAGAGTTGATGACATTCTAAAACCGATTTCCTGTTGGAATAAAATGCAGAAAAAAGAGGCATAGTTTTTTTTAGTAATCTTTCTAGTTATTTCTCTGTATGTCTTTATTTAAACTTTATAGTTTAAACAGACTTTAGACACATCTGTCTGACTTTATTTTCTCTGGCATGGTACTGCCAGTAATGTCGGCTCAGCTTTGAAACCCATAGATTATTTATGCTCAGCAGCATGATGTTTTAACAAGGGATTACATCTAATTATAGACTTTTTCTGTGGGTTGCTGTCTTCGGAACACTTTATCTAGACATCTAATATTTTTCCCATAGTCTAATAATGCCACCGCTTGTTTCCCTCACAGGAGAAAGATGGGGCTTTGGAATGGATTCATAATTTCTTTCAAGAGTGGACTTTCATATGTGTGGACTGCCTGGCCTGAATGAACATGATAGGAATTTTTTCTCTTTCTTTCTTTCTTTCTTTCTCTCTCTCTCTCTCTCTCTCTCTCTCTCTCTCTCTCTCTCTCTCTCTCTCTCTCTCTTTCTTTTTCTCTCTCTTTCTCTTTCTCTCTCTCTCTCTCTCTCTCTCTCTCTCTCTCTCTCTCTCTCTCTCTCTCTCTCTCTCTCTTTAGTACAGATCTTTTGTTCATGGAGGATAATTAGGCTGGAATTCATTCCCTGCAGGGGGGCATTTGGTTTGAATGAGTGGAAAAGAATACTAAAAAAAGGGAAGGAATAAAGGTCTTTCCTTCTCTATCTGTCCCTTCTGTACACTCTGTGTGTGTCTAGCTGCTTTTTTGCTCTCTTTCTCTTTTCGCCCACCAACAAGCTCTCTCTTTTGCTCAAGTCCTTTCTGCTCCCTCTTTGGCTTCTTCAAGCATACACAAGTGTCTGTGTCTTACATCCGGTCATTTGCCTTCACTGTTTTTTTCCTATACTGTTCTCCACTGACTCATCGGGAACCCCCTGACACCATTATTGTCCAAACCCTGGCTAACAGTTTGTGCATGTCTGGATATCTCTGTTAATAAGCAGTCAATAAATGCCAAAACCTATTTTTTTCCCCTTCACTTTAGTTCTTTGTTCTGCATTGCTTAGTCATCTTAAAACGCTAAACCCATTGGATCTGGGAAAACACTTTAATATATTTCCTAGGGGGAAGATATGAAGGACTAAATGCTTTAGCTGTAGTGGATGTTTCTGCATCTGGGCTTGTTTTTCCAGGAAATGTGAGTCAGACGATAGGGTGGCAGACAAATGAAAATCAAACTCTGCCAGGTGGGTTAATCGCTTTGGCTAAAACTTCTCCACTGAAGGTGTTTGGATCTCTGAACTGTTTGTGTCCTTTATTTCATTACAGCTTAACGCCAGAGCTAACAGGAAAGCAGGCCTACGGAAAAGCCCACAGCTAAGACATCTAATGTTTTTTATGCTATATTACAGCACCCTCATGCACTTTCAATTAAGTAAGGTGATGGAATCCCAGAAGAAGAATCATTTCATCATTTGCCAGTGCTCAAATGAGGGAGTTAAACTCATCGGCCTGTGCTCAGAATAGCTGTGCTTTTAGTATGAAGAAAAAAAAAAAACAGACCAAGTTTGAACCTGTCTGACAGACTAACTTGGGCATTTTATCATCTGAAAAAGCTGGAAATGACTGGCAGGAGGGCAGAAGAATGCTGCATAGCGTCTAGCTCATGGAAGTTTTTTTAAGGGGCCTAATAACTGCTGAGGCTTGTTCCTAAGTTAAAGGATGCATATATGTGTGTGTGTGTGTGTGTGTGTGTGTCAAGTCAAGTCAAGTCAAGTTTATTTGTATAGCGCTTTTCACAACAGACATTGTCTCAAAGCAGCTTTACAGAAAACAACAGTGAAGGTGAATGGTGTGCGTTTGTCCCTGATGAGCAAGCCGTGGCGACAGTGGCAAGGAAAAACTCCCTTAGATGATATGAGGAAGAAACCTTGAGAGGAACCAAACTCAAAGGGGAACCCATCCTCATATGGGTGACATCAAAAGTTTGGTCATAAATCTTTCAACAATACAGAACAATTTGTGATCATCATAGATCCAGCATCAGCTTCTCCATGCCAGGGCCTTTAAACACTCGGCATCTACTTCTCCATGATCATCCATAGGTCCATAATCTTCACGAGGTGGGACGTGACTGGAGCTGGCCAAACCTCAGGATGCCTCGGGATGGGGAGAGAAAGAGAAGCAGTGGAGAGGAATTAGCGTAGCTGCTGTTCATGATATTAACAGCACAAGTTGATAATGTGCATGTGATCAGATGTTCTGGAGCACAAGGTTAAGGTGTGTGTGTGTGAGTGAGTGTGTGTGTGTGTGTGTGTGTGTGTGTGTGTGTGTGTGTGTGTGTGTGTGTGTGTGTGTGTGTGTGCAACGCTAACCCAGGTGTTTTCTTCAAAAATATTTCTAAGAATAGAGTCCTGGGTTAAAGTAGAGTGACCATCCCAGAGTGGCCATGGCATTTAAACATGCCTATAGTACCTTTGAATGATTTTAAACAGCAAGGTCATTTTGAATGTTTATGAAAGCGAAGCAACTTATGTAAAAACTGAACAACCTTTTCTTATTCATTGTGGAAATTATTCATTGTCACTGTCTGTAGTGTATATTGGGCTAAGGTAACTAATGCAGCTAGCCAGTGTATGTCATTTAAAATCATCTTGTTTAAATGTATAAAATGAGTCTACTGTAATAGTCAATGGGCTCGAATATGCCTGTGTTTTTTTTATGACTACTATGTAATCGAGGGACATACAGCCAAAGCCAAATATGGTATTACATATTTGGCTGATGATGGTATAGGTGTATCCATAATAAAACAGATATAAATGATGCAACATTATTGAATTCAATACATTTCACCACATATTTGAGGTACATGATCAATTCTGGCACATTTCCAGTACAAACTGAACCCCGATTAGGCGACAACTCAAAGTTTGACAAAATTATTACCTTTATTCTTAACCATAATGCAGAGTGGCATATATGAGACAACTATGCACTCATACTTTTCTTATAAGCAGGTTGTTGAGTCCAAAAACAGAAGATATTAAGGATTTATTTTTCTGTATTGCTGCATTTTGCAAGTTTGGGTTTACTTGTGTGTAAACTCCTCTCTCTGGTATCAAAATTTGTGCAGCAGATCTTCCGCACAAACGCATCCGTGGGCCAATCATTAGTATTTAAGCACACAATATATTCGGGAGTTTCCCACATATAGTAAGAACACAACAATGTGTCCCAATGGTGACTCATGTCTTCTTTACTGACTCAGAGTCTGATGCCTTCGAGATAGTGCAGGCTTTTTGATATAGTTTCTTAAACTGTTTCATTCTGTTTTATTTTGCTGAAGGGCTATTTCCTGTCTGGTTTTCTTCTATCCGTTTTGTAATTCCTAACTCGTGTAAATCATTCTATGTTATAATGTGTATATATGGTACAATGAATAAGTAATCTATCATAACTACACACTATCATGACAGAAATGTCCTTTGACACGTGTGGACCGTTTTCAGTGATGTAAAAACAAGCATGTTTTTTTATGGTTGTTTTCCTCTACGATTTCATGTTTAATAACTGCAGATTTGCAAAAAAGGACATACTCTTTTATTTATAAAGGCATTATTTGTAAAGTCAAAGGTTTACCATTTTCAGTTTCTAGCAAGACTAGAAGCATGCAATTTTATCCCAGACCTGGGACAGGCAAACCATCCCAATTACTTTGATATCTTTGCATACAAAGCTACAAAAATATGTGTGCTGAGAAGGCAAACAAAACAGAAACATAACTCTAGCAGAATCAGCATACATCACTTCATGCTCTAACAAATCAGTGGTGCTGGCTACAGCCAGTCCCTCACTTCTCCTCCAAGTTCTCAGATGTCCGGGGTGCATTTTAACAATGCACTTGGAAGGGCATTTTTAAAGCGGTAATAAAAGGCTAACAGACACAAAGGCTTTTTTGTTGGAGCACACAAAACTGAAGCGAAGCAAATTATGAGGGCAGACAGACAACAACCTGGTGAGTTCAACTCAAGCGCAGATGTGTGTGGTCAACCTAAAGACACATTGAACAAGCCGTGCATGAGTTTTCTACATTGGCTTTCGTCCAATGTGTTCACACCAACACAGATCTATTTCACCTGGATTAAAACATGTATGATAGTGATAGTGCTCCATCATGTCTAACAATGCCACAATTATCTGTAGCTAAAGCCTAGGGAACATAACGGGCTGTGTTTTCAATGTCGGATGTGTCGGCATACTCTCTCACTCTTGTCAAGCACAGCACCACAAGCCAATAAAGAACAAATCGAGTTTCAGTGGTGGCCCAATTCACTGTGTCACTATACCTTAACATGGTGCTAGTTGACTAGCTAAATTGTGTGCTGGATTTATTACCTAGCTAATTCTTGCTATTCATAGTTCCTAGTTTCCTTGCAGCAATCCCAACATGCTTTGAAGTCTGTGGTTTCACTGAAATACCTGTTTTTTAAAACTATCATCAAATGGCTTATGTCATGTTATCTTGATGCCAGATTGTGTATTAGTTGTAAGTGATTCAATAAAACAAAAGACAGAAGAGCATGCAGAAAGGCACTGCAGAAAGAAAAATGTGCAAGAGACAAAAAAGTAGAAAGGTGAGGAATTGTCCCATTTACCTAGGATAGAGGGGATTTATGTAGAAAGGTCATGTAGGGGACATCCATTCAATCATGACCTACGCCATTTTCTACCTTTCCATCATTCTGCTGGCTCCTCTTTGGAACAGCTTTTTCTTCCTTTGTCCCTCAAAAATGCACAGTTACCTCAAACATTAAGCCCTGCCTTAAAACTTTGCTTTAAAATCATCTCGTCAGTCATCTGAAGAGAATTTGAGGCGCAAATACATTCCGATTTCAGAGCATGCGAACACACTAGAAACAGTAAACATTCTTGACTTGTTTTCGGTTAAAGAAAACAGCGGTGTCAGATCTAGAATTAGAGCTCCGGTACAGATGTCACAGAGACGCTCAATGATATTTGGGTCATCCGGCCCAGATGTTGATCCCTCCATTTATCACCTCCTCTTCCATGTTTTCACATGCAATGCACAACCTTGTAAAGAGGTAAGAGTGACTGAGGGTTTATAGTGTATACTATAGTGTGAATGCGTGTGCGATTGTAGAGCCTTTTTATTCACACAGTTCAGTTTTGTCATGGTATCTGCCTCACGTTTATTAGTCACACACATTCGGAATCCCGACTGAATGCTCTGGATTTATCTAATTTATTCCCACCATGCCTGCTATTATTACGTAAACTGTTGTTCACACTCCTGACCTTTTCCTCCATTTGTTTTAATTTTTCATGGGAATAAAAAAGCTTTAAGCCTTCTAAGTGCTAAGTGTTCTTCTTGTTGCACTGGGTGCTGGACATGACTCAGAGGCTTGTGTGCAGATTGTGGTGTTTATGTCTAGTGCAATTCAAGTGTAGCCGCATCTACTTTTGAATAACTGAAACTGTGAGTAGTATTTTATGCTCCTTTAAACTGTTCCCAAACTCAAGGGTGTGTTTAAAGCTGGCCTCACCCACCAAACACACAGCTGCTGTGATCAATGAGCCCCTTCCCCCTCTTCTTGTTGAATGGAGATTTAGAGCCTATCCCTCTTTCAGAGCTCTGAATTAAAGACAGGACTTTGTGTGCTGAAATGTGGTGGATTGCAACACCGAGGTCAACATGGCTATTGTTCGGGCAACAGAGGGCAATTCAGGGCCACGGTGGAATGACTGACTTTCACCTAATCATTTGACACTATTTTTCTCAATGAACTCTTTCTATTGTTGTAGGAAGAAAAGTCTGTGTATGCATTTATTACAGTTTTTTCCCCTTCGGTTTTCTGGATCTTTGTTGCCAGTTCAAATATGCACAATAACATTTACTGTTCTCTGTTTGATTTAACCACACCCCGACTTGTGGGACTCTTGAGAAACACCACACTTAACTTCAAACTCAGGTAAATGATTAGAAGAGACCAATGGCACAGGCAAGACTCATGACATGACAGGTTCTCACCTTCCAGCTCAGCCTACCCATGCCCCATGAGAGATCAGACACTACATAGTGGAGTGCTTAAGCTGGGCTAATGACTGTGTCCTGATACAGCTGCCCTCTGTAATGAGGTCAGTGTTGGAGCAGCTGAACCCTGTGCCCCCCTGAGCCTGTACTCATCAGCTCTCCCTGCTGGTGATGCTGAGAAAATGACTCAGTAGCAATGGTTATTGCATAGGTTACACTAAGCTTATACTGTACACATACAGTAAGAGGAACAATTATGACCCCAGGACCAGACATGTAGAAGACAATATATGAGTTCTACATAAGTATTCAGTAGGACGACAGGACAAGACAGGATTATTCCACTGATCTCCCCCTTTAAAAAAAAAAAAAAAGCCACACATAAACCAGTAAATGTAAAGTTTAAATACAGAATAACTTCTAAACAGTACAAGCTAAATCCTTATGAAAGCAGGAGCACAAGGGTGGATCCTCTTCACGCCTTTCAGTCAAGTATGCATCAGCTTTTGTTGAAGTCAGAGAGATCTGGTTTCTCATTGCCTTGGTAACAATAATAAAGGAGTTCTGTGTTTAATGTGGTTGACTTGTGCCAGTTAGAAGATGCTCAAAAAAAAAATGCACATGCTTGTGGTTGTGAACGGCAGTGTCTTTGGATCACCACTGGAAATAAGGTGATTGAGCGGCTTCAGTTTGTTTGCATTACCTGTTTGCTCAGTGGGACGTGCTGCGTAACTTTTGTCTGTCTTAAAGCAGTATGCTAGACATACAGACAGTCAGCAATTTAATTAAGCAGTAGACTATTAACTATATTTTAAAGACAGTTCGATTTTTAGCCTTGATTAATTGAACTCATACCTCATTACATTTTACATTTATGGCATTTGGCAGATGCCCTTATCAAGAGTGAGTTACAAATGAGCAGTTAAGGTTTAAAGACTTTGCTCAAGGGCTCAGCAGTGGCAGCTTGGTAGTGCTGGGGTTTGAACTTGTAACCCTCTGGTATAGAATCCAATGTCAACTGCTCAGCTGGATGTTTGAAATCTCAAATCTGACTGGTTACTCTGGCTCCAAGTTAAATTAACATTCTCATTTAATGTTACTGTTTCTAAAAAGCGATTACTCCACATAATACGTGTAATTGTTTATATGTTCAGCATATTTAGCAATTTCATTTCATGGCCTTGTTCTTTCTATTTAACATTGTGTTTATTATATCAACTAGAGAGAATGAGAACTGGTGAATTAAATGTAATTTTAAATGGATAAAATGTACAGTTTACCTCTAATTTCTTTATTAAAAAAACGGTTTGCATTGAAAATTGCTGTGTTTGTATTATATAACTATATAAAAAAGTGCAGTAAAATTACAGTATTGTGTTGAAAACATTGCCTTTTCTCACTATGTGCTCTTTAGCCACATAGTCTTTTCATTAGGTAAGTACTAAATGTGACCAGAAGTGAACCATTGTCTCACAGCATGGTCATCTGTTTTCTGCTGCCTCTCACATCTGTCTCTCTACTGTCTAATCGCATGCTTTGTGCACCAGAGCAGCCTGAAAGCACAGTGCATGCTGTATGCTGACAAGTCCTATTAACACAGCTTGTGTGTCTGCATGTGTCTCTGTGTGCACATGTTTAGACAGGTGCGTTTTTGCCCGTGAGGGACACTCATGAGCTTTATATCGGTGTTTGCTCTCTCATTTTGTGGTGTGTGGCGTTGGGTTTGATCTACCCTGCGTATTCAGGATGTGCTGCGATAATGGCAGTAATAGAAGTGTAATTTTTCTATTGTGTCCATTAAGATCTGTTATCTGTTATACAGACAAGGCTAGACTGATTTAATAATGGAGGCTTAGAAGAATAAGATATTTGGAAGAATAGAGACCTACCACTAAGCTTTTCTTTGCTTTTGGCTTATTTATTTATTTCATTGTGTACGGTTTTATTATTATTAGTCACCCCTGAAGTCCTGCAATAGAGCAAGTCTTTTCTACTTCTCTCATTAGATGGAGATAATTTGACCAATGGCTTCATTCAATTCTTTTAAATTTTAATGCCAAATCTGGTTTAGAATCTGTATTAAAGAAGCACATGTACAAATGAGCTTTTATAGAACACGTTTTTTTCTAAATACAGATTTTTATTCCTTTCAATCTTCATCATTATATGATGAAGATGGAGGTGGATCTGGAATCTACCTCCAGAACATTGGAGATGATACTAGGTTTGGATAGTATCAATTATTGATTTACATGGCCAAATGTTTTTGAGATGTCACAACTAACAATAAAATAAATAAAAACAGGAAATTCATACAGACACATTGAGAACGTGTGAAACTCAAAAAGGTCAAAGGTTCCTCAGTTACTGAACAACACATGGTAGTTACTGAATAATATGTTATAAAATGTATAGCTGAGCAAACAAAGTCTATTCTCTGTTTATCAGAACAGAAATTTCAGAAATGTCAAGAACTAATTCAGCTATTGTATGAATTAGATTAAAACAGGTTGCAATGGACACCAGGGGGCGACATTTACTCACTGTGCAACCCAATGTCGTGTGGCAGCATTGTTGTAACATACTGATTGGTGTATTTCCAGTGCTTGAGGCATGTTGAAAGAGACAGCGATCTGTATTTACCCTTGTATAGTATTGTTCAATAATATGGAACAAGCATTGTACTGTTTTTAAAAGGCAAAACATGACAATATTTTTCCAGCATCTGGTAGTAGTTTTGTTGGGGCATATACAATGAGAGGCATGGTGTATTTCTTTTGTGTGTATATCTGTTTTGCCATATCAAAATAAACTTAGATCCATAATAAATCATCCAGTGGTCATTATGAGAGAATTTTACTTAAAGTACTAAATTTTACCTTCTCTAATAAAAGATTTTTCCATGGTCCTGTCAAGCAGACAAAAACATGAACATGATAAATAAGACATGTAGCTTAGCATAGTTACATGATGTACAGCTGTTATCACTTGGGGTGAACACACTTTTGTTGCCAGTTAGTTAGAGTAATTTATATTTATCTTTTTTTATCTACCGTAATTTCCGGACTATTAAGCGCACCCAAATATAAGCCGCACCCACTGAATTTGACAAAGATTTTTATTTTGAACATAAATAAGCCGCACCTGTCTATAAGCCGCACAGTGTCTACACTGAAACTAATGAACTTTGCACAGGCTTTAATGAAAGACAGTGTCTGTAACACGGCTTGTATCTAAACAGTAGCCTACCAAGAAAGTCATTGTTCACTGTCTTCCTCCTTTCTTTCACAACAATTTCTCTCGAGAGTTTATCTTTTGGCATCATGGTGCGTTTAAAAATCACCATTGGTGAAGCTTTTCTCCCGATGCCGTGCAGCTCAGAACACAGGTGAAGTGCGTTTTTTCATGCCCGGTTGTTTTTAGCGTGACGAATAATTCGCATTTCCTGTAGACAGTCCGAGTGAGCGGCAGGTTAAACGTCAGAGGAACCTCATCTATATTTATGATGTGGTGCGGCCCGATTCAGTGGGAGCGCATCTGATTTAATATAAAGAATTTCATTGGTTCACCTGAACCCGTTCGGCAATTTCATTGGTCTAATGTTATGTCGTTCAGTTTGAAGTTAGTGAAACCGGGAAAAACCCAGGAAAAATCCATAAATTAGTCGCTTCGTTGTTTAAGCCGCAGGGTTCAAAGCATGGGAAAAAAGTAGCGGCTTATAGTCTGGAAAATACGGTATATGCAATGGTAGTGGAACATACTCAAAGAAAAATGCTATTCGCCATCTTCTATATACTTTAGCTCATAGCCAGAGGAGAGAGTATGCAATTCTTCTCATAGAACATGACAAGATTTGCTCCCTTGATCTTGGCCCATAGATGGCTGTAGCATTACAAGAAACTCAAACTCGTAATCTTCTGTTGGTAGGAGAGCACTTTTCTGTAACACTTAGGATCCTGACTTTAACTAAATAAATAAAATAAACAAACAATAATTCTTGTTCATCACAGAGCAATGGTCTAAGACTAATGACTGTATGTTGAATAATTTTCAGAGGACAGTAAATGTGTGCTGATATACAAGCTCTACTACTTTTAATATATATCCAAGTTTAATTTTTATAGAATTGTACCTCGAATAGATCTACTAAAAGGTTTGCTGACATGTGAGGGGTGCCGAATATTTAAACATTTGAATTACATGATATTTATTTGACACTTAACGGGATCCAATAATAAATAAAACAGGGTTGATTAAATTATTAGAAAGGCAACATTTATAAGGTGGCACTTTTGAGAATCAATGGAGATTTGCTTTACAGTATACTGTATGTGTAGGATTGTGACAAGAGCATCATAAAATCTCCTCCAAATTTAATGGAAAAGCAAGGCCAATTTGCATACGTTGAAGATAATTATTTCAAGATTGAAAGATGAATATGAGCTATAACAGAATTTCAGAATTAAAATGCATT
Organism: Silurus aristotelis; assembly: GCF_946808225.1. Classification (NCBI taxonomy): domain Eukaryota; kingdom Metazoa; phylum Chordata; class Actinopteri; order Siluriformes; family Siluridae; genus Silurus; species Silurus aristotelis. The sequence continues at coordinate 26,742,474 of NC_139576.1, read as the reverse complement.
TTAACTGAATAAAATGAATACTTAATATTTGTTTGGATTTCCCTTGCTTTCAAATAACTGCATTAAGCTTGTGACGTCTCACAATGTCCAAACTCTAGCTTTTTTTGTTGATGCTTTTTTTTTTGGTACCACTGCCCCTTTCAGCTGTTCTTCCCAATTAGCTACATTTCTTTAAAAATTGGCAGACAAAATGTTTCTGTGAACTTCTGAATTCTTCAGCTGTTATAATCAGTTACATCAGCTGTAAAGTTTAAGTAGCCTGTACCAGAAGCAGCATTCAATGTCAAACCATTACACTGATTGTTATGCCTATATTGTTTTAGATCATGAGCAGATCCTTTCTTTCTCCACAATTTTCATCACGTCTGTTAAGGTTAATTTTGGTTCCAGAATTTTTGTTGTTCATCTCAAAATGTTCTATTGCAATCTGTCTTAATGATTCTTACTGGTGATGAATGTTTTGCATCTTGTGATACACCGTGTTCTGCTGTATATTTCTGCTTTTTGTGTTTATCCTTATACAACAAATGCAGTTTTCACAGGTGAAAACTATGACGCACTAAAAACAGTCACGTGTTCCAATATTTTTGATCACGTAAAAAAAAGAAACCACAGGTGCCCCTAAAGTTATTTAATATCTAAATATAACAACAAGGAATTAAAAGCTAAAATTCAGAATTCATGTTCTCTTATATGCATAATTTGATTTATATTTTCAGAAAAAGAACAGAAATCAGAATCATTTTGATTCATATAGTAAAAAAGAAAAATGGGCAGACATAAATAATAATACTAATAAAAATAATCCTTGCTCCTACAATACTCTCTGAAGCAATGGGATGTTATTTAACATGTTTTGTGTATTGTGTTATTATGCATGTCTAAGCAGGAATGCAGACCCTCTAGGCTCTTCACTCACCAGAGCTGGGGCCATCACCACAGGACGTGTTTATCAGGCCACAACATTCACTTAGCATTCTGTCATGCTCAAACACACACATACATATACCCCACTGTCTCAGTGAGGGGCTCCACTGCAGATAAAAATGTCTTTTCTCTGTTCAGGCATGCCCTTCTGAGTCCTCCATCAAGTCTCGTTTGGGATGGACAACTGTATAACAAAACTCTTAACACTAAATGTAATAGGTTTCGGAGAGAAAGTCAGTTTAGATTACTGTACATGTGAAGTTATTTCACAAAGCATTTTGGCACATGCACCTGTGGTGATGTATGGTTTATAATTCAGTAAGGAAGCAAGTTCATGGAACTTGTGCAACTTATGGTAGGAAGCAACTTATGGTAGCATTTTGCATGTTCATTGTTCGGAGCTATACATGTCTGAATGTATGAGTTTGCAGTATAAAGGAAAAGGAGCCCCACTTTGTACACCCTGTGGGTATTTATTGGAAATTATGTACAGTGTAAAGATCAACAAGGAGAGAAAGCATCCTGTTTTACTGCATAGATCACGAAAGATGGTCTTTTTAAAAGACTAGATCATGTATAAGTAGATATGACTAAGATGAATACTAAATATTGGCACAGATGTACGCATGAGCCCACCCAATGAGTGCACTAGTTAGTCACACATGCTGAAACACAACATAACTGTTCAATTGTTAGTAATGTATTGCATTATATTTTTTATTGGAAACAAATACATGTGTACTGAGCAACTGATATTTTGGAAACAAGCTTTCCAAATGTTTTCAAACAACCACACTCTCCGCTAAGCCATCAGCTAGATATTCCCAGTGTGGTTATACTAAATATAAGAACTTTTGGAAAGCTGCTTATCCAATCAGATGATGCCATATTGGATTTAATGATTGTACAGATTGACTAATGATGCCCAGTGATGGCCTAGGATGCTACTCTATAATATGCAGAAAAAAAGAAAAACATTGCTTATTATGCATCTGACTTTCCTTCATTTCTAATGTTGACTTACATTTCCTTGAACAAAAAAACAGACTGGCATGTACTTAGTTTGTTGGAGCTCAATATGGCATCAAAATAAATAAAAAAATAACAGAAAACAGTTGCAGGTTTTTTTAGATATAATTTAAAACAGTTGCAGGGATGTAGATATGATTTATCATTCACTAGGGAGATTCTGAGAAAAGATAACCACATTAGCATTGTCTCCATGCGTCTCTTGGACCAGGTCGTCTCTGCTAGTAGTGCTTAGCATCTCAATGTCCCCCATCTAGGTGCTCGCCTCCACAGGGGGCCACACAAAAAGCCATGGACAAAAGGCAGCTGGCTTTAGGGATACATGCCCTGCATGCCATGCTATTGTCGGCATTTCTATTAAACGTTTTAAGTGAAGGGTTCTTGTGTCTCCCCACGAGACATGACTCCTCCCTCTTACACCTCCTGCTGCACTGTTACTGCACACACTTCGAGACCTTTGACCTGGAAAAGTGGAGGAAAAGTTTGGAAACCGGATCGATCAGATAAACATTTGTGATGTGCTGAATGCTTGTTTGTTCTGACCTGTGGTTTTGTGGAGCAGTCTAAGAGCCTTTCTGTTTGTAACAATACCCAGAGTCTGTCACAAGAGTTTGGGAAATGCTCATGTATGTTCAGAGCTAAGCAACTCAAACATCCATTTCCAAAATGTGTGTATAGTTAGTTAAGGAAACGCCCATTCTGTTTAGAGTTTCTGCTTAATTTTTCATGTAGGAGTAAAACAACTACAGTGCTTGGGCAGTTGAGCCTTTTCTTTCTTGTCACACCCTTTTGGACATCACTTTTTTTTATTAGCACTTATAACACAGGGTATGCTTGACAGAGATGTGTATTTTGGGCAGCTTGAAAGCTATTTAAATTCCTTGAGACATTTCGTGTTCGCACCCTCAACGAAAGCTAACAGCAGCAAACTTATTTACTGTTATCTCTGTAACGCAGTCTGCTTTGTCTCTCTCGCATCTTGCTCTCGACTTGTTTAAATGTGAGGCGATGGTGCCAAAAGAACATTAAAAGATCCTTTTAGCTCAACCTTTTAACTTAGCATGTGCTGCATGTAAACAAGTAAGTTCTCACTGATAACGATTCAAGACACTTCACTTGTGACTCATCCCCTACTGTTGTTGATGATGGCAACGCCTGATTGGACGTTAGATTTATAAAGATGTACATTATTTAAAAAATATATTTTCAAACGATACCTTTTTTATCACTTATTAATCTCACATGGATGTTGTTACTGTTATTATAGGCATAAAGACTGTTCTGTGCTTGTCCAAGGTCTCGTCAAAAAAAATAAAATCACTTTAGCAACGTTATTAATAATTTCAATCTCTTAGATTTATTATTGAATTGGCAAAAATTGTGCAATTAACTGGATTTTTTTTAAATAAGCTGGTAAAAGAAAAGAAATCCATTACAAATGTCTCAAAATAGTTGTAATCAGTTTACTTGATTGTAATATTATAGGATCTGAGGGATTCCTGCTACCTCCCTTCCACTAACACATGGAAGGTGCTTTCATGATACTTGCAATTCTCCTGAGAAACTACTTTTGAAACCAGACAAAGCAAATTTATTTTTTCTACATGTATCTTGCACACCAATGTTGTGATGCTGTATGTGTTTCACCCTAAAATGGGGGGAAACCAGATTTTACCTCTTTGATAAAAAGTCTGCCATTGCGCAAAACAAAATTCACCTTTCACCTATTCCTATTCCTACCCTTGTGCTTATGGACAGCCGGTAAATTTCTAAGATGTTCCAAAGTTTCAGGAATGTTCCTGGCTTTCAGAAGTTTGTTTTGGATGTTTCTTATAGGCACTTGTGATGAAGCATAATCTTCACTTTACTACTGGAGTTACTGGTGCAGTCACATGTAATAATGGGTTTTGGTTAAAGGCTGAAGGTGTGATGGTCAAGGCCTGCTTTTCTGCTTCAAGTATCGGTAACTAAAGTACAAGTGGGGGTGTGTAAGTGGGGGTGTGTGTGTTGTATTTGGTACATCAACATTTCAGAACTAGCCTACTCTTGTTTTTTTTTTTAAACAGTCTATATCATCACAATCATAAGAAAACTTTAAAAAAACAATAGCTTTTTTCCTGGACGGAAAGAATAACAAAAAAAAATATTTTCTTGACCTGACTTTAGGAAGTGGTGACTGTACGTCTCCTCTTTTACATTCTTCCTCAGGAATCTATTTATTTCTTACGACTGATTGCCTTGGTGCTAGAAATACGAAATTGCACACATGAACAACGACCTGGTTACATCCAGGTCACCAGGACTGTAGTTTCCTCCTGGTTTATAAAAGCAAAGTGAAGATGTAGTGATGGCTATCGTCCATGGATTTTCACTCCATGCACAGACGTTTCTCTGATTGCAGCTAATTACCAGGCCTTGGGATGTTGTTTTTTTCTGAGTGCTAAGACAAGCTAAGACAGGCTGGGTCAGGCATGCTGGAGAAAGACCTTTAGCTGACAGGTTCCTTTGCCATAACATATGGAAATTTGATATGTAACACAGGAATCATGTGACTTGAGCAGTAAAATTCATTCTTTTTTTTTAGACAAAAGATTTGTAGTGTATGGTTGTAAAACAGTTATAGGTTGAAAATATCTTTTAAATTTGCTTACAAATTTGTGTATATTCAAATGTTATTTACTTCTTAAAAAAAACACAGTTAAGAAAAACGACGATTTGAGATGATATTTGAAAAAGCATTGAACTGCAGTTTATTAATAAAACAGCATTTTAGGAATATTTGAAACTTAAAAAAAAACAAAAAACAAACAAAACAAACAAAAAAAAAAAAAATATATATATATATATATATATATATATATATATATATATATATATATATATATATATATATATATATATATATATATATGTATATGTATACACACTTTTTTTTATACTTTTTTTAATAATTTATAATGCACTATTTAAATGATAGTTTGATATAGAACAATATGAAATCAGAATGATATATATATATTTTTTTTGCTAGTTTGTTGTCTTATTTCATCAGCCAAAGAAAGTAAAAATAAGCACTTATAACTGTCACATCTGATTTTGTCTCAGGGATAATACCCACTGTGTTCTTTTCTACATTTGACATGGGCACTTTCACTTTTACTAATGCTCCATTCATGGTAAAAAGCAGAAAAAAGCAGATTTTCAGACCTGCTATTATCTATGTAAAGAGAAGTTTATTATGAACAGGCTGCAAAATGATCTGAAGGGTAAATACAAAATGTTGTACAATACAGTAGATTAAAGTGCATTTCCATTCATTTATTTGATTGTTAAATCACTTGTTCTCATGTTACCCATAATATCCCAATATATATAGTCGGTTTAGTCTCATGGAAGTAATACAGGGCGCTAGTCTTTTTATTCTGATGTGAGGTTAAATAAGGACATGGGCTCCGTAATTTATTTTCTCAATTTGCTAATTACTTGGAGGAATTATAAACACAAGCTTCCAAGTGGTCTTTTTATGTTAACCTTCCAGCAAGAAATTTTTCAAACTATACTATATAAAAAAACCTCTCTAATTAGAGAGTATTGCTTAGTCTGCATTTGTCTGAGTGATCACTCATACCTTTCAGGTAATTATCAGTTATAGCCTGGGTTGAAGCCCCGAACAGGATGCTGGCGAATGTAAAAGTAAAGCGTCATTACAGAAATTAAAGAGTACATTGCGGTTTGGTGTAATTGCTGCAGATCTCTAGCATGCTGTTGGATATATTCCGACTTAATCCAAACGTATGTTATATGATTTTCATGCCTCCACTGTTGGGTATAAATTAGGCTTTCTTCTACATAGCCCATTGATGGTGAAGGCTTTGGGCTACTGTCCAAATTTTAGTACACACAATCCTTGACACTTAGACTTGTTATTATATCTGCTGGCATGTTTTTTTGGACTGTGGAACGAAACTAGAGCATGTGGAGAGAACTAATACAGAAACACATATAGATGGTAACCTGAGCTCAGGATCGAATCAAGAAGTTGTGAAGTAGCAGCTGCACTTTTAATGCTATAAGAATGTATATAAAATGAGAATGAGACATAACATTACTGGCTTCAAATAAGCATTTCTTTGCCTCTTGCACATTTCACCAGATCAAAAAGTACTGTATTATGAACAATGGCATTTGCAGAGTTTTTTCTTGCTGATTTTCATTATATGAACATTTTAAAGTACTTTTTGTATTCACTCTAGCCAGTCAGTTGTATCCTAACAGTAACTGTGGTATATTGGGGGTATGATATACATTTCCTGGACATTTAGGGGACAGCGTTAAGGAATAACATATCGACCTATTCATATTATTATTATTATTATTATTATCTTTACCCGCCTTTATATATTAACATTTTCAGGTCCATATGCTTGCCAGTCTTTTATTGCATTAAAGTCTGTCAGGAAGCTTGCTTTTGCACCTTTTTGGCACTTAATGTTCTGAAAACAAAAAAGACGTGGAGAAAGAAAGGAAGGAAAAGAGGTTGGGGAGTTTACAGCAGAAGACACACATGAACGGAAAACGCCCAGTCTGGAGCACAGGAAACTGGAGCTGCTATGCCACCGCCGTAGTTCAGCTTGACTAGTAAACACGCTGGGGAATGACGTGTCCCAGTGAAGGGGCTCCAGTAATAGTGATCTGTGGGAAAGAGGTGGAATGCATGCTGGGAAAGGTCACAGAGAATAGGTCCTATGAGGGAGTCAACATATAGAGCATAGGGATTCCCATCCATAGACATACCCGAGCCATGAAGTGATTTGTTACATTTTCACTTGAAGAACAAGCCCATTGTGAGTTGAGGTTATGAATGGTGGTGACTGTTATGGTTCATAAATTTTTCTGCATGGAGAGGAAGGAATTATGTGCAAGTAATACTTTCCTAAGCCTTTTGTCATTGTGAAACTGATTGGATGCACGGCTGCATGTTTGGACACAAGTATGAACATTGGATGATAATGATAATAATAATAATAATAATAATAATAATAATAATAATAATAATAATAATAATAATAATAATAACACTGGCAAGGGAATACTTTATATAATATTATATAATCAGGTCAGAATATGTGTATGCATATTGCTGACATTTTGTATATTGATTTCATTTCATTTAATAGTAACAAAGAGTTTGTTGTAGGGACCTTAAATGCAGTCTTCTAGGAGTTTGCCCTTTAGTCTTTTTAATCTGAGATGTTTTAAAGATTAATTCAACTTTACATTACTGACCATACATTGGCCATAACTGACCATACAGACCATACAGTGTTCATTCATTGGCTGGCACAGGAACAGATTTTCGTTGGATCAGTTTTCACACTGCTGCATCTCTGTATTAGTACATTTGGCATGTTTTTTCATTTTCTGCAACTGTTACCATTGATAATTTTCTCAATAGCCATTTGTCATCATGCCACGAGACTCTGGCATGAGGGTGAGGTGCTGTTTAGCATTTGTTCATGCCATTCCCACATTATTCCTCATGGACACCCCACTTATTTTGACCATGTTTCCTGGTTAAATGCTTGAGAAGAGGAGGGAAAATCGCAGTTGTTTCTCAAGAGCCAAAGCGGGTCAAGTATCTTGTGCGTAGGTTTTCCCACATAGTCACATTACTCATTGTGTCTTCCTCTAGGTCAGTTTTGAACTGAACTAAAGTGCAGGAGTCAAAGGCTTCCAAGATTTTCCATCTGTTTTTATTTATTTATTTTCTAATTTAGGCAGTGTATGTCAAATAAGCTGGAAGTCCAGGCACTCTCAGTGTGACTGCTTTGAAATCAGATTATGGCCAGCTTTAGTTATTTGCGCTTGGCTAACTTGCATTAGAGGTATGTTTATAAAGGATTTTTGTTTCCCAAAATGATTTCTGCCTATTTAGTGGATGCTTCAAATGCTTTATCTGGTGATATTCAATTGAGAAACTCCTTTGTTTTCTACACTGCTTAACTTTGTAGTCTTATTGGCAAGCAAAAATAATAGCATTTTAGGATATAAGTATGGTATATTGAAATTAACCTCGAATACATGTTGGAAGTGCTTGCTTTTGGAAGAATTTCTTTTCCCCCCTGTGACAGTCATTGTCCTGAGCTGAGCTGACACATAAGATGGTCTCTGTTCTCAGACAGATGACATAGAGATGAAAGCCATAGCAGCCATGCATGCACACTTCTGATCATGTTTTGCAAGGGCTTATTTCCTCTACAGGCATATGAAACAACTAGTTGTTTGTCTTGTAATATTTCTCTAGCTCTCAACTCCCATTAATATGAGTCCTGTCACCAGATCTTGTGGACTTGTCCGTACCAGTCTGAACAGGATAGTCAGTCCTGGATCACTGTTTAACTACTCCCTGCATGGAGTGGAGAGTTGGGGTGGAAAAGTAATTGTAAGGTAGAGCCAAAGAGCACAATTTACATTGAACAGAGAGCAAGAGAAAAGGGTAGGATGAAAATAAATTCTGCACTGTTGGATTAAAAAAAAAAGGCAGGAATTCTCATCTCTACTCTGATGCATATGATTGACATGCCTAGTTAGTACTTAAAAAATGATTTATTATTTTCTAAGCCATCCTAATGCATCTTTGGTATAAGGTAATTGGAAAGGGGCAGCTAATGGATATTCCAAAATAAAAGAGAAATAATTATTTTGCAGAATACACTATAATAAAATCTATTCAAATGTTCAATATGCATACATGTAATAGTGCCAATCTGTCTTAGAAAGCTAAAAATAAAAACTTAAGAGTCAGAATTGATTAAAGACTAAATTTGCACAGTCCATTTAAACTTAGGGGGGATAGATTGTGGAATGTCTGTGCCTCTGTAAAGACTGTAAAAGTGAAAAGAAAAAAATTCTATCAAGGAGGCATTTGTCTCAGTCGCTCAAATCACAAGGACTCACAAAAGGAAGCCTCACAGGCGTTTTTGGCAAGATTATCTTTTAGCAGACACACTGTATCACTACAGAGACAAAAGAAGTAGGAGGAGCTAAGGGAGGGAAAAAACCCAATCCCAGCCCAATAAGGAACCAGCCCCCTGCACATTAGAGAGTTTACTCCTCCTCTGTACTTTTTCTGCCTGCTTTGAGGGGCTGAGTGTTGTGACTCCAGGGTGAGTAAGTGTGGATTACTGACTGAGGGCATGTTTGCTGCAAGACCCTGTGTGAGCTGCTGAAAGATCAGATGTTAAACAAGATGTCTTCGCTTGGACTGTGGCTGGGTGTGCTGCTGGGTCTGTTCATCGGGCACTCAGATGGATGGTTTTGGTTTCCTGATTCACAATCTGGAGACAAGAGCACTCAGGCACCAGCCAATGTGACTACTTTAGGCACAACCGTTCTGACAACCGGTCCATTACCTGTTTCAACAACAGTACCAACAACAGTAGTTACAACAGTACCTACAAAAGAACATCTGGCGATAGAAGACACAGGTGCTACTGATGCGGCTGTCCTTGCTACGGGTGAGGAGATGGGGAGTGGAGGGGGATCTAGAGTTGGTTCAGAGTGGAATGAGCAGCCAAATGCAAATATAGAACATGGTTCTGGGTTAGAGTCTGGATCCGGATGGTCTGTTTCTGGGTCTGGTGTTGAACCCGAATCTGGGCCTACGCTTAAACCTGTCACTTGGTCCCCTCTGAGGGAAAACCAAGAAATCAACAATGTGCAAACCAATTTGTCTTTTGCTGGGCATATCATGCATGTTCTTGCAGAGGATGCCAACTTGAAGAAGAATCTGACGAAGGCGGATCTCCATGAAATAGATGAGCATGTTGGCATTGCTGTTGGTCCAACTGGGGACCCTCTTACAAGTCAGTTAAACATAAGCATAAACATTTCTTCTGAAATTGTCAGCAGTTATAGCAGCACGTCAAATAGAAATAGCTCTCATTGGCATGCTGAACCTAATAACACGACACAGTATTCTCATGAATACTTTGTCTCAAATGATTTACTAACTGTAGAAAGCAATCGTTCTTTCTCTGATAGTGGGACACCTACCACTGAATCCCCGCACTGTGTGTTGATTGATTCTGAGTTGCCATTTTGCCATAGTATGGATCATTTCTCGGTACCCAACTTTCTAAACCAGAGCAGTGTGAAGGATGTGCAGGCACTATTGAGTGAATGGGCTTTTCTCGTGCAGTCAGGCTGCCATTATGCAGCAGAGAGGTTTTTCTGTGCGCTGTCAGTGCCACAGTGCAGGAAGCCAGGCCTGTCCCCACAGATGCCATGCCGCAGCCTCTGCGAGCTCCTGATCGACAACTGTTGGACACTCCTGCAGAACAGAAGCTTCCCAGTGGAATGCAGCTCACTCCCTGAGGAGAGTGATGATGGCAATCAGTGCTTGTCCCTTAGTATCCTGAAAGGTAAAGGCGGGTTAGAATGCCATCTCTCTTTTAAGCCAATTAAAGAGATGCATTCTGAACCAGCGGCCACCTGTTTGTGGGTTGTGTCATTCACCTGTTTCAAGGCATTTTTTTGTTTATTTTGTCTGAGTTAGTTTGCATGCCTGAGTGTTTTGTGTTCCTGAGACGGGTGTTAGTGCATGGTGGTGTGGCCGTGAATTTTGAGAGGAAAAGCAAGAGTGCACACTGTGCTTTATTTTATTTTGCACATTTACTTCATGGATTTCCTCTATGCATGGCACAGCCTTACTAAACCTTTGCATGTCCTGGTGAATGTCTTTGTTTTTCCATGTGGCCTTTTCTGGAGTGAAAATGTCTATCATAATGTAATCGATAAACCTATAGTGTAATTGTTGATTCTTTCTGGGTAATAATTCGAATTAGGTCATGTTTAATTACATTTAAGTGTGCAAATAGGAGTTTCACTCATGGGGAGGGACCATTTGTGCCATGCAATATGTGTCTCTTGTGGCTATTTGGTGTTTAAAAAGTGAATGTTGAAATGTCTGTCCAGCAGGGACAAAGGGGTGCATGTACAAATGCATTCCTGGGAAAACAAAAGTGTGACTAATGGGCATGTGAAACAGTAATATCAGTCATTATACTGGAACAGTGTTTTCCATGACTTTATTCATGGAAATTACATACTTTCCAGAGAAGAGTATGTGAAGAGAAGTTAGTTTGTGAAGAGAAGTAAAGGCATTTAGTTCAAAACTTTAGTCTATAATCTTTTTTTTCACAAATTTCCTTAAATGTTCACATGATCCTCACTTAGCATCTCCAGCTTGATTATTCTTAAAGTTATTAGATGGTCCAAATTTTGGGATTACTTTGCTACAGCCATTTTTTATGTTCTCCTGCAGTCATGGGTCTTATGATTATGATCTGCTTGCCTTGTTCCAGAGGTACAGGAAGCATGATTAATTAGGGTTTATGGTTAAATCAGACCGTAGAGTTGTTTGGCAGTATTGCAAGATGATCCATTCATATGCATTCATATGCCATATGTGTCCAGTTGCATTCATAGCATTAATTGCATATTTTTTAAGTATGGCATTGTACTGCATGCATAATATTCTTTTTAATGGAGAATACAGCATTGTAACTGTAAATCTGGGTTTCTAGACCAATGCCTTAAATGTGGTAATTTAAAAAGCTGTATAAGAAATGTCCTTATAGGTATGGAGCATCTGGTATTACTTATTCAATATCAGGAGAATTTAAAATAGCAACCGTCTCAGGGCTGAGGGGACAATTATGAAATTTATTTCTGTAGTATTAGGCACTTTGTTTAAGGGAAACAGCATGCTGAACACTTGAAACAGTTCAGGAAAACCTTCTTGGTGGTCTACAGAGAAGTGTGGGTAGGATTTGGTTAACAAAACACTCAATGATGGAAAGGAATTCCATTCATTTATTCATTTCCAAGCTTGTGTTAGCTTAGAACTAAGTGAATTCCACACATTAAATGATTGATCTGTTTTAATTATAGTGAAAATACAGCACTTTATTTATTTTTTTTCTTATTAATAATCTTGTAGTGAGTTTGAATGAGACAGATAACATGGGCAACCTGTCTGGTTTTTAATGAGTCGAGATTTGTTAATGTTCCTATTCATTACCTTGTCAGTTTTACTCAGCTGTATCCCTCTTACATCCACACCCATGTCCAACTTTCACTTTTTCCCCAGGATTTTTCAGCACTCTTGAATATTTCAGGTCTTCTTTCGTCTCACACACTCGGTCCCACGCTCACACACCATCCAAATAAAGAGTCTACTTGTTCACACTTTTTGGCCTTCAATGGTCAATATATCAGACACATCCTGATATCTGTACTGACTGTGTCACAGTGTGTGGGAAATGCAATGCTATGCCAGTTTATCAACTGTTTAAAACTTCATCCTGTCAGTGGCTAGAGGTGGCTCAGTAGATGATGTGTCTCACTGTGTATCTTTTTTTTAAGCACCTCTATTTCTGGAGGATTTACACAGGGCTTTTTGGTGCTGTTTGAACAAATTACAATGCATGCATTGTGGACTTGTGTCTCACTGACATATTTCTTTAGTAGGAACCTAGATAAATGAATTACAGTGGGAATATTGTTGATTGAATTTGTTCATTTGGAGCAGGCCGGAATGTACTGACTGGAATACACTGCATCCATCCAGTTTCACTGTTTGGTCAGTTTGTGAGCTTACCCATCATGCCATCAGATATGGAAGTACATGGCTCAAATTCACCTCTAAATAAGGAGGTCATTAAATAAGAATAGCTTGATTGCATTTTTAGAACGTTTGCCAGAAGAGTTCCTAGCGCACCTGGTTGAATCTAGAGCTGTGTCTGGTCTTTTGAATTCACACGAAAGGGAGGTTTGTACTACCATGCAGGTCAAATCATGGCTATGGTTGTTGTGGTTTGCATTAGGCTGCTAGATTTTTTATTTTTATTTTGCTGAATAGAACCAGTTAAAGGTGTAAGAAAATGTCATATGCCTGTATAATAACTGTGTGAGCAGGATTTCCTGTTTTTCTGGGGGCATATTGGTAGAAAACAATTTAATTATTTGCAAAAACTGCAAAACATTTTAAAAATTGCAAACAAAACAAAGATAAAACAATTGCTTTAGGCCATGCTTACTTGTGGTTTATATTGGGATATAGATACTGATATGGATACAGACTTTTGGAACACTAAACATGTACCGGGTGCTTAACTGCCTCACACCATTTTTTGTTCTACGATCTAAGAGGGATCTTTTTGTTTTTGCCGATGCTTCACTGTTACTTTTCAATGCAAATCTTTAAAGGTATTACCGTGGACAGTAATTAAACAGAAAAGGTACAAGACAGAATGCAATAATTGTTTTTAGCTATTTATTTTGCAATTAAACGTCTTGGGTGAAGTGTTAATAGTTAATATTAATAGTTAATTCCCTTTACTTTTGAAATCACAGATTCCTAATTTTCCTACCAACATCTTTTTTGTACCAGAACCTAATTTGCTGGTTTAGAACGATTGGGGAAACCAATGGAGAAATATTGAATAATACAGATTAGGAGCAATGATTCACCGGAAAAGGGAATTCTTCTCAACTGTGACTGCCAGGTTGATGTGTAGATAATCGATTATATAGAACAGCTGATGTGTGGGAAATGGTGGCTGAGTGATTAGGGTTTCCAAGCAGCTGTTGGCCAGGAATGTTCAGCTGCTTATCATACATGGATTTCGGAAAGGATTTCATTTTTCTCTCACAAAGTCTGGGAACATTTTTCTTTTTTTTTTAATTGTGTCAGTTGTTTTTCTCTACTCTTCCTTGGTGGGCAGAGTGTGTTTGCTGATCAGTTCACAGTGTTTGGTGAACATAGGTCTCAATGCTGAATCACTCCACAGATGTTTTGCCAGAGGAAATGGACCTGAAGTTGGTTGGAGTTTCTTTCGTAATTGACCAAATTGACCGTGACACTTTATATGTTCAAATAAATTGTTCAAGATCCAAAGACACCTGTGCATATTGACATTAGAGTCACACCATGCAGTCAATAAATCTAGATCTCAAGCATTATGTTTTGGAGCATTGCTAAGGTCTTGTTTAAGGAAAATGTATGCTGTGATACACTGCCTGTCTATGATCATGGAAATGAGCTCATTTGTTGATGTCTATGGGTAAACTCTGAAAGCAGAACCAGCTACTTTCTCCATTACTTACTCACTCAGTAAATGTAACTGATGTGGGGATTTATATCAATCAGTGGCAATTGGTTTTAGTGTCAGGTTTACAGGTGCCAGAGGCATGCAAATTTACTGCTTTTTAAACTTGACTCAAGAACATGTTTATATATATATTTAAAAATGCTTTTAAGAAAAATTATGTGCTTATGTGGCCTTCTGCAGTCAGGATTTGCAGTTGGGTATTCTAGAGCTCTGTTCCTCAAACGGTGCCGAGCAACAAGACAATCAATCATGGATCAGATCTTTTCAAAGTTTCTTTATAAATGTAAATAAAGTATATATGTGTAGAAGCGTAAAGCCTGCAAGCGAATTCATTTCGAAGTTTGCTTTTTCTCCCCTTACTGCCTTCAGTAACTAATTTAGCTGTCAGAAATTTTGCGAGAAGCGAAAACTTCTTGTGCATGTCATTGTAATTAAATTGGTAATATTTAACTCTTTTGGGATTAATGAATCACCACTTTGTGTGAGAGAGTGGTCTGGCTGCTTGGATTAGTCGAACAAGCTTGTATTACCAGCCATTTTTATGGGTTTGTTTTTTTTTTCCTCAGGAAGTAACACTTATATGCAGCTGAGGAGCAGAAAAAGTGGTCCACCCTTTCCCAGCACATGTACATTACTCTTCTACTTGATGTCTTACAATGAGACAGTTCAGCAAACTAAGCAAAGAAGAATTAATTTCAGTAAATGGAAATAGTTTTCTAAAAGGTTGCTGATTGCCTGAAGTGTGTCTTAAATGCCAGAAACTTTAAAGTCACTCATGTGAATTGCTTTCCTGTGCTTCTTTGCTAAAATAACTAATAACATTTATCCCAAAGGTTTGGGGAGACTTAACATGAAAAAAATACATGGAGAAATCCATACAATATATGCTTTTTATAAACCTTTTTATCAAGTGTTACTGCTACAGACATGTTTTTCATGTTGTCAGTCTATTTGTTGTTTAACAAGCTTCCAATATTTACTGTTTACCAATATTTGGTAAGACTGATACAGGAGGATAGTATATTTAAAAGCTTTTTTTTCTTACTTGTCGTTTACTTACAGTTGTTTGGTGCACATCTGGAAAAAAAAGAGCCATCTTGTTCATTGACATATGCTAGATTCTTTGTGGTATTTTGCTAGCAATGTTGCAAGACATTCCAAGTAGTTTTTGCAACAGACTGGACTTTTATTTCCAATCTTTTTCGTCTACAACAGAAGAGCTCACTTGGGAGAAGGACATTGCTTTAATGCTTCTTTCTTTAGATATCTCTTACACAGCTTTGAATTGATAGAATGTACTTTAAAACTTTCACTTATAATGTTAGGAGTTCAGAAGGTGGTGCGTTTGTGAGGTTTGGATAAAACCTATTCAATTTAAGTGACAAGTCAGATCAGCTGATAAAGAGAAGGACTCAATAATAAATATAATAACTTGAATAAATGTGGCCCATGAGTTCCCACCGCAGTAAATCAAAGTGTAATCATAGAGCTGTAAATTGCAACCTTGCTTCACAGTCCCACTGGGGTCTCCAGACTCCATTTTGAGAACCACTGTGTTAGAAAATCATAACACAAGGAAATGGCTTTAAAACAATGAACACACTTACAGTACCTCTTATAGAATTTTAAAGATTAGTACCACATTCCTTTTAATGGCTCTTGCCTGATTTTTGGTGACCCTGTGGCCATTATATAACTGAAGGTATAGTCAAATCTTAAAGTGGAATGACTGGTACATTGGCAGCCTTTGTGCTCATCTCTGGGAAAAGACATTTTTTACCCTGAGGGTGTCTCTGAGTGTGACTTAATTCCTTCAGCCATCTGGATTCTGCTGTTACAATTTATCGCTTGCTGACAGAAAGGTAACAGTCAAGGACTCTTGTTTCCCTAAGGTGCTTGGGAAACTCAGACGGTCACTGACAGTCTTGTGCAGACCCTGTATAAGAATCAATCCTCAGAGTGTTCAGCTACTTGTTTGGCTCTTTACACAGGAGCACCTGGAGTTAAGCATTATCCTTTCAGGGCTTTTCGGGTTGGTTATTTTTGTCCTTTTCTCCTTGTAAAAAAAAAAAAAACAACCTAGCCTTGGGTTCATACCCTGTACATGTGTCAGAGATGATTATTATTTTTTTGTTGTTCTTGTTGACCACCTCAGGCTTTGAGTGATACATTTTTACTTAAGGTTTTTTTTGGCAAAATCATACATTTACAGCATTTGGCAGACCTTATAGACCCTTAACATTTGAGGGTTAAGGGCCTTGGTAAAGGGCCCAGCAGTAGCAGCTACAGTAGGCAGAGCTGGGATTTGAACTCAAGACCTTCCGATGAGAAGTCCAGTGTCTTAACCACTGCTTTACCACTTCTAAATTACCCATCTTAAGCAAATTACAGGATACAGCCTTATATGCTTGTAAGCATTCAGTGATTTTTTTTTCAATATCAGTTAAGTTCTAGAATTATACAATCTGGTTTCATAATCTAGTAGTAATAAAACCTCATAAGTAAAATAGTGTTTTAAAGATTTCTTTCGAATTCTACTTAAAAACTTATTACCTACCAATATCCTTGTAAAACTATTGGTAAGAAAATAACATTAGAAAAAAATTATCATTTATGGTAAATGTGAGCATTTTGTAAATCTTAGTCAGCTGTTTCCTGTACAGTGTGTGCAACCGTTATCTTGTGTCTTGATGATGAATTGATGGTGCTTGTATGTAACAAAACATTCTGACAACCGCTATCTGTTCATAAACTCATCTAATTAGTCTTGCCCATGTCCATTTTGCTAGCCAACAGTTTGCTCAAACCATGACATTTAATGTGTGGGAAAATCATGCTTTTTAGATAGACATCTTAGACCACATGTTTTGCTAGCTTGTTTGTTGAACCGGCACTGAAGGTCATTAGAAAGCAATGGTATGATATAGCACTGTATTTTGGAAAAAATACTTTTTTCAGTTCAGTTGTGGTTTCTACGTCCTGCTTCGCACGCAATGTGTTACAAAAAGTGTGGTACTAACGTGTTGTTTCCAAATGCTAGCTAAAAACTTGTAGTACAAGTTGAGGTACAATGTTTTAAGAGACTTTGTAGAGCTTCATCGATACGTTTTAGCGTATTGTCCTTACGCATTGCATCAAGTGTCCATGTCTGTTCTTCTTTCCTGAGAAGCAAGCTACAAATAACTGCATAAACCTCTTTTCTGCAAACTGCAAACTCTCTTTTCATACAGAGCTACAGATAAACAGGACATTTTTGAGAAAACAAAAATGAGCTTGTAAACAGTAGAAGATTGTGACATTCTCCTGCTTATCTACATTTGTTACGCTATCAGAGAGTGGATGTGTTCTTTTGTAATTCAGTTTGCACTAAGCCTACAAACAATCCTGTTGAAAATAGAGGTGAAATAAACAAGTTAAGGCTAATTACTGAATATATAAACATTGATGTCTAAAAATGTTAGCGTATGTGTGATAAACTAACAAATGCAGCTCTTTAATACAAAATTCTTCCTACTCCTTTGCTTTCTTTTTTTTTTTTTTTTTTTTTTTTTTAATTTGGGAAGTCTTCCGAATTACAAATGCTGCTTATGTTAAGCTTTCTCCCATTAGGGTTGGTTTACGGTTATTTTAGAAAAGACTGTGTGGACAAGTTTGTTTTGTTTTATTTTATATCTCTCTTGATTTGATCCAGTAATCCTCCAAGGAAAAGTATAAGATGAGAATCCTCAGACATCTGGAATAAATATTATTTCCTATTAAGGCATTGAATTTTTCTCCCTAAAGGTTCCAGAACATTTATCTCATGGTGCATATGGTTTAAATAGTATAGGATGTAAAATATAAAGTGGAATGAATTGCATTGTAGGAGTTGTAATAATAGTAATATTAATAATAGTAATTATAATAATAATATAAAACACAATATACCACTACATGTTTGAGCAGGAAAGTGAAAGAGGTGGGGTTGTGGTGCATTTTGTACTTTAAAGCATGCTTTATCCAAAATCAACCCTGAAATGTTCCATTTAAAGAAATAAAAAATCTAATTGCTAATGTTGAATGAAGGCTGTGCGGGGATTACGCTATACGTAGACACGTTAATTGATTTAATTTATAGTTTTATTCCCCGTTATCCATGTTAACACTTTCAAGTACTTTCCTTTACAATCCAACAATCTAACAAAACACTTTCCTAACCAAGTCCTTCACTGCAACCCAAAATCGTCACTTATGCCCCTCTTTTCTATTATATGTTGTCTGTCATGTTTAATTAATCTCTATTTCACTGGTTTTGTTTTACAACAGAGAGAGGTGTTTCGCTGTCAGAGCTGATTGGTTACCCACTTCCTGAAGGTGTCACCAAGAGTTTTGATCCAGAACCTGGATTTGTGCTTGATCAGAACTCCAAGACCGGTCAACTAGCCCGTGTGCACCTGCCCACATCTTTTTACCGTGACTTTTCCCTCATGTTCAACCTGAAACCCACTTCATCCAAATCTGGAGTCATCTTCTCAATTACAGACACCAACCAGAAAATTATGTATGTGGGGGTGAAGCTTACAGCCTTGAAGGACGGAAAGCAGAACATTGTCCTCTTCTATACTGAGCCAGACTCTCAGACATCCTATGAAGCTGCAAGTTTTGTTGTTCCCTCCCTTGTCAACATTTGGACACGTTTCTCTATCAGTGTGTTGGATGAGCAAGTCACCCTGTACCCCAGTTGTGACTCTGAACCCCAGATTCTCCCTTTTGAGCGTTCTCCAGATGAAATGGATCTGGAACCAGGAGCTGGGATCTTTGTGGGTCAAGCAGGGGGAGCTGATGATGATAAGTTTGTGGTATGTTTGCTAATGCCAAGAATATCTTTGAAAAAATTACAAATAGAATGCTAATTTATAATGATTTTACATGCTTAATCACTACTTTGGTTTAACTGAGTAGTTATTTTGCTATTGTAGCTTTTAATTTCTCTCCTAAGAAACTGTGGTCTATTAAAGGGGACCAAGGAAAAAAGTATTTGTTCTACTATTGGAAAATCACAAGTTAAATGTCCTGATAATGTCAGAAGCTGTCTGTGGTTGGGAATCCTGAAAGGCCAAACTGGCTGTGCTCTCTGGGTGGGAGGGATGTTATTACTTTCGATCCAGTCAATCACAGACTGTTTGAGAGTCCATACATATGGAACAAGGTGGTTAGCATGTTCCCCAGAGTGTGTTCAACTTTACTGTGATGCAGAGTGAGCAGCAGTTAGAAAAGATGCAGTGGCTGTCTCCACATATCATGAAGGAAGTAAATGCTAGACTCCAGCCTCCCTGGTTGGTAACTTTCATATAACAGATGAATGCTAGATAAATGGATGGAAATGGAAAAAGTCCAAATTGGATGGAAATGGGGAAGGAAATTTAGAGAAAAAAACTTTTCCTTTATTATCTTATCCTAGGCAGAAATATATTTTTTCGCAATTTTTAAACATTTTAAAGATAGTAGAATGTTTTTATGAACCTAATAAAAAAATGTTGCACTTCACTCCAGAACAAGGAACATAGATCATGTAGAGTCATCATCCAAATGACCTTTTGTTGTTTTGAACATGGTCTGACTAACTGTTTCTTATCAGCCGGTGGGAACCATGGGTTACTATAACTAATTATCAAATCGATGAATATATAACTTCTCATGTCATTGGCATAAATACTAGTAAACCTATTCTAGCAGTACATTGGCCTTCCATTGGGTAAAACAGGGATTTACTGTATATGTATTTGCATTTGCTGATTCTATGACCCCTGTTACTCCTTTGAGAGTGAAATGCAGCAATATATTTTCTATTAAAATTGGACAACATATTTTTTTTATAAACAATAATATAAAAATTTAAATAATTTCATGACAATGTTTTTATAATGACAAACTAAATACACTGTAATCATGGAATCACCCAAATCCAGTATTTAGGTCAGAGCTATCCTACTTAAACCTCTTTATCGACCACATCATGCAGTGAGCTAACAGAACTGTAACCTTTAAAAAGTTAATATATTTAAATAGATTTACTGGGTAGCTTTACTGTATATCCAAGTGCTACTTTTCTATTCTTTAACATAGACTCCAAAATATTGAAGTGACTCTAAAAATGTCATCTTGACCTTTTACAAGGGAGTGGGACCACACCGAGGCTGGATGGTTCTCTGCCTCCTACCTATTATCCATGGTAGCACTGTCTTGTTGTCTGCCCATAACCATAGTGAGGCGCCCAGACCAGCAGGAATGCTTCACTTTCAGTGCTGGACTAATGGTTCACAATAGGCATTCATGAGCAGATGGGTGGGATGCGCTTCGACATGACTCCTCTGATCTCGCCGTGTTTCATGTGGTATAGGGAGGCCTTTTACAGTGACTTCAGTAATGTCTTTGTAATGAGTCACCCATTATAATTACAAGCTTCATTAAGCTAGATATGATTACATCTTTTTGTTCTTATTAGAAGTGCGTGCTAATCGGCATATCGGTGGGTTTGACGAAGCTGAACTAGGACTGCAGATGTGTGGAATTTTCTGTAAGGGTCTCGGTGCACCACAAAAGCTCCATTAAGGTGTCATAGAGCCCCTTTTGACTGCATTCTTAAGATAAACCTTTGACCTCAACCCTGGTCATCAAGTGTGAGAGAAATCTGGTTACTCATGAAGATACATTTCTGTTAATGTCATTTGGAAAAGCTCTTATTGTATGCTTCGGGGTAGATGGTAGTCGAATTTGCATTATATTTTGGTATCCATTTTAAATAAAGGTCATAGAGGACACAGACTATTCATGGACTATTCTTTTCAGTTGAGTGACAGCAGGCTAATTGTTCAATTAGAGAAAACCAGGGGGAATCTGATATAGACTGCAAATTGCACTAATACACACAGATGCTCATTTGTAAATGTCTGCCTTTCAGGGTATTATTGGAGATCTGAAGGTGGTCAATGACCCTCGTGCAGCTGAACGGTATTGTGAGGAGGAAGAGGACGATTCTGATGGAGTAAGTACCAAAGAGCTGCTTCTGTGAGCCAGAAGGCCAATAATCACTTCCTTTCTCACTTTAAGGGATGATCTGATTTAGATTACACTAGACTAAATTATGTGCTTAGTGAAATTCAGT
This sequence comes from Silurus aristotelis, assembly GCF_946808225.1. Lineage (NCBI taxonomy): Eukaryota > Metazoa > Chordata > Actinopteri > Siluriformes > Siluridae > Silurus > Silurus aristotelis. The sequence goes on along the minus strand of NC_139576.1, from coordinate 26,721,198 downwards.
GGGTATTTTTTAGACTACAACCAGACTTAATGCGTGTATGGGAAAGCAGCCCAATGCATCAGATCTTGAGCAAATTGTTCTGACTAAATTTCTGCCTCCGGAATACATTCGAATATATATATATATATATATATATATATATATATATATATATATATATATATATATATATATATATATATATATATATATAGTTGACAGACAGTTGTGGCACAAATTTTAACCATAGCCCTGTTAATCTTTATATTAAAAATATTACAGACACAGTCCAAACTTTCTGGTCTCATTTTTTAACTTGAACATTTTCAATCAGGATTTTATAGCGTCACCTGCTAAACTGCCACTTCCCCATATATATAAATTAATATAAAAGAAGCATTGAAAACTTTCTATTTCTTTAGGGCAGGGGTGGGCAATTAATTTTACAAGAGGTCACATGTGAAACCTGAATTGTGTCAGAGGGCCACACCAACGATAATATTTTAGGGCTGCACCGAAATGAAAAATCAATTCAAAAGTCAATGAAATCCATCATTTTTTGTGTTATGCATTTTGCCTTGGCACCATCACTGGAAAACTTTCCTGCCTTTTCAAAAACGTCCTCTACAGACGGAGTGCGCATGCTCGGATTGACTTTACTTTTCTGCGCCGCGTTCTTCTCATATTTAGAAGGCAATCGGGATGTTTGGATTTCAGGTGATAAATTAAACCCCGATGTGGAGAAACTCTTTGCAGATACACCCCCTCTTGAAATTTCAGCATTGCATGTTTTGCAAATCGCTCTCCGCACACCGCAGACATGTTGCTCTTATCCAGATAACCGTGTGCTGCTGCGCTTTTTTATTGCGTCATTACAATTGTGTTTCTGCCGTGTTGTTTCGGTGATTTAGGTATTTCGGCCGAAAATTTTCGGTGCAACCCTGTAATTTATGATTGGCCTCACGCGGGCCGGACAGGGACATACAAAGGGCCGGATGTGGGCCGCGGGCCGTAGTTTGCCCAGGTCTGCTTTAGGGTAATACTTTCTAAAAGAATGAGACCACATGGGATAGTTGCAGGCAAAGATGGAACCTTCATTTCATATTTGGAATTAGAGAATCAATAAAAGGTTTAATAAGTGATGCAGGACTTTTCTGAAATTATTGTGGTCAGTGTGGATTTAAACTTATCTTAGGGCCCAAATGAGGCCATTCAAGAACACAAATTTTTTACTTACTGTACTCTTTGCCTGGCTCCTTCCAGCAGTGGTGGAAAAAAGGAATTACAGATGGAATGTAGTTCTGAAGTATTTAATACACGTTTTGGGGTTTATATTAACCAGGGTCTACATTGTAATGCGCTTGTGCCCTGATAGATATCAGCCCTGTGGCTGGTAAACCATGGAAATCACTCACATATTTCAGAGAGAATGGTTTGCCTGCAGTCCTGTTTCCACACGGTGAAGTCTTAAGCACCAGTGAAAAAGATTTATTAGCCTGCAGAAACGTGCAGAACCTCTGGCTTTTGAGATAACATCAAGATAATAAGATAATAGTGTTAAAATGAAGTTAAGCAATGAAATATTTCTCTCTTTCTCTCTTTCAGGCCTCGGGCGATTATGGAAGCGGTGATTATGAAAACAAGCACACAGTCTCGGTATTGTCTTCTTTTTATTGTTGAATTTTCCCTAATCCATTGTTTATGCTGTCTTTGTCTCGGTAACAATGAGCCATGTGTCCTCAAACTTTCACAATCATTTCTCGCGATATGTAATGTTCCATACTCAAAACATGGTCAGAAAGCAGTGTGGTAATGTTTCCTCTAGTTCTCCTGCATATGCCATGTAAGTTTTGGCCAGACTGTGATTTTACAAACTCTTATCTTCTGGAGGGAATCCCAGTCAAACATTGACATCTGGGACCAAGTCTAAGAGTTAAAAAACATCCAGTGCCTTCCTGTTTCACATTCATTGGGCCATATTAGGGTTAAAAATTAACCTTTAGTCTGATAGTCAATGCTTCTGCCTGAGCATGCTGGATACAATTACAGATGAGGGAAAAACCAGGTGGCTCCACTGGACTGAAAGTGCAGGTCTTTTCCCTCTGCCTGGGATTGTGTTTTTACCTAATACACTGTTTTTTCCATTAGTGTAAAGTAAAGGAACATATTGCTCTAGGAGGGGGATGTTTTGGCTTCCATGCTCCTGAATTAAATAGGTCTTGAGGTATCAAACTCTTGTTTTGAAACTTATGCTGCATCACAAAGACTTTGCCTTTCATTGGCAACTATTTATTAGGACTATAAAAATCAGCATAAAATGTCCTGAACACCTGTTAGGAAACACAGTGAGCAGCTTCATTCTTTTCTAGTCCTCCTACGGCATGCAACGGGTTTAAACAAGCTCCTAAAGAAAAGGCGAGGAGGTGGCGCAAAGCAAATTTTCCATTGTGTTCAGTGGAATTTGTTCCTGATTGATGGTCTGTTCCTCTGGGGCATTTTCCCTGCTTGTTTCACAGTGGATTAAGATGTATGATGGCTTTGTGTTATGAAGCATTTCTGGGGTAAAAACTCCCAAAGCACACGAACTCTTGTAGCTACATAAGCATGAGTCTTTTATCCACAAACTGATTTATCTATTCATATCTTTTTCTTTTTTTTTTTTATTTCTGCTAATAAAAGATTTAGTCTTGTGACTCCTGTGCAAGCACAAATTTGTTCCAATTAAGTTAGTGCTTTGAGCTTGAAATATGATTTGCAGAATTGCAAATGGTTATGGTTATTTGGCATGCAGGTCAAAAGGGGTCAGGGGTTCTGCTGGGTTTCAATTGGCATGAAATGAAATGTCAGTGACCCCACTGCTCCCTCACGGAGTGTATAGATGCATGGAATGGAAATCCTGCCCTTTTAACAGTTTCACTAAGCTTTCTAGGATGAACAAAATTCAGTCTGTGGAGCAATGAGAAGAATGTGTACCAACAATAGGAGAGTCATATTTCCACCCTGAAGCAGGCTTTGCAATACTTATCCTCCCCTACTGTCATGTGCTGAGCGCGAGTTAACGATTTAGAAGCGGAGTTGTGTCATATGTCATCTCTGCCTTGTAGCAGTAAGGAGGACTCTCCCACACATAGAGCAGTAGCTGTGATGGCAGATGTACAGCAGCTTCTTTTTCTCTTTCCTTCTATCTTCTGGTAGATAGAGGTGTGAGGCCCTAGGCCTCTTTTACCATCCTGATCACTCACTTCAGGCTAAAATACACACTGTCAGTATCCCATAAAAGCAACTCTTGTCCTTTTCTGTGTTCCATCAGGAGCTAAATCTCATTTCAGCTGTTTGAACTCTCATTTCAGCTGGGAGAGTGTCAGAATTAAAATAAGGTTGTGCTGTTGTGCTATGAATAAGGCAGTGAATATTCAGGGGGAAAAAAATGCATAGAAGGATGCTTTAAAAAAACAAGAAATTGTGCATAATAATCATAAGCTTCATATTTAATCCTTTGCCTGTTACCAGTCTTGGTTTAGGAACATAAAGGTACAAAAATCAGCCCGAACTATAGCTAATATTTAACGAATTATAAAAATAGAAATATTTTTATAACAAAGAAGAATATAATTATCATTGATCCACATTTATTTAAGGAGTCTCTAGTGCCAGTGCTCTCTGTAATAAGTAATGTGTAAAGCTTTCCGGCTCTACAGAGGGGGTGACGTTCCCCGACTGGATAAAAAAAACTGCGAGAAATTATGTAATAATTTGCCTTGATGGATTTTTGTAATCGAATTGCTCGAATTACTCAAGGAATCATTACAGCCCTAAACTAAACCCATGTAGTGCATTTAATTGTCATATTACATTAAAATGCAAATATATCAATAACAAATCATTAATAAAAATATATGAATCAATTTCAAATTATTTAAAAAAAAAGTTTGCCTAATTCCGAATTTATTTCTTGCAGTTGTGACGTTATTTTGTGCAAACATCGTTTAGTTTGATAACATGCGATTCTATTAATTGTCGCCTGTTTAATTTTTAAGGTGTAAAGTTTTCTGGGGGTGACGCTGCCCGACCGGCTAAAGAAATGTCGGAATTGCGAGTAAAACAGTCACAATTGTGAGAAATAAAATTGCAATTAAGAGAAATTAAGTTGCAATTAGCCAAACATTTTTTTTTGTGTTTCCCTGTCCAGAGCTCTCCAGAGTTTAGTGGGTGGTGCATCAGTAATAATAGTCCGTGGGAAAACACACTGGTCTGTGTGAAGTTAAATGGACTGACCTAAGCATTGAGGCAAATAATTTGACTCAATGCATTTTTGTATTCGTATTACTCAAGTTACTCGAGGAATAGTTTCAAGTCCTATAGTTTATTTTTAATTTTGTAACATTTATTCCATGACATTTTAAACAGTTATACATCTGAATTACCAAAACATGCAGAAACATGCAGTAACCAGCAAATAATGCTTCCAAACAGTATTAGAGATACTGCACAGTTATATGGTATAATATTGTATAACAAAAATAACAGTATCTGATCAAAAAATTTTACTTTGACTTTGTGTGATGTTATACAGTCGTATGTAGTTTATGACTAGAGTTAATTTTTCCTTTTGTATATTACTATGTAGACCACAAGTCAGCCTTCCATTCCTTTACAACAGCCACCAGTGATAACATCTCCTGTCGTAACAGTGAACAAGGATGTGCTCAAAGGTGAGTGTGTTTATGACCTAAACCTTGGCCTAAGAAAAATGTAAAAAGTTAACCTTTTTTATGCCTTTAGTTTATGTTGTGTAGTTTGTGTTATTAACTGTATCAAATTATATAATATTTGTTATTAGATCTGGGCACAAAGATAGCAATAGTCTTGGATGGCGTTTATTAAATGCTTAGATATGACTTGTCATATCTAAGCATTTAATAAACGCTATCCAAGACTATTAAATGCTTAGATATGACTTGTCAAATTTGAAACGTTTTTGTGGAGTGCATCTTGCTGTATGTTGCGCCCTCTAGTGGGCATGATATTTTTTCACAGCTACAGTGTGACTAATAGTTGCCCTGTTAAATTACTGTCACATAACACCACTAAGGTTATAATTATGAAACATACAGTGTATTGGTATATTTATAAATTACATATAGTTTAGTAGTCCTAAAGTGAGTACGATGCTGGATGATTTCAGAATATCTGAAGTGCCTACATTGCGAGTTGTTTCTTCCACAATGGGTTTAGTTAATCGTTTTTAATGAACATCAGGCTCGGTTGATGGCTATGGACGTATTTCTGGCTCATACGGTGATTCTCGTCGAATGTCTGGCTCACACGCAAATTCTGGAAAATCATCTGGTATACATGAAGATTCTTTTGGTGCTTATGACAGTTCACGGCGAACATTTGGCTCATATGACAATTCTGAATCAACATCTGATATACGTGATGTTTCCGGGCATACATCTATCTCGGCTGATGGCTTACGGACTTCGGTTTCGATCCAAGAAAGCAGGCGAACCTCAGACCAAACTGCTGATTCCGGGCGAATTTCAAGCTCTGGGAGAGTAGTAGGTTTGACCGAAACCTCTCGGCATTTACATACTGTGAGTAGCGGGGGCCGAGGAGTTTCTGGCTCAGGTGTTGAGAGAGGCAACACTGTGGAGCTCAGGCCTGGGACGTCCAGCTCCCAAGGTGGGTCGCAGAGCATGAACGTAGCACAACTGCTGCTGCTGCTGCTCCAACAGACTTTTCCCGTATGATATGCATGAAGTGCAAAGGTAAAGCTTAAAGCTTCAGAAGTGCCGGATGCATTAGTGCCAGAGCGGGTACCACCAGTGACTTTTTTGCGTGTTGCATGAAATGTTGCATTGCTACAGTATTTCATATGGCTGTACAGGAGTGCTGATGCTGCAGCTTGCTGAGATGTGGGAATATTTCTTAAAGGAATACTTCAGCACAATTTTAATATAATGCTTTTTTTTATTTCCTGATGCTTTTTATGTTTAAGCCATAAATGGAAATTATGATGTATTCCTTAAGAAATATGTTGACGTCAGGGCTGAATGGGAAAGCTTGTGTTTGGTTAAGATCATACATTTTTTAAGTTGCAAGTTTTTTAAGTCGCACTGACGGCATATTATGTCCTATCATGCTAGTAGGCCCAGTAGCTCGGGGAGAAAAGGGCGAGAAAGGAGACAAAGGGGTCAAAGGAGACCGTGGACCTGCGGGGCCTAAGGGAGATGGAGGGTCCATCATCGGATCTGGAGGCAGTGCCAAAGGAGAAAAAGTATGCAAAATATTATCGTCAACAGAGTACAAATGTACATTTTAAACACTTTGAACAGGGTTTATAAATATTTGAAGTAAATGAAATATGTGTGATAACCAGAATATCTAAATCAACTTTTGTCTTTTATGTGTACCTTAAATTTTTTTTAGGGAAGCCCTGGAGAGAAAGGAATAAAGGTATGTTATAACAATTCCAACGCCCACTGTAAATATTACTGCATTGATCATACAAACTAGCTTGATATCTTGTGTATTTATTAGTAAAGCTATAAATAAAGCTATAACTGTAATTATTTATTAATTACATATTGCATAGCATTGAATCATTTAGACTCTACCCCCATCCAGAAAAGACTGTATCAGATCTGCCTCTTGTTTCCAGCAATGGTCTCACATGGCAAATGTAAATTCAACAGTAAGGATAAGGATTGCAAATGCAAAGTATCTCTCGCAGCCAGCAGATGGCTCAACATACTACAAACTGCGACTTCCACCATATATAGAAGTTATTCGCTATTTTTTTATGTGCAAGTTCTCTAATTTTCTCATTTCCTCAGGGAGCTGCTGGATTTGGATATCCTGGAACAAAGGGTGACCAAGGACCTCCTGGTCCTCCAGGTCTTCCTGGTCCCCCTGGGTCCAGTGCTGACGTAGTGGAGAGGGGAGACGGCTCAGTAGTGAGTCGTATTGCAGGACCAAGGGGGCCTCCAGGACCTTCAGGTCCACCAGGACCTGCCGGGCCTGAAGGAGAAGCTGTGAGCAAACTCTATATGTTTTCCATGGATTAGCAGAGAACGATGAGACAGTTATATACATAACGACTATATGGAGTATAAGTCTATATAAAGAAGCACAGAAACAACACTTTGCTAATGGGTGTTTAAAACCTTGCAATTGTGATTTCCTCACACAGTGAATGTCACACTTTATTTCCAACAATGTGCCAAAGCGAAATAGGCGTAATCTTAATCAAATCTCTTTCTTTAAATGAAAAATTAAGCTTTTTACTTCTGAGCATAATTTGATTTATTTTTGGTTGAGCTACATATTATAGTTCAGGAAAGCTTGTAGTTTTAAGAATGATGTATAGTAGAGCATGTGATGTGTTTTCCCCAGTCAGCACACATATACAGTGATTTATTTACTGTATTGTTTAAGGGCAGGGGGTTATGGAAATATATTAGATGTATCTAGGTTGTATAAAAAAAAACTTCTGAAGGTTCATACTAGCATTCCAAATCAACATTTACAAACTCAATTTGGATCATTATATGCTCCTGGTTTTGAATCCACTGCAATTAGAACTTTTGCAGACTGTAATCTCCATTTAATAATAATTTAAGCTAATGACCAGTGCATCTCCCACTTAATTAGAATTAATGGAGTGAGTAAATTGAAATTAATTCAATTTTCAGATTGTGGTATGAGGAAAAGGGGATGTCCCCAGCGCATTTATTTAGTTTAGCATTTATCTTGCTTTAATAAATCAAATTAGGCTCATCAGCTGCTTATTACTTATACGTATTACTTACACTGTCTAATGTAATCGTAATGAAAAAGTGCACAGCTGTTAGGCTGGAGAAATGTGCTAAAGTGCTGTATAAGGACTGCAGCTGAACAACACCAGGTTCTAAAACTACAACCTTGAATCCCTTTATTTATGACACTATTGACTTCATATGGGACCGGTCATCCTATTTGTATAAATATGTCCATGTATAATATGTCCTGTTCATTTGTTAATGTCATACGGACTGCTGTTATGTCAAAACCCTATTTTGTCTTGTCCAGAAAATGCAATTAATGACACAAACAGCTATTGTATTCTGTCCTTGAAATGTGCAGCAGAATACATGGGGTCCCCCAGATGCCTCAGCTCTGTGACTGTACAAATGCTCCCTATAAATATCCTTCTTTCTGTTCTCTCATAGGGTGACCCTGGTGAAGATGGAAAAGCTGTAAGTTCTCCTGAGTAATAGAACACTTTTACAGTGTGGACTGGGGTCAAGTGCATTTCTGTTTTTGAATGACTTCCATGTAATATTTCCTTTTCGACTGCACAAGCAAAAGCAGCTGTGGGATGAAGTGGTTAGAATTTCTGCAGGAAAGGGGCTAAGATTGGTCAGAAATTTTTCAAATGGGCCAGGAGTGAGATTAAAAAGGCAGTCATGCATGGATATTCCAGCATTATAAAGTTTTCAAATGTCCACAGTATTCAGACATTCACCCCCATTTAAACAAAAACACACACATATACTTTATGGGATTTTCAATAATGCCAATACCACTGCAAATGTCTCACATTCGCCAATTGTTAGGTTGCATTTTTTTTATAGTTTACAAAGGTATTCCTTTGTTAAACTGCAAGGACATTCATATTTGATGAATTGCCAATGCCCACTCGCACAATAAATATCCCACAGGGCAGACTTTAAACTGAGACTTTAACCTCACTAATCTGTAGTACAGGGATTGTGTAATTAATTAATGATTTTTTTTTTTTTTTCAAATAATGGAATATATTAATATATGTAAATGCATTATATTTAATTTCAGTTTCTCTCATATGTTTTAGGGACCACAAGGAACACCTGGTTTACCAGGAGTCCCTGGAGATCCTGGAGCTAAAGGAGAAAAAGTAAGCAAAGTGATTACATGATCAATCATGCGTTTTAAATTCAAGGTTGTTTGCAGTTTCGCAGCATCCATTGGCATTTATTAACAGGTGGATTGTTTTATAACGAAATGCTTTTATGGTTGATGTAGCAACACTTAACCTGCTTGTTATCGGGATGAAAATTGTTGTAAAAAATGTTATGTACATGATCTTCTAATATCTCATTTTCAGGGTGACAGGGGTGAAGGTCATCCTGGACCCAGGGGACCTCCAGGACCTCCAGGACCTCCCTCTCGCTCAGACAGGCCTGTGAGTATTCAGTGAACAGTGTAAAATTTGTCTACATTTTTGTTCAAATCGATGTTATTACTCAATGTACTTTATTTTATCTGCAGACATTTGTGGACATGGAGGGCTCTGGCTTTGGTGATCTAGAGGGTCTGCGGGTAAGTGTTATACAGACAGGGTATCTAATTTTGCAGTTTCTGTCTGTCCGTGAATTAGATTTAATTCTGTCTTGAAACAGCATTACATAAAAATAAAATTTAATTCTTTAATTTTATATGCAATTAAGAACATCAAGCCATGAATGAGTCAATAATAACTGAGTTTATTGTTAGATATACTGAATGAAGAATGTGTCAGTTTTCACAGATATGTATGTAATTATTTTTCTATTTTAACAAAAGTTTTATTTGTTGATATCCTTCCGGCATATTTTACCTAAAGAATAATTCAGATTTTCTTTCTTCATCTTTGTTAATTAGGGATTACCTGGTTTGCCTGGTCCTCCTGGCCCTCCTGGACCCCCAGGACCTGCCCTAAATAATATTTCACATTCTACTAGTCCTGGTGTTCCTGGACCTGTTGGTCCATCTGGAAAGGATGGCATTCCAGGACAACCGGTACAGCTTTTAGAAATCTGTAATTCATTGTACTATGCCATTCCAGGATTTTACCAAGTCTACATTTTATCTACAAATTATACCTGAAGTCTTTGGGAAAATTTTGCTTTGACCCCACATTTTCAGAAACACAGCAATTGTTCTTTAAAATACCCAACTATTTTAATTTACAGGGACTTCCAGGTCTCCCGGGTACTGACGGAAATCCCGGCCTGCCTGGCCCTAAAGGAGAGAAGGTAGGAGAGCATAAGCTCCCACTTTAATCCCTAGCCTCCTACTAGTTTTTTTGACAAGTTGTGGGCCTTCATCATTAGTGTTCATGAATAAGAAAAAATGTGCATGTTAAAATTAAACATGATGATTATAATCCCTTGAGGGATTTATAAATGCATGGCAGCCTTAATTCTGCTTTTGTGAGGAACACTGAAATGTCACTTACGCCTGTGATATTAAACACACTCACGTCATGCTCTGCAGGGTGATACCGGCGCGCTTGGCTTACCTGGAGCAGTGGGAGAAAAGGTTAGAAGACGGGCACATACGCAACGTTCACATACACTACGCACATACACAACCCACACTTGTACTTACCCACATGTATGTATACACCTGCAAAAGCTGATGCAAACTTGTGAAATTCCCTGGGAAACTAACGCATTTTATGAGCGGTGGTGCATTCCCAAATCTTAAAATCTTTCCCAAAGTGTTATTCAGAGCATACAGTATGCTTTTTTTTTTTTTATCAAATTGAAATAGTTTTGTGAATTTACATGACAAATTTTTTCATCTTTATTTGCAGCTATACTGTTGCTTTAGTTCTAGCAAGATCTGTGTTATTAGTGTGTTATTTGTGGCCTGAATAAATATTTTACTGTATAAATGGAACAAATTACAATTAACTAAGTTCTCGTTATTTTCTCGTTGATCTTTGTGTCTTCTAGTCATGGGTCGAAAGCAGGTGACCTTTAAACACATGTCAGTGATCAGGCAAAAATTAAATAACTAAATCAGACCTTAATATTTAAACCGGTTCTTGACCAACAATTTCATGTGTGTTATACAAACAATGATTGCTGCATCACAAGTCATCAAATTTTCATGCCAATATAAGTTATCCAGAGCACAGACATTTTATATTTCTGGTTAGTATTAGGTTATTTTGGTACTTCTGTATCTTATATAATGTTGTCCTTTATTAAAATATGGACATTTCCATCCACTTTTTTTGGTTCGTGAAAAGGTGAAACAGCATGACATTAATTAGCATGAAAATGGCAAATGTAAATACATTTTATTTGAATAAATTAAAATAATAGAAGCCCTCTTGGGTCAAAGGCTAGTGATCCTGTAAGTAAAAGTGGTATAAGGCTTGTTACTATGAGATGTCTTATACTTTTGCCCTAATGATATTCCTCTATTTTTATTTATTATACATTAATTTCCTGCATTTCCATAGGGTGCACAAGGGCCACCTGGTCATGCAGGGGCACCTGGACAGACTGGCCTTGCTGGCCTACCTGGACCAATGGGACCCGTTGGACCACCTGGACCGCCAGGGCGAAGCTACCCTGTTGGATTTGTGAGTACAATAGTACTATTGCATTAAAATGTACATTAAGATAGCTATGAATATTTTTTTTATATCTTAATTAAGATGTTATTAAGATTTTCAAAATTGTACAAACTTACTTTATACAAAAGAGCGCTTTCATGTAAATTAAGCAATAAAAATAGCAACCAATAGATAATACATATAAAGTTGAGAAAAAGTATGCAGGCAATTAGGAAAATACACATACATTATACAAATGTAGATGAATACAGGATTTTTTTTTGTGTTTAATAAGAGATTTTCCAATCTGCATTAAAATGCATCATTAAATGTACTAATTTTAAGATGTTAACTATTTTAAGATATACATCTGTAACCCTTTTATAAAAAAAAATTAATAAATAAAAATGGCATTTAACAATAATTAATTTATTTAATTATTTTTTTATATATATCTATTGTGTCTGTGTGTGTGTGGTATCTAATTTGTACTCTCTTTGTGACCATGATACTGTGTGTTTTGGCCATATTTGTGCAGTGTTGGTTTTTAAAAAACCTACTTATATTTCCTTCTATGTTCAGGACGACATGGAGGGTTCAGGTGAAATCTTTTCCGGCGGCGTGCCTGGAGTCAGAGGACCAGAAGGCATACGGGTTGGTGATCCACTAGTCTACTGGCAACATGATATTATTGTTTATTTTATTTGCAGAGCGTTTTAAATTAATGGATTTGTTATTGCTGTAATTCTTTTTCAGGGTCCACCTGGTCTGCCTGTAAGTTCTACTTTTGCTTGTATATATTGTGGAATATTTCTGTGTTAAATGATACTTTGTGGAAGTAAATGGTATGTATTTGGTGTTCTCTAGGGTCAGCCTGGTATACCTGGGCAAAAAGGGGAGAGAGGCTCTGATGGACAAACAGGAATCCCTGGCCATCCTGGAATTGATGGCTTTCCTGGCCCACAGGTAGGGTGTGCTGATTAAAAGAATCTAATTACAAATAGTACAAATGATATAATTTGTGTTGTTTATATCAGTATAGACGATGACATACAGGAAGAAGTAGTCCCAAGAAGTAGTGAGATGGAAACACAGTATTGATTTCTCTTTTGCAACAGCCTACAATAAAATGTGTATTATTTTTTACTGAAAATAAATCAGTTATAGTTGGATTAAGTATTGTGTAACACCTTGTACAAAGAAAAACTGTGGCTGCTTATGTTACTTGTAACTTGCAAACTTCACATTTCAACAATTACCTTGTTTTAGATTAGAAATACCCAAACTAGGACCTGCAGGCTAAAGCTGGCCAGTGGTGACCTTTTTTTTATTTATTTTTTTTTAAAGGCAATTTATTTCAATTTGATGTTTAATATAAACTATTTATTTATTTTATTCAAGCTGACTTTCAGTTTATTGAACTTGACCAAGTGTAAATTGAGGAGCAACCCACATAATATCCTAAATCAATTTGGAAGAAAAAAATAAAATAAACAAACAAAAAATAGCAGCTTAATTTATTTTATTAGAGGTTACTGATATTACAAGCATATGGATACATTATGGCTTAAATAGCTGTATTAGGCTCCAGACTTTATTGTGCTATAAATGGGATGGTCTGTCTATCTATCTATCTATCTATCTATCTATCTATCTATCTATCTATCTATCTATCTATCTATCTATCTATCTATCTATCTATCTATCTATCTATCTATCTATCTATCTATCTATCCATCCATCCATCCATCCATCCATCCATCCATCCATCCATCCATCCATCCATCCATCCATCCATCCATCCATCCATCTATCTATCTATCTATCTATCTATCTATCTATCTATCTATCTATCTATCTATCTATCTATCTAATCTATTTATCTAATCAGCCTCAGCCCTCAACCAAGTTTGAATTTTGGTCCTTCATAGGAAAGAGTTTTGGCACCTCTGTTTTAAATTGTTTATAAGCACATTAATATACCTTGGAGTAAAGTAATTCAACAGTCCCCTAATTCTTGAACTTGTTAACTTGTAGATTTAAGCCAATGATATAAGATTTTCAGTATGTCAGCCCTTATCAATCCCTTCATATAACATGCACTAATGATGCATTGCACTGTCTTTAGTGCCAATCTGTTGCAACATTAAGTCTCTTTTTTTATTAATCTTTTTAATAACATTCACATTCATCTAGGACTGAGTTGAATAGGCACATGCTATCATCCAAAAGAAGAGGACCCAGAGAATTTTTGTGTAGTACTGAAATCTAATCTTTTGTCGTTTTCCGCCAAAACATTCATTGTTATAAACCAGATCAATCTGTTATTGATACGTTTTGGTGAGTCATACATCATTAGGACATGTGAATCTTGTCATGAGCAATCATGGCTGGGGACTGAGTGTAGATTTGTTTTTTCCATAGGGACCCCAGGGAGAACGTGGATTTAAAGGCGATAGAGTGAGTATTTCCTCAAAGATACTTTAACAACCATTATTTATATCCTGATGGCGACTCAGGTGTTAACGGGTTTGGTTTGTTTTTCATTATAGGGTGAACCAGGTCGTGATGGGATTGGTCAACCAGGACCACCTGGACCTCCAGGAGAAATGCTCTATCGGTCGTTAGATGGTGTAAGAACAGTATATAAATAAAATATTTTAATATTTCAGTGCACCTATTTGAGAAAGTAAATATGAACTTTTTCCTTCTTTTCTCAGCATGAACTTGGGGCTGATAGACGCACGGTAAGAGCTTTTTAACTCATTTGAAACTTATTTTGCCCCACTACAATAACTATATTTGATCATTTACAACATAGAAGAAGGAATGATTGCTGTATTGACAAATATTGTTCAAGCAAATAAGCATAGGACTTTTTTTTAGGGTAAAACCAGTAATTTTAAAATACCATCTTATTTATTTATTATTTTACTGAGCACCTACTAATTTACCACAATGTTTTGATTTGTACCTTGTTATTATTGCTGCTCAAACACATTTTCTTGTGGGGGTTTTCGAAACTAGGTTCTACAGATATACCAGACATTAACAAACACAAAAAGTGAAATTGTAATATTTAAGGAATGAATGTTGAAACTTTGTGTGTTAACCTTGACCAAACTATGCTTTACAAAAGAAGCCAAACATGTCCTTTCTTCCCTGATTATGATATGAATGGACTTTTTGTTGGAATGTTTGTTTGTTGTTGTGGCATAGCATACATTATGATTATCACAGTATCTTTTTGCATGTACAGTATGTATATGTTAATAAGAATTACCATCTTTTCAGTCTGGCATCCCTGGTCAAGCAGGATTTCCAGTAAGTACATTTTCATAGCTTATTTGCTAAGTAAGTTACACAACTTTCCTAATTATGAAAGTGTTATCCATGAGCCAAGGCATGTTTTCCTTCTCAAAGTTGTACTAATGTTTTGAGATTAATCATATGTTCACACTAGCAAGCATATCTGACATTAAACTGAATCATGATTTCAATGTACAGTGGAACCTCGGAGCTCGCGGCCTCAGCGCTTGTGACCTCGCATGCTCGCGACTTTCATTCCGACCAGCGACTCTCATTCAGATCGGCTCGTGAGCAACCACGAGCTGCTCAAAACGCTAGTTTTAACATTTCTAATCAAGGTTTATCTCATTAAAATTGTCTAATAATTAAGTGTTATGGAGTGAAATAGTGTTATTTACTCATTTAAATCGATTTCGTATAGTGTTCTTTGGGTTTTTACTGGGTTGGAAGGGGAGTATCAAAAGGTCGCGAAAATTCGGAACTCGCAACCGGTCTTGGTCCCTAAACCCTCGCGAGCTCCGAGGTTCCACTGTATCATGATTCAGTTTAATATCATATATGTCACCGGAACTTATAATTGAAAGAATGTTGAGTAAGAGCACATAGTGCACCAGTCATGGGTTGAGTCAGTGAAACAGTAACTCCTAGGTTAGGGAGAAAGTTAATCTCAGTCAGAAGTGAATCAATGACAATGAAAGAGGTATACAGGCATATAAAGGTTGAATGGGAGCGGGTACTTAAATCACAACTGTGACTGGCATAGTGGTAAGAAATGGATGGAGAATCGGTTTTCTTTTTTTATAGTGGACTGATAAAAAAACAATATAAAGTGTGTTGGGCCATCATGATGCACCTGTTTACAAGTCTCTAAAGATATGCTTAAGGGATGAAAACCATTCTACCCCAAAAAATATTGAATTAAAAACTTTTAGTGGGGTGTCTTAAACACTGCTCCAAAGTCTCCTTTATGTGTTTATTTGCATTAATATACTCGTCTAGTGCTATATTAATCAAACAATTTAGTGAGCTATAGCATCCTGAAATATTTTATTATAGGATAAAGATGATTAGTCAGAAGACCTATAATTTGCACTGAGAGCCAAAAATAGTTTTCCATTAAATATATGATATATAGGTGATATTTGATGTTTATTGACACAACTGTGTAGATCTTTATGTGAGTTTTTAGATTCTATCTAATGATTGTCTTTATTTTAAAAAAGGGCCCAATTGGACCGAAGGGTGACAGAGGAGACGTAGGTGCCCCAGGATATGGCATGAAGGTCAGTCACATAGTTTTACCGTAATTAGATCTTTTCCAATTAAATATAAAATGTATTTGGAATAACTAAAAGAAAAGAGTAACTTTTGGTTGCCCAGTTCTGATTTTTACTTGACTTCTGTTTGTAGGGCGAGAAAGGAGAACCTGGTGTTGTTATTGGGCCTGATGGGAGCCCACTGTTTCTTGGTTCAGTGGTTGGTCCAAAGGTGAGGGCTTGTATACCCTTTATAGCAGGTTATGACTTTAACAGATTTATTTTCTTATGTTTTCATTGTTGTTATTTTTACTAGGGTGAGATGGGCTCTCCTGGACCAGTTGGGCCTCCTGTGAGTATATTATAGTTTTTTATCTACTATTTTAATTTTCTCCACTTGTAAGAAATGACAATGTGGTTATTGTAAGTAACAGTTCTCTCTGGTTGTGTACTCGCCCAGGGACCATATGGTCCTGCTGGCATGAAGGGTGAGATCGGAATGCCAGGCAGGCCTGTAAGTCTTCCATTATAAAGCTGAACATTAAAACATTATTATTAACTACCTTTTAAACAGTACAACCACTTGTGTACGTTTGAACTAAATTGGCATTTTCATGTCACTACAGGGCCGGCCAGGTATTCTTGGCGGTAAAGGAGAAAAAGGAGAGCCGGCCACTGGCACAGGATATAGTTACCCGGTAAGGACAAAATGCATAAAATGTGTATTAAATCTTTTCTGCCTTAAAAATTGAACTGCATTTCTTATTGTTTTTATTCACTTTTTAAGGGTCCTCCAGGGCCTCCAGGACCTCCAGGTCCCCCAGGACCCCCACAATACACAGTATGTTTTTATTTATTTTTTGTATCAGATAAGCTGTTCATAATTCATGCATAAATTTTGCTTAGGAGATTGCATTGCTGAACAAATTAATTATAGCTCAATTTTCACTGCATGTGCTGTGCAATAAGGCCTCCTATCCCTTTGTGTTTAATTTCAGAGACATGAAGACACTGGAAGAGTTCATCAAGGTGAGCTGTTGTGCACATTAACACAATTTTTTTCTGCTAAATTACAAGGACGCCAATGCCAGCAACGATGACCTTTTTATTTTAACCCCCTCTTATTTCCTTTGTTGTTAATGGTTTTCTAAGTAGGGGGCCATTGTTAAAACATTTAGTTGCTTAGTGATGCAGAAAGGATACAGACACTTGTTAAAGAGGCTGCAGCCATCAGCTGGACTTGAATAGATTTCTGATGTAGTGACTTTTTTTATGTTATTCATCTTTTTTCCCCCTAGGTGTGAAAGGAGATAAGGGAGACCCTGGACTCCCTGGTATCCCTGGGGTTTCAGGTATCTATCACATAACCATTGTTTTGATATGTAATTCCTAAGATGGACAGAACTTTACTTTGGATTGAAGTTTTTTAATTACATAACACTATTAACATTACATGTTATTTACATTTACAATTGTTTACACATTGTTTTTTTTTTTTTTTTTTTTTGTCTAGGCAACTTGGACCTTTACACTCTAAAGGTCAGTTACTTTTTAATGGAGAATATATACAGAATAGATCTATATCATAGTGGAGCTGTTGTGTGCTGAGACATGGGTGTTTGTGTTGTCCATGATCGCAGAGAGAGCTGAAGGGTGATAGTGGAGAGCCTGGCACGAAAGGAGAAAAGGGCGAGCCGGGTGGGCACTATGGTCCTCATTACGGAGGCGTGCAGGGACCACCAGGACCTCCTGTAAGACCTTGTGGGAAGGGTTTGGGAAACATAACCTTACTGTGACTTACTGTGCACCTGATTGTATTAAAATTTGAATGTAATTTAAGTGTGACAAAAATGTTTAAGGTTTTGCATGCCGTTTTCAGCCCATCAATCTATTTCTTGTCATTGCGTGGCTTTTTCAACCTACCATTGGTGTGCCATAATTTCCTGGCTATTACACACCACAGACGTAGGCTAGCCTACAAAGCTAACAACGAGAAAGGGAGAAGGCAACAAGAAGTATAAAGCTAATATGAATGAGACGGAGGGAGTCAGCGATGTAAACGAGTAAAGCAGAGACATTCATGATCACCTGATCATCTTTTCTCTGCTTGTGTTCTTTATGATGGTTGTTCAGCCTGGATACATTCATCAGATGTTTGTATTAATATATTAATTTGATATGAGGTCCAGTTAACAGCGTGACACAAAAACAGATAGTAATAATAATATAGACTATTTACTCAAGTACATGTCAGAGCTTAGAAGAATGCTGAGGATGGAGCCACCAGGTAGGAGGAAAAGAGGAAGGCCAAAGAGGATGTTCATGGATGTGGTGAGGGAAATCATGCAGGAAGTTGGTGTGAAAGAGGCAGATGTAGAGTACAGGGTGGTATGGAGACGGATGATCCGCTGGGGCGACCCCTAATGGGAGCAGCCGAAAGAAGAAGAAAAAGAAGAAGACATGTCAGAGATTAAACTTATTTACTTTAACTTGAGTGGAAAAGTATAGTTAGTATTTAAACTTTTACAAGAGTCTTTTGAAACATGAGTATCTGTACTTCTGCTTGAGTGGAGGATGTGTGTACTTGTATTTTTGAACTGTAATTTGCCTGTTTATGGAACTGTATACTTGTACACAGCTTCAGTCAGTTTTCATCTACAGGATTTCAAGGTGACAGCTGTTTTAAAGAATTATAGATTTACTGTCCTCTGAAAATAACTCTAGCACTGCCTAAATCCTCTTGGGCATGGAATTCACCAGAGCTGCACAGGTTGTTGCTGGTATCTTCTTCCACTCCTCCATAATGACATCACAGATCTGACGAATGTTAGACACATAGCGCTTCTCCACCTTCCACTTGAGGATGCCCCACAGGAGCTCAATAGGGTTCAGGTCTGGAGACATACTTGGCCACTCCATCATCTTCAGCTTCACCTTCCTCAGCAAGGCAGTTTTCATCTTTGTGGTGTTTTTGATTATGTTGGAAAACTGCTATTCAGACCAGTTTCTGAAGGATGGGCATCATGTCATGCTTGAGAATGTCACAGTGCATGTTGGAATCAATGTTTCCCTCAATGAACCGCAGCTCTCCAGTACCAGCAGCACTCATGCAGCCCCAGACTATGATGCTACCACCACCATACTTGACTGTAGGCAGGACAGAATTTTCTTGGTCTGGCTTCTTCCTCATAACATCTAAGGAAGTTTCTCCTTAATTCTTGAATTCTGAGACAATGTCCATTGTGAAAATAGAAATAACTTGACTTGACTTGACTCCTCACCAGGGCGTCTCCACACATGCTGAACACCATCTGAGCCAAACAATTTTATCTTAATCTCATCAGACCACACGACATGGCTTCAGTATTCATGCTCTTGAACAGGTTGTCTTCAGCAAACTGTTTGCAGGCTTTCTAGTGAGCCAGCTTCAGAGGCTTTCTTTGCCATGCAAACCGACTTGTTGCAGTGTACTGCGTATGGTCTGAGCACTGACAAGCGGACCTTCCGCTTCTGCAACCTCTAAAGCAAGGCTGCAGCAGTTTTTTGAAGCAGCTTCTGCACCTGAGGCACAGTACGAGGACTCAACATCTTTGATGGACCCTTGCGAGATCTGTTCCGAGTGGAATGCGTCTTGGAAAACCTCTGTATGACTCTGGCTACTGTGCTGTAACTTAGTTTCAGGGTGTTACCGATCTTCTTATAGCCTATAGCCTCGGCCATCTTTGTGTAGAGCTACAATTCTAAATACTCAGTGTTCTTTGCCATGAGGTGCCATGTTGAATATCCAGTGGTCAGTATAATAGAATTGTACTCAATGCATCAAATTCTAACTGCTCTAATACACGATACGCAAGCAGACAAAAACATGAACATGACATATGGCTTTGCATAGTTACTCAATGTACAGCTGTTATCACTTTTGTTGCCAGTTATTTAGACAATAATGGCTGCATGTTGAGGTAAGTTGTCACTTGAGAAGATATACAAAAATTGTTGCTTATATGTGAGGGGTGTACCCATTTTTGTGATATACACTGGCGATCAAAATTAGAGAACAATTTATAAACAATTGAACAATTCTGAAATAATGTCATCTTCACTGCTCAACAGTTGAAGGAGTTTTTGTCCTGTTTATACCATGCTACCAGAACACCTTTTCCACAAAATAAATAAGGCATTCAAAAAAATAACATTATTTTGCAGAAAACACACTGATCAATATTAGAGAACAACAATGACTGTAGCATGGAAAAAACAACAAAATGTTCTGAAGGTTACAACAGTCAGCAATTAGTAGGAAGTGTACAGGCCTCTGCTCTGAATGACTTCAGCACATCTGCGGCCACAGGACAGCACTAGTCTCTCACACTGCTCTGGTGTGATTTTGGTCCACTCTTCTTCCAGTCTCCTCCACAGTTCGATGACTGTAGTGGGTTTCTTGGCCATAACTTTGTCGCCAAGGATTTTCCAGAGGTTCTCTATTGGGTTATGATCAGGACTCTGGGCAGGCCATGTCATTATTTCAATGTTTTCAGTTTCAAGGAACTGCTTTACCCGTTTTGCTGTGTGACATGGAGCGTTGTCCTGCATGAACACTGCGGGCTGATTGGGTGATGAACGTATGGAAGGAACCATATGTTGTTGTTAAAGGTTCTGATAAACATTTGCATTTACTCTGCCATGTAGCTGTATAAGAGGCCCAACTCATCAACAAAACATGCCCCAAACCATGACACTTCCTCCTCCACTTTTCACTGACTTCTTTACACTCTTTGGGTTCAGTCCTTTTCCAGTTTGTCGCCAAACATAATGTTTCCCATCGGACCCAAATAAATTAAAGTTGCTTTCATCACTGAAGTGAACTTTGGACCAGTTCTCCTCTGTCCACACAACATGCTCCTCAGCAAAGCTTAGATTCAGAATTGTTTAATTGTTTATAAATTGTTCTCTAATTTTCACCAGTGTGTGTGTATATATATATATATATATATATATATATATATATATATATATATATATATATATATATATATATATATATATATATATATACATGTACTGAAAGTACCCGTGCTTCGCTACGGAAGGCAGAACGCTAAGCAATATGGCAATAAGCAGTAAGCACTGAGCAGGACTGGATGATCAGAGATCAGACATAACGTCAACAAATAACGTACTACCCCTTTGTAGTACCGATACAGGGCAAACTACTGTGAAAATAATTTTAATCGTGCATCTAACATCTAATAAGAAACAATGTACTAAGTTTCATTAGGATCCGTAATGTTATTTTGAAGGATTTACAATGCGTGAGAAATCGCGTTTTTCGCGAGTTAGCCGCGATCCAGGGCGAATTTTTCAAAACCCTTTCTTAGTGAGCACCTAAGACCCGAGAGGACGGTATGTTCCAAATTTCATTGCAATCCGTTTAGTGGTTTTTGAGATTTCGTGATGAGTGAGTGAGTCAGTCAGTGGTATTTGAGCTTTATATATATATATATATATATATATATATATATATATATATATATATATATATATATATATATATATATATATATATATATATATATATATTCATTCATTCATTCATTTTCTCCCACTTATCCGTAATTCGGGTCGCGGGGGCAGCAGTCCAAGCAGGCCCCCGCCTTCGACTGCTGCCCAATCCTCACAGCACCGTCCCTTACGGTCCCTCCTGCAGGTGGTGAGCCCACAGGAAGATATATATATATATATATATATATATATATATATATATATATATATATATATATATATATATATATATACACAGTATTAATTTCAAGCTTTTTTTATTATTTATTGTTAATAATTAATAGATTACATTAATATTAAATGTTAAATATACTTAATAATAATATACGTCAGATGCATCTGACTTGAGATTATTATCTCAATAATTTAAAAATTATTTTCTTTCTTTCTTTCTTTTCTTTTTTTTTTTGTTGTTTTTTTTACCACCTACTTTCATGCCATGTTCAAAGGCACTCAGGTCACCTGTTTTACCCATTTCAACACTCAATTTAACACTAACAGATGCTATAAACTGTGCACTACCTGATTTATACCAGACACTGCAGCCTGGCATATGGCTTGTGCAATTTGTGCAAAGACAGGTTGTGTAACCTTGTGTACCCTATTTGTACAGTAAAAGATTTGTTCTTGTTTATTCTTGTTTATGTCTTTTGCATTGAGTAAGTACAAAAACATTCCAAACTTTACCTTTCCAGCATGAGAAATTGAAATTGTTACAGAGAAATGTTTTTATGTAGGCAAAGAAAAGTATTATGTAACAGACCAGGTTTCAGACAAAAAAAAAACCAAACAAAAATACATACTATAATGAAGGTGACTGGGTTTTGTATTTCAAATACAGATGCAAGTGAGACAGCCTCTAGGAGAAGTGTGGCAGATTCTCCAAAATGCCCAGTTTAGAACTCTTTGCCCAAATTGGGAAATTGCACAAATTGTGTCTGGGCACATTTTTTTTTTTAAGCAAATGGATCTATTAAGTGTTATTTCAGGTAGAAATGTTTCATTTTAGTATTTTTGAAAGCATCTTGCTTCTCATTTTCTTTCATGCGAATTATATTTATTCTCACTACTGTATTCATAGGAGATAGATATATAACAGATTGCATAACAGAAGAAATCAATTTGACTATCATGATAAAACAGTGAATCAAACATTAATTTTAATGATATCATTTTTTTTTAAATGTTGTACCAGGGGTGGATAATCTTGTAGCTCTTATTAATATTTTCAGAAATAAAATGTGTTATGATGCAAGACCAATGTAGGATCTATGTGAATTAGAAAAAAATCTGGAAAAGGTTTTAATAACGGTTGTTTATAAGAGATGTTTTTTTTTTTTTAGGTTTTTTTTTTTAAGAAAATTTTGCAAACTTTGTCAAAGCACATAGATCATATATAGGATATATAGATCAATTTGCAAGAAGAAAATTAAATACATTCAGTAGGACATTTGTGACATTTTTTAGAAGCCACATTTGACCATAATGCAAAATCAATAAAATATAAGCCTATTCTTCATTAAAATTAGTTAGTAGTTATTGGCATACCAGCTATGAATATAAATTTTGTTTTTATTTGGCATACTTTGTTTACTACAGATTATCTTTTTTACTGTTTCTGGTAAAAAAGTTTATTTTCTGGATTCTATGGGGACAAAACCTAATGATTCTTTTACCTGTACTTTTCTTTGAAGGGTCCTAAAGGAGACTCTATTCAAGGGCCTCCTGGTCCACAGGGTCCACCAGGATATCCTGGTAATAGCCATCCAGGACTCCCAGGACCACCTGGACCTCCTGGGCCACCTGGTTTACCCTCATTACCTGGTGCTCACAGACCTTGTAAGTCTAAAAAGAAAGCATTCTAATATCGTCAATACAAAAATGTTGTTCTCGTTCAAAGCTAGTCTGTTGTATTTTTTCTTTCTGTATTAGATTGATTTTTTTTTTTAAGATTTTTTTTTTTTATTCAGCAGTCAGTATTCCTGGCCCTCCTGGTCCTCCTGGTTCTCCTGGGTTGCCTGGCCAGAATGCTGGAGTAAGTAAAATGCCTGGAGTTTTCAGTAATTCTCAGTTCCACCAGATACTGCAATATAAAATTTTTATTAGATCTCTTTTGATTTACTACTAAAAAATTCAGTATCCAGCTCTTATCTCTATATAATACCTACAACTGAACTGCTTTGGATAAAAGCTTCCAATAACAAAAATATTTTTCTAGGTGATAATACTGAGAACATTTGACTTAATGCTCGCAACAGCACAGAGACAACCAGAGGGTGCTCTTATTTACACGTTGGACAAAAGCGACCTCTATCTCAGAGTCCGTGATGGTGTCAGACAAGTCATGGTATGGTTCTTTTGCCTTTAAGAAATACAAAAGGCCGATGAATATATATATATATACACAAAGAAACATTTCTTTCACATTTTTTTAAATAAATTTCTGCTTTCTTTCAGCTTGGAAGTTATAGCTCCCTTTACAGAGATTCAGTAAGTAGATTAACAAGCGATGTAAACTTTGGCTAATTCTCAAGCAAGGAAATTAAAATGGCATTTAAATGTAGACCTTAAATGGTGCACCATTGAAAGAACAGTTTGGATTTCAGTGACACATATTACTGTCGAACACTCTATTTACAGAACAACGAGGTGGCAGCGGTACAGCCTCCCCCGGTAGTGCACTACTCTCAGAGCCACTCAGCAAATAACGGAGCAGAGCATTACTCGCATGTTGTTGACACTCCAGTCCGGCAACCAGAGAGCGAGCATTCTCAGCCAGCTGTTGATCCACAGTACAACACACACTATTCCTCTCACCCAGTCCCCAGGTACCCACCTCAGCCGGATCATAGATATCCACCCCTCACTGAGCATCAGTACATCCCTGCACCACCAGAAAGGTACCCCAGTACCCATATTCACAGACCCAGCACACCTGTCCATCAGCCTGAGGCTCATGAACACACATCAGGACCAGGGGTAAGCTTGCAACCACATACATTTTTCTTTTAGTTAATAAAATGGCCCTTCTAAGGCAAAAAAAAAGTGAGTTGCATTGTAATTTTGTTTAATTCATTAAAAAGGCTTTCTTATTAGCCATCAAAAACCTTTTATTAATATTTTTTACTTAATATCCGACATGAAATAAGTCATTTATTTCACGCTTAATTGTAAAAAGAGCAAGAATTATGTCATCATGTAGATTTTTCACTGATGATGATGATGAGCTGATGCAGTAAAAAGCGGCAACTATTTTCTTCTGCTTCAACACTCGTATACCCTGTAAATTCGCCAACACTTTTGCCAATTCTTAATTGATTGATCACACACAGTATATTTTCTCCCCAATTTATAGTTAAATACAATGTGCAATGTCTGTGAGACAAGTTAGAGCAGCTATAAACAGTCATTTTCTCAGTAGACTTTATTCTGTGAGGTGTTGTTGAAAAGAAATACCCAGAAGCCCAAAAGAACAACGTTTCATATAAAATATATATGTCCTGAAAGCTTTTTTGTAGTGGAAAAATACAGCTCTTAGAATGGAGACTCCTTTCTTAAAAGTTAAATTCTTTGTTTATTTAGCCACAAAGAATGAATAAGGTCAAGCAGGTTATGTTGAAGCTTTGTAGAAGGCTCATATATGGGTATGATGGTCAGTCGTTCCCCCGAAAAAGAATAGTGTCCATTTTGTGCATCTGTCTGTATAATTTACACATGCTTAACAAAGTCCCATATGTAGTCCTATTGAGTTCTGCAGTCCCAGGCCTTTGATAAATACAGTAAATGTGTCTTTAATTCTGTTTTGGCTGGAATTGCTTGTGTATAATGGCATGTGGTTTCTCTGTGTGAACAGCTGCATCTGATCGCCCTGAACAGCCCTCAGGTGGGGAACATGAGGGGCATCCGTGGCGCTGACTTCCTGTGCTTCCAGCAAGCACGTGCTGCAGGCCTGAAAGGAACATTCAGGGCTTTCCTGTCCTCCAAACTGCAGGATCTTTACAGCATTGTTCGAAAATCTGACAGAAACACACTTCCTCTTGTCAACCTCAAGGTACATGTCCTATTATAACGGGGTGTCATCTGACTGATCCCTCACTTTTAATTAAATGCTGATAGTCATATCCAGTATTGAGAGTAACCCCAATTATATAAAAAAGAACCCCAATTTTATACTACTCTTGTTTTTACGCATTATTTTTCTTTATTTGTTTTTTTCCTAAGATAATTTTTTATATCTAGTTAGAGCTTCCCACCCGCAGTCCTGGTACTCTTTAGTGTTTTTTTTTCTCTGCCCCCATCAGCTAATTTTAGTTGCTGAATTGGGTGTGTTAGCAGTGAATGCGGTGAACCGAGCCATTTGGCTTCCCCTTTGCTTGGTCATGGGTCAGTGTTGTGCTGATGTTATTCTCTGCAGGACCAAGTGCTGTATAGCAGCTGGGACTCGCTGTTTGGTGATTCAGAAGGCAGGATGAAGACCAACATACCCATATATTCATTTGATGGCAGAGATATTCTCAGGGACAGTGCTTGGTAAGACAGCAGCCTTTGACTTTACGTGCAGCATACCTCACTTTTAACTGCCGCCAGATTTCTTTCCATTTGGTTTTATTTATTGTATGTAGTTATTTATACATAGTCATGTTTGCATTGATCTTACTTCTGATAAAATGGATTTTATTTGTATTTAATACTTCATGATATTTTGAATTTGTACTCTATATTAGTATAAGGCCAGTCCCACTTGTGCCACTACATAAAAGTTAGATTATAAAATAGACATTTTCTTCTCCCCGAAGCCACGTACAGACTTCCCCAAAGTGATGCATCAGCATTACTGCACTGTAAAGACACCTAAGTCACCTTTACAAAGGACAGAACGAAACCCTTCAGCAATCCCCCACCCCTTCTCGTTTCTTGACTCTGCTTGTGGCATTACATGTTTTATTTCATTCTGTAGATTAATATTTCTCTTCCTGTGTGCGCGTTTGTGCTTTAGGCCAGAGAAGATGGTCTGGCATGGATCCAGTGGTAAGGGTCACCGTCAAATGGATAACTACTGTGAGACGTGGAGGACGTCGGATCACGCCGTGATGGGTCTGGCCTCGTCTCTGCAGGCTGGCCAGCTCTTACAGCAGAAACCTAGCAGCTGCTCCAACAACTTCATAGTGCTGTGCATTGAGAACAGCTACATCACACAGTCTAAGAAGTAGTCCAACACATCTTTAGAATGCAGATCGCATTAGTTTAACTGTTTGGGCAGATTTAAAAAATATATATATTTTTTTCCAATTTTCCACCCTGTTTATAAAATTTTTTTTAGACAGGGACTGGGTCTGCATCACAGAGAGGCTGCCCACTGTCCTCTGGTTCCTTATATAATGCCAACAAGACAGGCTGTTGGCACTGTCTCCCGGCATTGGCACATATTTTCCAGAAGGGGTTTGAACCAGAGAGGACAGGAAATGCAGAGAGGCAGGGTTTTTAAATGTATTTTCCATATAAAATTGTATATGAAATGGTTGTTGTTACTGTTGGTTTTTATGTCTCCTTATAAAAAAATGTCTTAAGTGGTATATTTAACCAGTTTTAGCTACATATTTTTGCATAACTGTTTTATTTTTATTTTTTATTTTTAATGCTTCCATTTTCAATTAGGGATTTTTGAAAATTAAGGGGCGGACATGTCTAAAACCATTTTAGATTTTACAAAGAGAGTAAATATTTATTTTGTGCGAAAAACAAAACAACAAAGCCATAAATGATAAAATTGAAACATAGAATATGCTAAATCATGACCACAAAACACTTTTTTTGTGCATACTTCAGTATTTAGTCCCTTGAAAAACCTTTTTCTTATCCACAATGTCACCTGTATGTTGACTATGGGGGTCAGAATCTTATGACATATGAGTGAAAAAAAAATACTATGGATTTTTTTTCTCCCTGTTGTTGTTGTTGTCATTGTTGTTGTTGTTGTTGGTTTTATGCATTCCGGACCACTTATACAGGAAATGTAAAAAGTCTCCAGTATATTTTTAGATCAGTAAAGGTGCTTTTTTTCAGAAAATCAGAACCATTATGCAGTCATTCACCACTAAGTGGGAAACTCATTCAGTTGCTGCTTTCTGAAAATTAGATTTGTATGTTCAGTACAGAGAGTAATTTATGAAATTACATGCTTTTATAATACTTCTGTGTGAAATCTCAAATGCTAACTTTGGTGTAGAGGTGGTTATTATAAGTATGGCCCTTTGGAACTCACAAGTTTTTTTTGTAACGGTTATGTGCTTCAACATTTTTACATGGCACTGAATAAATATTTTCACCATTCACTTAAAAAAAAGAACACAGAATTGGTCATACTTCTTGTGTAATCGATGTTATATGAACAGTATTTGATCGGTTATTGATATGAATCCTTTAGCATAATTTGAGCTTGGTTTACAGTATATTAGGTCTTTCACTACACTGGAGCACTTCCTTTAAGCCTAAACATGTAAAAGAAAAGGGATGCACTGGAGTTTTGAAACAGCAGTAAGTCAATTCTTTAGTTAAAATAGGTACAAAGAAAATTAAAATATTTGGAGCACAACCTTTGTCCTTAGCTGCATATCAACATGCACTCACTTTCCACTTTACTGGGAACGTCTGTACGATTGCATATTCATTCATTTATCCAATAAGCATATCATGTCGCAGCAGTATAATGCATAATAATCATGCAGAGAGTTTAAGTTATTGGTCACATCAAGCCATTTAGAATTGGAGGAGATGTGTTTTCAGTTGCTTTGACCGTTAGCAGGGGAGATGTTGGTTTAAGTGGTTCAGGAACAGGTGATTTTTTTCCTGAAGAAAATGTAAAACAAAATAAAAAACATTCAGTGAGTAGTACCTCTGTAGGTGAAAATACCTTGTTAATAAGAAATGTCAGAATTGAATGACGATTCATATTTGAACTAATAGGGAGGCCACAGTAACTCAAATAGCCATTGCCTGCAACCTTGGTGATCAGAAAAGTATCTCCGATTGCAAAACACAAAAAAGGCAACAAATGTGGTTAACTGAAGCTTGAAAAATAGGAGCTAGGGCCCATTTTTTTGTACACGTACTATTCAATTAGCTGACTTGTATTGATGATGAGTTTGGGTCTTCAAAGCTGTTGTTGTCTTAGTCTGTGAACTCAAACATGTTTCACCTGGCTTATTTCACATGAACAGAATTATAAGCAGAGATGATAATGGAATCCTTTTGCAGCCATGTCCTCTCCATTTTTACAAGAGCAACCTGTTGTGAACAGGGCAAGAATAATAGGGAGAGCTTTCTAAATCCAACAAATGCAAGATTGGCTGGCTCTTTTAGCGCAACATAATGGGTTGCTTTTGGAAAGGTATTGTATTTCCCTTGAGGGGAATCATTTATCTGATTAATTTGTTGGACCCCCTTGGAAGAATGTTTTTGTATTTCATTTTGACTTGTTTTTAAGTTCTAAAAGGTTGTGTAGTGGCAGTGCTAAAATCATTAAAAATTATGTAACACTCACATTTAATCTTTTAGCAACTTTTTTGCCAGCTCTGTCCTTGTTTTTGTGGCGTTTTAATAAGATTTTAAATTTCTTCATAACCTTCAAGTAATAACTCTTGCTCTGCAGCCTTACAAAAACTCTCATAAGACATTGGATCATTGTCCAGTTAATCTTTGCATTAGTTCTGAGCATAATATAACTCAATCCTGCTATACTAATCACGCCCACACATGTGTCCAATGAAACCAGAGCACAATTATCATGATTATTTGATTTTGGATTTGTCATGTAGTTAGCAACAGAGAACATGCCTTTTGTCTTTTTTTTTTCTTTGACTTTTGATTTGTAGCATTCCACAGTAGATTGTAGACTTCCACATTCGTAAAAATCTTAGGAGACGAACAGTCTTGGAAATACTCCTCAACTAAATCCAACTCAACTATCACCAACACTATGTTAATGTCAGAGTCACTGAAATAAAACATTTACTTTAATCATCTTGACCTGTTTTGCCAAAATTCTGTGTATTACATGGCTGCCCACATGACTGGATGAGATGATCATTGTAGATGAAGTTAGATATTATCAACTATCTATATTTTTACATTTAATTTGTATCCAATCAATCCTTTAAAATGATAATGCTGTGACATTTACGGCAAAATATTAAACTAATGTTTTAATAAATATATTATTAACATGGCAAAAAATCTATTAAACCTTTGACACCAAAATATTGCCAAAAAATATAACAAGTAGAGTTTTAAAAAATTTATAAGATTTTTACTATTGTGTTTTTTTATACTCTTGGACTAGTTGATCTGCTGATAACAATTTTCCAATTGGATTGTAGCTTTTCAATAAGAATAACTTTGGTAATATTTACAGCAAAAGCCACAATATACAGTATGCCACAAGACTGTACAATGTGTGTATTCATAAAGCTGAAAGAATAGGATTGAATGGGTTAATGCTGTGCCTTTCTGCAGTGTTGCATCATACGAAATATGGAGCATACCTTTCTGTGCTTCTGTTTGCTGCCATCATGAGAATTCATTAGATGGTAAACTGTTGTTTCCTATCATAAAATTTTTTTATTTGTCCATGTTTAATTTAGGAATATTATGTACATCAAAATAAGAAAAATTCCCATGGTGATATATAAATATATATATGCGATATGTCCATTGCAATATAACTTTAGAATGAACAGTGGCTTAAACACAGTTCATGCATTGCAGAGCCACAGGTTTGTGCTCTTTACCCCTGGGGCAAAAAAAAGGAAAAAACTATGATTCATGTATTTCCCTAAATCACCCTCCAGGCCCCTCTGATGAGACAGCCCTCTCCTCTATAGTGTCTTTTGCACCGGCTCAGTGTCTGTCTCTAGGGCTTTATAACCTCTTCAATAGGATTTAGCTATGCGGCCTTGAGAGGACCTCTGAGGCACAAATCAGTGAGTAAAAAAGAGCACTGTAGAAAGGACCTTCTTTAGCCAGCAGTGCGTTAAAGAGCAGCTTGTTCAGTCAGAACAAATTGCATGATGCTGAACGATTTGATTCAGTTCCCTTATGCTTTTTTCCCCTGACTCCTTTTGTCGTGTTTTAAAAAAAACTGCTCTTTATTTTCCCAAATGAAGTATGAAAAACTGATTTTTAAAACCAATCCTCTGAAGTGAATTTAAACTGACAAGTATTAATTTTTTCCCCAACCAAACCTATTTTGTGTTTGGCATTTGGCATCACTGTTGCCTGGCCTGTAAATCAGCACTCGTATATAATTTGCTGAGTGCTAGATTATGCTGCTTAGGCGCTGCTGCTTTTCAGAGCAAGGCGGTACATCTTCAGCTGCCTGTTATCTCCACACTGCTCCACCAAGGCTATACTTAGTATCTGGTGAGTAATAAGTAATCACGTTTAAGTGGCTTACAGACAGTAATGATACAATAGCGGGACAGAATGAGGACTTTAATTACATTGGTGCTCGTGTGGAAGCCATGTGTGTTAGACGTGCTGTGTTTATGCTGTCCTCAGGAGTCACTGGAATGGACATGTTTCTCTGGGGTTACTGTAAAGGCAAAGTATTTATTTGTTTATTTTTCTTATTCAAGTTTGCTTTAATGGTTCTTTTGCTGCTTTAAAGGGGGCAGCCTTTTTTCACTTAGCTTTTTATTATTATTTTTTTAAATTGTATAAAATTCAATTAGCTGTTAAGTGAGGACATGACGCATGATTGATTTATTACGCTTCAGCTTGTGCAATTCTTAAAAATTGGTGCAATCTAAGGCTGTGATATGATATGATTCTTGTGAAAAATCTTGCACAACCTCGCTCCCATGTTTTTATATGTGCCACTGCTGTAACTACTTATTAAGCTGCATTCTAAAGAAAAAAAAAATCAGAATTCAGTATTTGTGTCAGTCAGTATTTATGTATTTACAAATTTGGGAGAATATATTCTTTGCTATTTTGTTTATTTGGGATAAGGATACCTGAATGGTTTGCAAGTTCTACCAGGATACAGTATATGAAATATGAAAAAAAGCTTGCAGAGAACTTCTGCATTTAAAATACACTTTATAGTAAAACATACTCAAGAAAAAACATATTTAAGAAAATATGCAAATAAAAAAGGGCAAAAAATGTGACATTCTGTAAATGACATCAGTTTTATCTGCAGTTTGCAAGGAAGATTATTGAAACTATGCCTCATAAAAGGACTTTAAACAACAACAAAAAAAACCCAGAAACAGATAAAGGTCAGAACCATGCAGCTCTATTTTTGCTGGGTTTGAGAAAATGCTGATTGCTTAAACAAATACTATGAAATCTAAATTGTTTACAGGGAAATATCACAAAAATATAAAAAGCGTTTTAAATGCTTGTTTTGAAATGGTATGACTAAGACATTTTAAAGAAGAAGAAATCTGAAGAAATATAAAACTTTTTGAACATAAACTTTTAAAACTAGCTTGTTTTCTGTATAGAAGAAATTGTTAAATTACTTTAGGTGGGATCAATAAAAGTATTTTAAGGAAATTGAAGTTTTTTAGCAAAAAAAAAATAAATAAATAAAAAATTATATATATATATATATATATATATATATATATATATATATATATATATATATATATATATATATATATATATATATATAAATAAACAAAAGACATCCAAAAAATGGTTTGGTACACTCCAAAAAGTTTATTTGGATTTTATTGGATTTTGAAGGTGTATAACTTTCAAACGGTGTAATTTATAATTTTCTATTAGAAAACTAGCTTTGTTATAGGGTGTAGTGAAGTCTACATTTTAATAGCTATTTTCCTGCTGATGTGCTTCATCAATTCATAGACATTAAAGACATTATATGTGAAGTGGTCTGCAATATCCAGTTCAATGGCTGAATTCTGGCAAATAAAATAACAAAACAAAAAAAGAAATACAATCATATAGTCTGAAACCTCAACTGTAAGGAGAAAAATATTTTAAAGAATTAAATGGAAATTGTTTCATTTGTAAGCTAACCTTGGCTTTCTGCCTGCAGTGTGTTGGATAGGAAGCCAGTTGAACATCCATTAGTGGTGTGTAAGAGCAGTCAGTCTGCCTGAAGATGTCTAAAACCTTGCTAGCCAAGTATACACTTTTTTTCCAGCACATCTAATGTCAGGCTTGGATCAAGTTGTCTTGATCGCAGTGCAAAATAGTGAAATGTCCGAAAGCCCAATAGACTTTTGTAGGTTTGTAATCAGATACAAACTGTCAAAATGTCCACGCTGCTCCTGTGCCATCAAATCATCCGAACAGACACCAGTGATCAGAAGGAACCATCAGACATATCAGTTGACAGCGGACATCAGTTTTTCAAATGGTTGCGTAATAAAAATATAGCAAATGTCAAATTTTTTACGTTGTAAAGAATTTTATATAGATTTGAAAATGTCACAGTGAAAAGAATGTGATCTAAAAATGACTTGTATTATAACAGATAACTATGCATTATTAACCTTCTGATACTGGTAACACATAAAAAAAAAAAAAAAACATAACGGAAATATTTTACTTACTATAACACATGTGACTATGTACAGTGGCTTTTCTCACTGGTAGGAATGACATTTAAAGCATGACTACCCCTGAATCCATGCATTTTTAATTAGCTCTCCTCCTGTCATCATCCAATATGTCAGCAGTCACCCATATGCACTCAGCCTTTGCGTATCACCCGTAAATAATATTAATAAAGTCTGAATTGAAGGGAAAACATTTTTTTACATGCTTGGTACATGTAGATGTAGATGATGATGAGGAACACCTTAAATTAAAGTTCTCATTAACCTTATTTACTAAATATCTGAAGTCCTGAAGCATTCTGTAAAAGCTGCATTTGAGACACTTCTCTTATGTGCTTCTCCTATGTGCTTCTTGTAACTCACCACCTCTCACAACACACATACACATACTCCCACTTGCTCTTAAGTGTTAAGTTCACTGGTACGTACCTACCCCTGTCTGAGGTTCTTGTGTACCAATATATCTGTAGCTGGAAGCATATTCAATGTGACATCTGCTCCCATCTCTCATGCATTTTTAATGGGGCTTTCTCCCTTTTCCTCAAACAGTCGTACAAAGTGAACAAAATTCATCCGGAATGCTGATTCTTTCTTTTTGCATGAAATCTGGGGTCCTTGTGACACCTTGCCAGGTAGCCACATAGAATCTGTCCTGTCTGTGGAGCGTGTAGGTGTGCGTGGGGAAAAATAAAAGTTGGTGAGACAGAAGGACAGCTCTAA
Source organism: Silurus aristotelis (assembly GCF_946808225.1). Classification (NCBI taxonomy): domain Eukaryota; kingdom Metazoa; phylum Chordata; class Actinopteri; order Siluriformes; family Siluridae; genus Silurus; species Silurus aristotelis. The sequence continues at coordinate 26,687,422 of NC_139576.1, read as the reverse complement.
TGGAGCACTATACCGACATCGTTGCTGAGTCATGATTGGGTGCTCAGCACAACAACACTGTGTTGTATTGGCCCATAACATGATGCACTCCTGTATTGATAGCCTCATTGATTTTTCTGTTTTTGTAAACTTCACCACTTCCTGGAGCCTCGTGGTCTGGAATTAAGCTGTGTCTTCAGCAGGAAAAACAGTTCTGGCACTTTTCTCCACATCTTCAGTCCCGGTGTCTCCCGAGAGCTTTACCTGAAAGAAAGAAGGACAGAGAGACGGCCCTGATCTTTGTGCCTTCTTAATAACGGGACATTTATTACACTTTTGTCTCTGGAGCTTCGCTTCCTGCAGTGCAGAGGAACTGAAGCTTGACATGCTTTTCATTTATCATTCTGACAGCATGCCATTGATCACGTATCATGCTGGGAGCTTGGGCCTTGCAATCGATCTGCAAAATAAAATAAGCCTTTATGAAATTGGCTCACTTTTGCGTCTTGGGTTTTAGTCACATATTTGGGATGCCATGTCTCTGTTAGGAAAAAAAAGTGTAATAAATGTATAATAAACAAGGATTAAATGCAGTGTGTAACATGAGTGCGTTAGGTCAGATTTGTTTCTTCTCGCTGCCCCTGCTGCTTTTGTTTTGTGCATGATCAAGTCCTGCGGACATTTGCCAGGAGCCCTTGTGTGGATGTGGAGAAGCTTTTCTGCCAGTTCTGCAGTGGAGCATGCGGTGTTATTGTGGTGGGTTAAGTGCCTCACAATCTAATTACTCTAATGTCAGCTGCAGTCTTAAATCACACTCGCTGGCTGAGTGCACCGCTCAGTCTGTCCTTCAGAAAGGGAAGCCTCGCACTGCTCTCGGATTCATTATTCCGATTGGATATGAGCTATTCCACTTATTGGCTGGTACAAGGATAAGGCGGCTTGGGCTCCCATTGGACACTGGAGAAGCAGCTTTTTGGCATGTGATTGGCTCCTGGGAGAGAGTGGGAGGCGAGCTGTGTCTTTCCTCCTAGTGCCGGAGTGCGAGTGCATGCAGGGGACTCTTTGCTCTCCTCTTATTTGACTGGCTGCAGGTATTGGTGTCTGCCTCTTGTGTGCGTGCCCACGCGTGCTTCTGAGTGTGTGTGTGTGTGTGTGTGTGTGTGAGAGAGAGAGAGAGAGAGCGCGTGCCTGCGTGTGTGTCTCACTGTGTGTGTGTCTGTAGCACAGAGAGCAAGAGGAAGAGGAGCAGCATTTCCTCTCCCCCTCTGGCCTTCCCGTCTCCCTGCTCCCTGTCACTCCATCCTTCCTCCCTCCCGGACTGCACCGGCCTGGACCCTGTACCCATCAGCCCCTTTGACTCTCCTCTCTTCACCATCCCGTCTCAACCGCCGCAGGTAAGGAGCCGCACTAACATGACAGGTTGCCGAGCTGCTCCAGCTGCTCCAGCTGTTCACAAGGTATAATAGCGTTTCTCTTCTTCTTCTTCTTTTTTTTTTAAATCTTGATTTGTACAAATTTGGCCTTTATTTCGCATGCTGTTTTGGCCCGCTTTTCCCAGCATATTACACTCTAACAAACACATTAACACTCCCACTATCTCTTTCTATTCTGGTGTTTTTCAACTTCTCCCTCTGGCAGTTTCACTCTTGTGGATGTGGGTAGGGGCGTGAGGGATTGGGATGTTTGCTGTCACACTTTCTGAGCCCAAATTCAGCTGAGTGCTTCATGCAAACTTTCTCTTGTCAAGCTGTGACTTCACTTGGGCCACTATGGAAACACTTCATCGTCTTACTGAAATATAAAAAAAGAAAAGAAATTGTATCAACCGTGTGCACCAGCTCAATTTTGTTCTGCTGTGGTGGTTTAATTGGTATCATTACTTTTCTGCTTATGTTTATTGATTTCATTTCCTTGCAGTAGTGCCTCCGAGTGAGACACTTTACTGCAACCCCAATTTGCTCCAGGTAAAAACTTACTGTGACTGTTTATTTAAAGTTGCTCTAAGACAAAATCATTAGCTAAAACGGCTCAATGTGAAAGCAGATATTCAGAACTGAAACCTGATCCCTGAATGTGCTTAGGAGATTTCCGCACAAAGAGAAGACAAACAGCATGACGTAGCAGAAACTGTAATTACTTTACGACTAGGACTGATCCAATCAAGATGGGCAGTTAACATGGTCTACACACCAGTGCAGCCACAGCACAAAAAAAAAACTGCTTAGTTCTTGATCGTTCACTCCATAGCACTTTGCCTTCAATTAGATCTTTCCTGAAGAAGTGATTAGACTATCAATACTGATTTGAACTTATTTCACAGATATGCTCAAGTGCACTGGATCTTCTGCTCAAGCACGCTCCATCACTAGTGCAGCTTGGGCCTACGGTGGTCTTCGTTACAGTATCGCTTGAAGCCGTGATCTCTAGACGTAGTTAGTCTTGATTTCACATTATGTGCATAGTGAAGAAAAATCAGCACTCTACTGTAGCCCATTCATTATTATAATTGCCCGTTTTCCAGTTTCTCACATGCTATTTGCTTTATCTTGGCCTTTTAAAAGAAAAAGCTGAATTTCACTAAGTGCTTTGTCGGGTGTAGCTATGGGACGCTTTATTCATCATGATCATGCTGAGACTGCAGGCTTGTTTTGCAGCGTAGACCTCAAATTGTCTGGGGATGTTGGAAGTGCGGAGGCATTGATTAGGCAAGTAAACTGAGAGAAGAACAGGTGTCTTAATTAACACCAGTATCCCTTTGCAGCCACCCTGGCCCGTTTCCAGCGGCGAGATAAAGAACAAGTGATTATTCAAATTAAAAAGCTGCTTTATTTCATCGCAGGCAGTCGACAGATCCAAGCAGGAAGTGAAGCTGGAACTTAGTGGGTTGACGGGTTTCGGCACACACATTAAAAATCTCGTGCGCAGGATTAAATCCTAGAGAGTTAAATGGGTATTTCCTATGGTGCGTTTGATTCGGTTCAGTGTTTGTTTGGGTAATTGTGGTGATATCAGCCTCATTTTCAGGGGAAAAAAATTGTGCTGCACCCTGTGAGCCGATTATGTATTGAGAGCTTTTTTCTTTTTAACTTTCCTTTTCATGATTATTGGTTTTCCAATCAGAACAGTGTCACTGACTTGTCGAAATAAATGCCTTGTATTATGAGCCCACAACGTTGTGTGGAGTGTATTTGACTGAAAGCTTCATTTCAGAAGCTTATATCACATCCCATGTTGAATAAGTAATTTATGAGCTTCTTTTTTTACCCTGCCCCCTCTCTTCCTCTCCACCTCTGTCAAATCCAAGAAACAGCAGTGCGTCAACATTTTTCAGAACCGCTCGTTTCTAGCTGCTGTTCATTTTATGAGGAATTTAGCATTAATGATTGGTTTTCAATAAAACGCCGTTGTGTGCAGTTCAATGGATAATTTACGTGTGAATAGACAAAAACCCATCACTATCTTTCTGTATAAACAGCAATTATGATTTCCTGAACTTAAATGTACATCCAGCAGTAAAATCCTAGCACATTTTAAATTCCAGCTTTTTATTGCATTTGGTTACATTCGTAACCTGGTGTATCTGCTAATTGAAAACCAACATTGCTACTAATTTTATTTAAATAATGAAAGATTATTTAACTTTTGGTTCTGTTCTGTGTAAGCGGCCTTCTGTGTTTCGAAGCTGTGACGGTGCAGAAGCATTTTAGAAAGTTGAAGAGTCGATATCTGATTACAGACCGAATTCTGTAGGCTTTTGATTGTTCCGATACGACAACAACACGATCATATTGTGACGTTCTGTGGTGGAGAAAATCTCACGTAGCTCGCAATGTTTATGCAAAGGGACTTCTTTTGCTGGCTCATTTGTTAAATTGCCTCATTACACAGCATGGTCTTTACAGGCAGACGTCAAGGCTGGGTTAGAAAGTAGCAGAAATAAAAACATTTCCAACTCATTCTGATGAAATGTGTTTCCTTAAAATAGAGATGGCATACTATACTGGTGAAAATCCGATTTTTCATCACTTTCGGCTGTTTCTATAATTCAGCCGCATTCAGTGACAAGCACAACAAGCATGTTTTGCAAAGCAAAATCATTTCTGTAATAAGGAAATTTTTTTTTTTTAAGTTTCTGTCTTGAAAAGTTTGGCTTGTCAGTCAAACACGGATTTGCATTTCATGTCCTGATTCCAATGGTGCTCCTGTTTCAACTCAATGGTGGAATTATGCTGCAAACCGGGTCTTAAAAATGAACCCAGCTTATCTCGCATTTACGGACCAGATTTTTAAGCTGTGCTAAATTAAAATGTCATTGATGAGGGGCTATAAACCTGCTAAACCACGCCAAATTAGTTTCAGTTACATATTTATCTGTGTGCTTATACACTTCCATCAGGTCCAGACAGATGTGTGACGAATGACAGAAACTTTCAGGCAGAAGTTATTACTTGCAACATGACTTCATATTATAATGTTCTTTCAAAACAGATATTTTTTTCCCCCACTACTGACAGCCATGCTCTTGAAGCAGCTGGTCTTTTTGTGCTTTTGGCTGTTTTTTTTTTTTTATTCCCCCGGATCCCATGTTGTTTTTGCTTCCGTGCTGTTGGATAGGCAGAGCTGCAGTATGAATGGGTCGTGCCATTTCTCTTCTCTTTCTCACTCTCTTTGCCAGAACTCAGTGGTAGCCTGGCCTAGAGGGTCAGATCTATTTTGCCGTAGAAACTTGATGGTGAATTGTTTTGCGCTAAACTTTTCAACTGGATGTGCTTTGTCTTTAATAGAGTAATAGAGTAAATAGTTCTTGTTTTCCTGTGTTTGTTTAACACTCGCTGTAGGGGCAGTTTTTGTTAATGTAGTGCACACTTGCTCGATGCTAAGGGTGAACTCGCAAAGATGATTATCCACCGCCTCCCATGAAGATTTCAGCATCAGGCTTATGACATAACTCATAAGACTATTCAAAGAGCTGACTAGAGGTGTGAGATTGTGTGTGTGTTTTTGTGTGCGAATGCCTGAGATGTGAAATGCTGCACCTTTACGATGTTGACGGTACAGAATTATGGCCTGTGAAATCCAGGAGCCCTTTGTGCAGAGCTACTCTGCAGTGTAATTTAACCCACCGATGGGCCATGAGATCAATCAGGGTCTGAGAGCAGAAGAGTGGGGTGGAGTTTGCCGTAAAGCTTGGGCCTTTTCGTGATTCCCAGGGACGATCAAGAGAAAACAGCGTGCACACGTCTCCAATCATTCCCTCACAGGTCAGGAAAAAAAGGCAGTTGGCGCCGGATGTGTAATTAAGTAGAATCTCCCAAGGTGTTCATTTGTCTGTGATCCAGTTTAATTACTCCAGTTTGTATCATAGTTCAAGCCTGGAAAAGGACAAAACCAATGACCTTGTAAAGGTTTTGTATAAATGAGCATGGAGTTTATGACTCATTAGATGACAATAATTATAATAATAATAATAACCTTATTTATATAGCATACACTCATAAAGCAGTTCACAATTGTGCTTGTTTATCTCTCTATTACATTTTTTTGATTATATCTCTATCTACAAAATATCCATTTATTAATAAAAAGCAAAATATAAAGTAAATTCTGTGTAAATAATAATAATTAAGCACTTAATAATAATTAGCACTTCTGGGAAAATCAAGGCAAATGGTTAAAGAGGCAGAGTTGATACAGATTCCTTTTTTCCCCTGCATTTGGTACTCTGGATGTGTGACGTTTTGCATGATTAGTAAGTGAAAGAGTTTGTGTTAGGTGCAAGTGTAGGGATGACAGCTTAACCACTGATTATTCAAGATTCTTGCTAAGCTGTGGCACTTCAGTGACGAATGCCTTCTCTCTCTCTCTCTCTCTCTCTCTCTCTCTCTCTATCTCTCTCTCTCACTCTTTCTATCTCTCTCTGAAGCTGAGCAGTGTCGTGTCTTCGTGTTCGGGATCACTGGCCATGTGAATCACACAGTGCGGAAGCTTTATTTAGACATAATCCGCTGAGTGTCACGAGAAGCGTGAGACTGCACTTGACTAGCCCTTCTACCGCACACACGTCACGCACTTCATCCTTCCCAATGGTGTGACTCTGCCAGTGGGTCACATGACCCTGAAATTAAGGGGAAAACAGTAAGGCGAGACGGTACACAAGGTGATGGACCAGATTCCCAGCTTTCTCGGTCCTTTGAGCTTTAGCCATTGTGGGTGGCATGGATGAAAAAGGGTGGCACAAATGGATTCCTCTCTAGAGATTTTGGCCAGGGCTTTTTGCATTGTGGATCTGCTGCTACGCTTCCACCTGCTTTTTGGCAAGATCCCCATCCAGGCAGTGTGGGACTGCAATGATGGGCAGATTGGCCGCAGCAGGAGAAGGGGTGGGAGGGAGAGAGTAGAGGAGGAAACATGTTGTGTCTTGATCTAGAGACCTTTTACAGTTCTTCTTACCATGAGATCGACTCGCAATACATTGTTCAATTTTTTTTTTTTTTTTTTGAACCTTTTCACTATTTGCTTGAGTCCTTGCTTGCTTGTTTTTCTTACTGTTATCTTTTGCTTAGATCTTTTTATTGTATGCCTTCTCAGTTACAATTATGTTTGCTTGATACACTTTCAAGTGGTTTGTGTTTGCGCTTCTGAAGCATCTGTCCAGCTAAGTCAGCACTAAGTGCACTGTGTAAGGTAGCAGATGGAAGAGGAGAGATTACTTCATCTCTGTGCAGCACAGTTTGCTGTTCTATGAGCCAGAGCCATTGCTCTCCAGATTAGCACTCTGAACAGAGAGGAACAGCATGTGTGGTGGCAAACCACTGAGCTCAAAATCACATGGCTGTGGAACTGCTGTCCCTCTACCAGTTAGACTAGCACACAAAGCTGTTGTGTTTACTACAGTGTCTCTGTTAACTGGTAGCCTTAAATCTCTCTGTGAAGGCTAGCTGGTGTAATATTTTTTGATGTGACGCACTAGGTACATACTCACACGCTTATTTTCACACTCACTCACACTCACTCATTCACTCACTCACTCACTCACACTCACTCACTCACTCACTCACTCACTCACTCACTCACTCACTCACTCACTCACACAGTCAATTACAAACTCATTCTCTCACTCACATACAGACCCACTTACTCACTCACTCACACACACACTTACACACTCACTCACACAGTCACTCACTTAGTCACTCAAACACTCACTCATTCACACACTCACACACTAACTCATTCACTCACTCACATACACACTCACTCACACACACTCACTCACACACACTCACTTAATCACTCACTCACTTACTTACCTACTCACTCACTTGCACACTCACTCACTCACTCACTTAAACACTCACTCACTTACTTAAACACTCACTCACTCACTTACTTAAACACTCACTCACTCACTCACTCACTCACTTAATCACTCACTCACTTACTTACCTACTCACTCACTTGCACACTTACTCACTCACTTAAACACTCACTCACTCACTCACTTACTTAAACACTCACTCACTCACTCACTCACTCACTCACTCACTCACTCACTCACTCACTCACTCACCCACTCACTCACTCACTCACTCACATACACACTCACTCACTCACACACACTCACTCACACACACTCACTTAATCACTCACTCACTTACTTACCTACTCACTCACTTGCACACTCACTCACTCACTTAAACACTTACTCACTCAGTCACTCACTTACTTAAACACTCACTCACTCACTCACTTACTTAAACACTCACTCACTCACTCACTCACTCACTCACTCACTCACTCACTCAATCACTCACTCACTCACTCACTCACTCACTCACTTACACACTAACTTGCTCACTCACTCACTCACTTACTCACTCACACACTCACTTACTTACACACTCATTTACTCACTTACACACTTGCTTACTCACACACTCACTTGCACACTCACTCACTCACTCACTCACTCACTCACTCACTCACTCACTCACTCACTCACCCACTCACTCACACACTCACTCACACACACTCACTCACACACACTCACTTAATCACTCACTCACTTACTTACCTACTCACTCACTTGCACACTCACTCACTCACTTAAACACTTACTCACTCACTCACTCACTTACTTTAACACTCACTCACTCACTCACTCACTCACTCAATCACTCACTCACTCACTCACTCACTCACTCACTCACTTACACACTAACTTGCTCACTCACTCACTCACTCACTCACTCACTCACTCACTCACTCACTCACTCACTCACTCACTCACTCACTCATAAATGCTGAGCAGGTCTAGTTCATCATGATTCTCAATCAAAATGGCATTAATAGAATTGCACATATGCTCAATTCACATCTAAATACACAGTGGAGAGTTGATTATGGGATTTGGCAGCTCTGTGCTATGAGTTTATTTTGCAGGCTTGGTTTGGATAAATTCTGGAGTGGTAAATAGGTTTTTTAGCATTTTTTTTTATTTATTCACTCCAAGAAAAAACCAAAACAAGAGGCTGTAAAAGAATGATTATAGTTGCTATAGCTTAAGCGGTATGTCTCATGGGCATCCTACAATATCGAACAAACAATAAAGGGATAAAGTTGCAACTTGAGGTGCTGAGATTCGAATTCACTACCTTCAAATTTTGATTTTGAACAATGTCAGCAAATACAGCTGTAAAAAAAACTCATTGTAACCCTATGGTTGCAATTATTACACATCAAATTCTCCGCAGCATAATTTAAACCAGTGTCAGTATCATTGTGTCATCACATATCATCACTGTAACCTAGCAGAGGATATTCATGCCAAATTCTACAGATGTTTCATTCCCGCTCCTGATGTGTTGCTGATATTGTCTCGGTAGTTTATGGATCATTTCGGTTTTGATGAATATGGTCTAAATGCGAGTAATTCTGATAAATAATCATGTTTAATCTTTTCAATGACAAAACATTAAACTGGGCAGTGGGCAGTGGAAAGTGCTTCGGTCTTTAGTGCATGCCATTTATAAGAGCTTTAATTTCTGACACTTTTAAAGAGCAATCGTCTTCCTGCAGGCAAAATTGTGTGCCAGATTACTTAGCGAAGCAAGACTTCACCCACACGGTTTGAAATTTTATCCAGCGGCTAATTCCCCTTGATGATTACCTAAGAAAGGGATAGAGCAGGGCTGTCAGTTAGATCATCACACAATCCTTTCTATGTCTTACAGTATGGGAGATAAATCTGACGATAGGTCTGAGGCTATCCTTTCTTTTTATTTCTAGATGGAGGGGGGAAAAAAAGTGTGTGCGTGTTTGTGTGTGGGTCTGAAGTTCGTAGCAGTTGGGGAGAGATTGGTATGAGCATTATTCAAATCTCGGATGAGGCTTTGAATTTTCTAAAGAAGCCGTTTGTAGGATTAAGACTTTAAAGCCTCCTGATCATCAAAGTGTTTTAATGTCAATGCTCTGTAAGGGGGTGTGTGTGTGTCGAGTGGTTTGCTGAACATCGCAGCACACCTCCTTCCCCGTGCTAATTTAAAGATCCATTTGCTATCTTTTCACATATGCCTCGTCATTGGGACGAACACTCTAATTGATTCCTCCTTCCTTTTGACTCGTCGCATACAAATATACCCGAGTGAGTCACTTTCCCTGCTCTTCTAATGCCTTTGAATTGACGCTTAATCTTCCAGTTTACACATTCAGAGTTTGTACCTAATTACATAATCGGTGTAACTGTTCAGAAATGATCAGCATTGACTTGTTTGAATGTAAGCAACAATGTCTGTGGACAGGGTTAGATAACAGCTGTGGTAGATTTGATGCACGGCTGCCCTAATGGAAAATCACATTAACTTCACAATAATTGCATAATTCATGTGGGAAGTTTACATTCATGGTTTGATCAAATTTCCATATGTATAGTGTATGTGTTCAAATCGGATTTATGTTTAGTAGTTGTACACTTTTCATTAAGTTTGATGGTTTATTTCCACACATTTTTTTATTTACATTTCACATGATTCAACCTTTTTCATTTATTATCGTGCCCATTTTGTTTCAGGACCTTTCCTTTTTTATCATCTCAAATTACCCCCCCCAATTTTTAACATTAATATTAATTAATATTTTTTTAAATGATTAATTAATATTATTAATATTTTACACGCCTTTTTTTTTTTACATTTAATTATTGTATTTAATTTGTTTGTAATGTTATTTCCATGTTATATTTCTTACAATATCATTTATGTATTTTTACCTGTTAATTTTCAAGATTCCTTTATTTTCCTATAATCATTTTCAAAATATTTTATTTACTTTTTTCATGTGAATATCTGAGATTTTTCCACAGTGATTTTCCCTCAATAAAATTCATGTTTTTTCATCTGGATTTCGATAAATTGATTGATTAAATGATTGCTTGATAATTAATACATTTTCATTTTTTGCATTTATTTTTTTCCATGATTTATTTATTTACTATCATTCCCACATGTTTATATATTATTTACATGATCACATCTACTTAAATTCAGATGTACAGGTATAACGTTTAAATGCACCTTTACATGTTTTTTTTTTTTTATTTAATGTAATGACAAATTAGATGTAGAATAGACCTTTAATTTAGGTTTGAGTTGTCTCAGTACTTTATTAATGTAAAAGCTTTTAAATATTTTGATGTAGTTCTGCTTTTTATTGGTCATAATTCTCAAAGCCAGCTGTTCCACTCCATCTTGACCATGAAGGGCTTCAGAATTTAATGATTCAGGCAGCAAAAGGGGACTATGGAAATGTGGCACAAAGCCCTGCCTCTCTCTGGAGGATGGAGGGGAATTGTGTGGCATCACCAGGGATTTCAAGACAAAATGTGGACAATGTGTAGTATTGCAATACTCAGAGACAGGGCATATGAAGGTTATCTATGGAATCCAATTAGCACTTAATTAAAACCAAGGGCACGTAAAATACACTGATGTAACGACGCATTCCCTGCACACACGCATTGCTCAGATAATTAATTGGATTCTGAGAATGAGCTGCTATCATGTTTTTTTGACTTATGAGGTGGTATTGTCCAAAACTAAAATAAATTTGTATAACATTTTTTGGGGTTTTGATCATTTGTCAGGTTATCTTTTTTTATTTTATTTTATTTTTTATAAAAAGAGCATATACAGTGTTAATTTTTTTTTAATTGTAATTTAAGAAATGTTTATTAAAAATAATAAAAAACTAAATACATTAATTGATATAGAAAAATAAATAAATCAATCCAATTCAATAAATATTTCTTACATTTATTAAATAAATGTTTAACTCAATTCAATTAATTTTTATCGTCTCAAAGCAGCTTTACACGAATGTGATTTTAGAAGTGCTGAATTTTGCATCAAACATTTGAATCATTAGGAGGTCGCACATTTTACACCTAGGCCTTCAGTGGTGTCCTACCTGAATTAATCCACCTCTTAATACTTTTATTATGATGCCACGGCTATAGAAACCATCAATACTATAGAGAAACACAGTATAACAGAGAGCTATGTCACAGACAGAAATCTCATGCAATGAGAATAAATGGCATTTCAAGTCAAGCCAAGTCAAGAGGCTTTTATTTCTAGTCAAGAGGCTTAATTTCTATAGCAAGAAACCCAATAAACACAATACAACAAGTCTCTTTTTACTGCTGCCACAGCTCTGCTTTCCACATACATCATCTCTAGCAGTAGCATCGATATTAACCTCATAAAATGACCTCAGGTTTTCTGTGCATTTTTGTGAATTTTTTTTTGTTTTCCTGGGGATTTGAAATTAAGGCAAATTGTGTCTTTTTGTGCAAAATGTAAAGTCAAGGAAATGCAAAATGGTACAGGGAAACTGGGAACAGGGAACCGTTTTGAGCTTTGTTTTGAGTTTCGGCTGAAATTTCCTCAGGATGTTCAGCTTTTCTTGAATAGTCTGTCAAGTAAATGTTGCATGCCTGCAACCAAATCAATCAATTTCTTCTCCTTTGTCACCCATTGTGTAATGGCATAACATAAAATCCACACAAATATATTTGAGCGTGTGCAGTTTGCACCAAACTCTGACTTTTTGAATTGTGCACTTTTCGAACATCTAATAAAAGGACATGAAAATGCTGAAGTGATTGGATGCCTGCTTGGAGCCTCGAATTGGCTAAATCGCAGTCTGATTGGTTTAGCAACAACTTCAGGCAACATGGAGTTTATGGCTGATTGTACCTTTGCATGCAAGTAGACGATATAAGTGAATTTCCCTGTTCTTAGATTTTCCCCAAACTGCAGAAAATGTTATAAAAGCAAAAGGTGGCACAGTAGGTCTCGGGAGTGCATCTGTTCCATTCTTTCTTTCTTTCTCTCCAATGATTGCAGTTAAGCTTGATATTTTGGCCATTAATATTTTGAACATTTTTTTTGGCTTGGCTCATTTGTTTTGCCCAGGATAATAAATCACCTATGCTGCGAAAACATTTTGCATTTTATAAGTACTTGGCATTTTTTCAACATACTTTACTTAAAGATTGATAAATGAAGCCCAGTAATAGTCATTATAGGTACATAATCTTTCCTCTGCTTAGACATTTTTAAATTAATGACTGCAACTGATATGTTTTTAACAAAAGTACTGATAAGCCCATATTATTTTACAATATAATAATGGCATTCCTTTTAAAATGCCTGAGAAATTCTATAGATCTTTAGATCATCTAACAGTTTAAATCCTTGGATGTAAATTATGTCCATTTGAAAGACATTCATTTATTGTGTTGTGAGACTCTACACGCTATTAGATATTATTATTTCACCGGTTTACCTCCGGCAACTTTCTGGATTAGAGTAAATCGGTCATAGGCAATTTTATGCTCCTGTTCCATGTCTTGGGGTTTGGTCATTTATCTTCCTGGTGAATCATAGAACAATTCATTTATTAAAATACTTATTTATTAAGCCATGTTTTACAATATGCAATCAGTCTGACTGTGATAGAATGCATATGTCACTGGTGTTAGTCACTGGTGTTCAATCTATTTTTTTGTGTGCACTCAACACAAAAAAAAAAAAAAACAGCATTGTTGAATCACCAAACTAACCTCAATCTTTTATTTGAAAAGAAGAAAAGAAGTTTTATTGTATTTATATTTATATCTTTATATGTCATTCTGTGGTAGTCATTTAATAGGCTATTTTGTGCAAGTACAGAATGCACAGTATGACATAAGGCACGAGGGTGACTCACCGTCCCTGAATCAAACGCACAATCAAGCATGCAGATACTATTGTGAAAATCAGAGCGCATTCAAAAATGTTTAATATGTGGCGCTCAGGGGAATAACCAGGGCTGCTCTTTCATTTGAGCTACTTTTATGTCTCTTGTGTTTATTTCTTTTTGAAAGATTGTTGATAACCAAAGATATTTCAAACTTTCTTAAACCAACATGCAACAAAAAGTCTAAATCGATTCCGACAATATTGATCACAGACCAGCCTGTATGCTAACAATATGGCACTGATCTCAATTGCTTTAGGCACAATCATGCCAAGTGATATTAACAGTCAATAGTTGTGTGACTTGAGCAGGAATCATGCTTGTATTTTTTAGAAGTCAGAACTAAGGAAAAAGCTACAGTTGCCACCACATTAAGCTATAGCTAATATTCATATCTGTGCCTTTACTGCAAACAAGTGAAAATAGCGTAAAAAAAAAATGTCTTGTAAAGTGTCTAGTATTTCCTATAATCAAGTTACAATTAGCCAAAATATAAGATCATATAAACCAGAGATGGAAAAAGTACACACATTCTTCACTCAAGTAGAAGTACAGATACTTATGTTTCAAAATACTGTGGTAAAAGTTAAAGTACTGACTATACTTTTTCACTCAAGGTTAAGTAAAGAAGTTTGGGCTCTGACATGTACTTAAGTAAAAAGTATCCATTGCTACTACCTGTTTTAGTGTCACGCTGGTAACTGGACGTCACATCATTGATATATGAATACAAAAGAATTTAAAAATATGTCGCATAATGAATGTA